>NC_137074.1:90764845-91364845 GCF_951640355.1 Cnephaeus nilssonii | reverse complement strand
TTGAGCTACATTCTGTTTTGGAAGCTTGACAGGAGAATCTGCTTCTCATCATTATCTAGGTACTAGAGACCACCATGTTCTTTGGCTTGTACCCTTTTCTTCCATCTTCAAAGCCAGAAATGGCTGGTCAAGTCCTCTAACATTACCTTTTTTTGATGCTTCTTCTGTTGCCACACCTTCTTCCACTTTGAAGAACTCATGTGACTAATTGGGCCCACTTGGTTCATTCATATCTTCCCATCTCAAGGTCTGTAACCATACCCATATCTGCAGTGTTCCTGTTGCCATGTAAAGTAATATATTCAAAGGTCCTGGGGATTAGGGTGTGAAAATTGGGGTGTGGCAATATGTACCCACCTCAAGAAAGTTTGTGTAGAGAAATCGCCAAAATGGCTAAGTTAAATTTTTATTATGAGCCAGGATTTTATATTTAACTTCCTTTGCTTTTATTTCTCAGCAAACAGAGACAGGCAGCTGTGAGGTTTTTCATAACATAAACTCTTTTATTCTTACAGAGAAAATTTGTTCTGGAATATGTGCTCTGTTTTTAGAATTCCTTATTTAATTCCTTCTCTGATTCTTAGACCAAAAAGAGGTCTTATGAAAGCCCCATTGGCTGTCCTTGTATCTCCCACTGTCTCTAACACGGAATGCAGGTGTTGCACTTCAGGATATGACTTTTAGCCAAAAAGATGAACTTCGTAGGCTATTTCTGAGATCCACAGGCCCAGCAACATCTCCCTGCTACCTTCAAAACATAATTGCTCAGTCTCCACTCCTTTCAGAAATTTCTTTGCCTATTTTTTTTAAGGTTTGACTGCCTCTTTTTTTCATTGACAATAAAGTATTTCATTTTTATATCTCACACTGTTTGTTGCTTTGATATGATTTGCAAATCCATTTTGCTAATGTATACCACTACCTCTACACTGGAACTTTATGTTTCCCATTTGCTATTGCAACTGAACTGCCAAACTTCTATTATAGGATGTAGGTTTAAACAGAAAAATATATCAAGCTTTCTGAAGTTTCATTTAGTTTTATTTTTTACAAATTTGAATGTTTTATTTTATTCTTTTTAAATTGAATTTATTGGGCTGATACTGCTTAATAAAATTAAACAGGTTTCATGTACACAATTCTATAACACTTCATCTGTATACCATCCCCAGTAACTTATTTTTAGACATTAAAAATAACATTATATCAAGGAATATGTATGTGTTCATTTGAAAACATCTCTAAGAAATTTTAAAAAGTAAAAATAGTAAGAACTGAAAGAGCCATATTTATAGTACACTCATATTTAACTAGATACAAACACACACATATGGGTGTGTGTACATATTGCAGGAAGGATCTAAAAAATCTGTTATCAGCGGTATAGTTAGGGAAAACTGTAAGGGAATGAAGATGAACAGTTTTAGTATTTTGTTTTTCTTACTTTCAGAAAGGTGTAAAGATAGAAATGATCTTTTGGCCTCATATAGATATCATTTGTTAAAAATAAAAAGCAAAATAAAAAGAAACCGAGTTCCTAGGAACATTTTAAACATGGATCAGAAATTGTGTTCCTTGTATTGTCCCTTTCACTCAGAGTACAGAGTTCTCAGCATGTGTAATACAGTTTTGTTAAAACTCTCTGGTTACGGGTCGCATTGTAAATCAATTTTCATTGCAAATTGAAGTAATTCATTTAGCAACTGACTTTCAAATTTTCTCCCTCGATTTGAATCAATGTAGGCAGGAAACCCATAAACAGAGGGTTTTTTCCACTGTGTCCATGCAAGTATATAGGTGTGACAGCCACGAGTGGGCGACATTTGACACAGTGAAAAAAGAGAGGGGAAGGTTAAGAATGCTTCATAAATCCTCACTTTATAAATCTACTTGCTAAAGTTCCAAGCATATGATTTCATGGCTGTGCTGATTTGAACAGTAACTTAAAAATCTGCACTTGAAAACAGTGTTTTCTATTAAAATCATTGAGCATAAATGTCACATTTAGCTTTTACAACTTTTGCTATCTTGGCTCAGAAGAAGCAAACTTTATTTATAGCAGCTGTTCTCTTCTGTAGTGTACATATTCTCAAAAAATAACAGATAAAAAGAAGGAAAAAAAAACTACACAAAGTGCTCTTCCCGGCATAACTTAAAGACTGTGAATACCCACACTTAAAAATAAAGGTAATATATCAATATGGGCTCAAGCATACTTATTTTACTTTTTGGGATTCTATTCCAACATCACTATTACTTTTTTATTTAAATATTCTAAGATTGACATTATTACCTTTTTTAAATCCTTGCCTGAGAATATATATATATATATATATATATATATATATATATATATATATATACACACACAAAAATGTGCACCAGTAGCTTGCCAGTAGCTCGCTGTCACCCTCCAGTAGCTCTCCATCCTCTGCCTCACCCTCCTGTAGCTCACCCAGCACCCCCCCCCTCATAGCTTGCTACCTGCCCCCTCCTATAGCTCTCCACCTCCTGCTTGTAGCTCCCTGCCCCACCCTCCTGCTGATCCGTGATCTGGTCGTTATGTGGTCGGTCATTATGCTTGACTGTGTAACGACCATTTGCATATTACATCTTTATTATATAGGATAATTTCCCATTGATTTTTTTAGAGAGTGGAAGGGAGGGAGAGAGAGAGAAAAAACAACAACATGGATGTGACATGAGAGAGACACATCACACATCGATTGATTGCCTCCCACAGGAGCCCTGCCTGGGCCTGGGATTGAACCTGCAACTGAGGTACTTGCCCTTGACATGGAATCAAATCCACAATCCTCAGGTCCAAGGGCCAATGCTCTAACCACTGAGAAAACCAGCCAGGGCAACATTATTACTTTTTGTTCAAATTATTCCAGGTCTGGCTCTTGGCAGCTCTTTAATTTGACTCTGTCTTTTTCTTTTCTTTCCCTTTTCTTTCCCCACTCCCTTACATTCTGGTACTGCAAGATACACAAGGCTCATTTTGTATTTTTTAAGTGTTTTTTTTTAAAGTATATATATTTTTTATTGATTTCAGAGAGTAAGGGAGAGGAAGAGAGAGAGATAGAAACATCAATGATGAGAATCATTGATCGGCTGCCTCCTGCATGCCCCTCACTGGGGATTTAGCCAACAACCTGGGCACGTGCCCTTGATCGGAATCAAACCTGGGACCCTTCATTCTGCAGGCTGACACTCTATCTACTGAGCCAAACCAGCTAGGGCTTATTTTGTATTTTTTAAGCTCAGCCACAGAATAAGCCATTTCTCCAAGTCACCTTTGTTCCTTTTCCTAGAGTGAGGAACTAGGAGCTGAATGCTAGGTATGTTCATTGTTCTTAGATGGTCATTACCTCTAGCCCCTTTCAGCATGCCTATCTATAACTATCTCTCTGTATATATGTATATGTATATTTGTGTATATATTTTTATATGAATTCATGCTTTTTCACACTCTGTTCTCACCACACAATATTTCATGACAATCTTGCTCCTTCTATCCACTTGCTTATTTGTAACTTATTTCTCTGGCAGTGAGAGACCTGATTATAATTGATGGCAATATAGTTATGTATTCAACTCAAAAAAACAGGTGAATTAATTTCAGAACTGCAAATTTATACCCCTTTAAGAAACAATTTTCCCACCTTAAGTACAGTGTATATATACAGTTCCTTTTTGTCTTTGGTTTAAAATATTCATTCAAAACACTATTTTCCAAAATTACTTTTAGCACATTTTCCCTATTCTCTTCAATCACAAATATGTAGTTTCATCTGTCACAGAATGCATATAATTCTGGATACCCTGATATCCTTGTTAATTTCTTTTTAATTTCCATAAACTTTTAAAATCTTTTTGGTGTACAGTTCTATAAGTTCTGACCGATGCACACATTCATCAATTTACCACCACAGTCCTAGATCCTTCACTCTAAAAATTTTCTTGTGCAAGAATGTAGACCCATTATCATATCTCACTAAATATGACTAAGGATTGACTAAATGTCTAGGTAAAAAGGTAAGAATGGATGCTGTCAATAGCAGTTGGCCCTACCAATGACATTTCATAATTTTTCCACATAATTTGTGTTTATCTTATTTCTTTCCTTTCTTCCCATATGTTTAGTTAACTGCAATAAGTAAGAATTCAATAAAACTGTTATCTATACAGCATAATCATATTTTAAATATTAAAAACAAACAAACAAGTAAGTGCATATGTATATACTGTCACACATACATCATCATTAAAATTATGTGAAAAGAATACCGTGTCAGTCACTTAGACATCAAAAGAGACTTTTAAGTCTTCCAAACTTGAAATCAATTTTACAAATTCAGATAATATGAAGGGGAAACTATATATACAAGAGAGAGTAGCAGCCAACCAAGGAAAGCTCCTTGCAAAGAGATAACAGAGATATAAGAAATTACACAGAACCATGAAAGATATATATGAAGAGCCAGATTGTCAGTCAAGGAAGATTACTACAAAAATGTAGCATGATGAGTAGAAAGTTAAAAAGAATAAAATGGACAGCTTCAGATACATCTACTTCCCGCTGAAGATTGGGCATGCCTCCCTAACTCTTGGCATTGGGTCTGGCCTTTTGACTTTGGCCAGTTGGATGATAAAACTGACCTGTGTGTCTCTGTGGAGTATGAGCCTTAAGAAACCTTGCCTGGTTGGGCTTCGTCTCTATTTCTCTGTCAACTCCATGCAAGCAGTGTTCCTGGTTGACTGCTGCTCTCCTGGCCTGGCCACAGAATCAATGCACATGGAGCAGACATGAGCCCACACTCTGTGAGGACCTGGACCCAGTCAGATCCACAGATTGAAGCCCAGCAATCCAGCTACTCATTTCTGCTTCAGCTGTTTGTTCCTCACACAAATAACAAATTTATGAGTAATTTTTTAAAGTGTGTGTGTGTGTGTGTGTGTGTGTGTGTGTGTGTGTGCTGTGTTTTCTTAAGCCAGCCACTGAGTTTGTTACAAAGGTTTGTTGCACAGCAACAGCTAACAGGCAGAATCAATGTCACCATCTTCCAATTGTTTGGAGGCCTGACACTGAAGAATTAGGTCAGATAAGCTACTCATTATTCTAGCCAATCTCATAGCTGAGAGAAGTCCTAGCACGCCAATTGCATGGCTGAACATTTGAGCTGTAGGTTTTTGTTTCTTTGTTTGTGTGTGTGTGTGTGTTTATAATTGTTAGAATTTTAAATAATAAAGAAGAGGATGACTTGACCTTAGTTGGTGGATGGGAACACAATGAAATCTACAGATCATGTATCATAGAAATGTATATTTGAAACCTAAATGATCCTATTAATCAATGTCACTTCAATAAATTTAATAAGAAATAAATAAAATAAAGTCTTTAAGGTAGGTGTCTATGAAACTTTTTTCACAGAATTCTTTCAGTGTGTATGTGGATAAAAGGAAAGAAAGAAAGAAAGAAAGAAAGAAAGAAAGAAAGAAAGAAAGAAAGAAAGAAAGAAAGAAAGAAGAAAGAAAGAAAGAAAGAAAGAAAGAAAGAAAGAAAGAAAGAAAGCTGGGGAGCTTCCTCCACACCCCATACCTTGTTTTTATTTACTAGAGGCCCGATGCATGAAATTTGTGCAAGAGTAAGCCTTCCTTCCCCCAGCTGCCGGCACCAGCTTCCCTCTGGCACCCGGGACCCGGGCTTCCCTTGCAGCCCTGGCTTCATCCAGAAGGTTGTCCGGAGGACGTCCTGTCTAATTAGCATATTATACTTTTATTATTATAGGTTACTAGTGTTCCCGTTGCAGGAAAAATCCTGCAATAGGGTTTCCTGCTGCACTCTACCCAACCCTGCCTGCTCTCCTCCCTTGTCCCCCGCCCTGCGATCTCCGCCAGCCCCCCTGCTTTTCTAACTTCTCCGCCAGCCCGCTCGCCTTCCTTCTCCCCTGGCCCCGCCTCCGCTCCTCCCTTCTCCCCCAGCCCCGCCTCTGCTCCTCCCTTCTCCCCTGGCCCCGCCCCTTCTCCTCCGGCCCCACCTCCGCTCCTCCCTTCTCCCCTGGCCCCACCTCCGCTCCTCCCTTCTCCCCCGGCCCCGCCTGCTCAACTTCCTTCTCCCCCGGCCCCGCCTCCGCTCCTCCCTTCTCCTCCCCCCACCCCCCCCCCCGCGCTTGCTTGCTTCTCTGCAGCTTTGCTCCCTTCTGCAGCTCTTGGCTTCTTTCTATGCTGTTGCGATATGCAAATTAGCCGCCATCTTTGTTTGGATAATTTGCATATTCATCCTGATTGGTTGGTGGGCGTGGCTTGGCTGGTGGGCGTGGCTTGGGCGTAGCGAAGGTGAGGTCAATTTGCATATTTGTCTATTATTAGATTAGATTATTATAGATTCATTTGCACAACCAGCTTTTCCCAGTTCTCTGGTCAGAAATAAGGTTTCCCACTCAGTTTTTGCTGCTCTGCCCTGGGGCCACCCCTAGGTCAGCTAAGTGTTCTTTTAGTTTCTGTGGCTAGGAGTTGACTTCAGAAGTATTGTTATATAACCTTGTAAGGACTGTATCCTTCAGGCCCTGACAGTGTCCACTGATCTGAGATTTATAGTGCATTTGTACAATACATCATCATGACTATAGCCTTAATGTAGCAACAGAAAGAATTGTGTCCCTTAATTCCCAAATGGGAGGAAATATCCTTTGCCAAGAAATATAATACAGTAAAACTGTCAAAGAATGAAATCATTTATGTAAATTGGGAAATGCATGCCATTATTCTTGTTGATCTATAACCATGTAAATATAGAAAGCTTTCAAATATAAAACTTCAAAATTAAACAAAACCCTGAATACACTGGCAAAATCCATTTGAAAGTAAAATGTATTACATATTTGCTTGTAATTGCTCTGTCTCTCTCTACTGACTGTCTTGTTTGTTCATGTAAGTATCTCTGTCTTAGTCCATTTTGGCTGTTATAAGAAAACTAGGGTCCCAGAGCATGAATTTGTGCACCTTGAAAGGAAATTTCAAGGCTGCGGTGGGCACAGGGGTGGGTCTTGGCCCATCCTCCGCAGCCCCACCTGGACTCTCCTGCTGCGTCCCCTGGTTCCCTGTCTGCCATCAGCCCTGCTCCCACCACTGCTGCTCTCACATGCTGATGGCGCCAGCCCACTCACACCTGCCGACAGTGTGGAGCAATTGGGGCTGGTGCCAGCAGCGGGTGCAAGCGGGGCCAGTGCCGTCAGTGGGTGTGAGCTGCAGCTACTGCCCTGAAGGCCCCTCAGGAGCAGGGGAAGGTGGACAAGCCCTCAGGGACAATCAGGGCCAGCAGCCACTGCTCACACCCACTAATGGCGCCGAGTGACCAGGGCCAGTGGTGGGTGCTGGCAGCGGGTGTGGCTCTGGCACTGGCAACAGGTGTGAGCGGGGCTGGCACAAGCAGCAGGTGTGAGTGCTTAGCAGGACCATGGTGCATGGGAACAAAGAATTTTTAGTAACCACCAGAGGCTCACCCTGATGACAGTGACTGGCACCCTGCCTTGGTCTGGTGCCCCACTCACCTGCTCCAGTTCCCACCACAGCTGATGCCTGGCATGATCCGCTTGCGCCCCCTGGTGTTCAGCGCACATCACAGCGACTGGTTGTTTGGTTGTTCAGTTGTTCCACTGTTCAGTCTATCTGCATATTAGGGTTTTATCTATATATATAGGTACCACAGACTAGGTAGCTTATAAACAATGGAAACCACAGATTTCATCTCACAGCTCAGAAGGCTTGGAGTCAGAGAACAGGGTGCCTGCATGGTAGAGGTGAAGGCCCTTCTCATATCTTCACATGACATAGGGGTGAGGAAGTCCCATGGATCTCTTCTGCAAGGGCACTAATCCCTTTCATGACCTAAACTACTCCCAAAGGCCCCACTTCCTAATACCATCACATTAGATATGAGCTTGGGGCGGGGGAAGTACAACTCTAACATTCTGCCAATAGTAATCTATCATTTGACATTAAAATCATTACTCTATTTTAGTCTTTTACTACCTCTCATATAATTAGTTATGTTTCCATAAACAATAAGCATTTAAAGTTATTATAATAAGCCTCTGTATTACTATGTATTTTCACAGAATACCCATGAGTTACCTAAATGGTATGGTATTTGAATACAGTAGCTGAATATTTTATCATTATTAAAAAGAAATCATTTTACATTTAGCCCCAATTTAGCAATGATACAACTCAAAGCCAGGATCCTGCCCCCTTTTACATATGTGAATATAAGTGACTGAATATCAAACATCAATTTTCTAAGTATATAAAACATATGGCTGTAGTATACTGTTATAAATGATGAAATACTCTATCTCTAATAGAAAGTGTATAAATCAAAGTGTAGTTATAGAAAAGACTAAATAGCTTAAGAAATTTTTATTTGCAAAAAAGCTCTGAGAAAATTCTGTAAGTATAACAGAAATAAGCTGCATTTGAAGTGGTTGAAAACATGATGTGGATATTGATTTTTTTTTACAGTTAAATTTGCTAATATATTTGCTTATTTGAAATGAGATAAAATATTTTAATTCATAGATAAAATAATTTTTAAATTTTTATAAGGCAATATATTTTTAGTAAGTCAGTGTTAATCTATATTATGTAAGAACATAATACTAGAGTAGCTTGAAAATCAGAAAATACAGGTAAAGGAAGATACATATCTCTGGATTAAACCTCATAAATTAATCCTATCAATAATGAAAAAGTTTAAATTAAGTAGTTAGAAATCAATTCTTAATGTTGCAGGATAGTATGAATATAGCTGATGTTTACTTAGCATATTAGGTGGAATAATGTATTTTCTTCCCCAAAAGTGTCCATACCCTAACACTGGAAGACTGTCAAATGTTAACTTTGCAGATATGATTAAATTAAGAAATTTGAAATGAAGAGAATATCCTGGATTATCTGGGTGGGCCCAGTACAGTCACAAGTGTCCTTATACTGTGGGAAGAGGGAGGCAGGATCAGAGTCAGGAGACATGACAAAGGAAGCAGAGCTTATAATGATCAGTTATGGGGTTGGAAGATGGAGGGAGACAGAAATCAAGGAATGCAGGCCACCTAGAAGGTGGAATAGTAAGGAAAATGGTATTTTCCCTAGAGCCTCTAGGAACACAATACACTGACACGTTTAGCTCAATGAGCCTCATTTCTGACTTCCAAACTCTGGTACTGTATGATAATGTATTTGTTAACTGGAAGTAGGAAACTTTGCATGCGTAAAGGCAATTAAAGAACAGGCAACTTTGACAATTATCTAAATTTAAAATAGATTATTGGTTTTCTTTGATATTTAAAAAAAGAACTAATTTTAATTTAACTAGCATTTAAAAAATATCCCATGAATAGATTCTCTTTAATTTTTATTAAAGGTGAAGCTAGAACTCTGATAGTGCCATAGACATCATACAAAAGTGTGATTTAGCTACAGTAAATTTTTGAGAGAGGCAGAAATTTTATGTACATTTTAAAATCCTCACCAGAGGACATGCTTATTGATTTTACAGAGAGAGGAAGGGAGAGAAAGAGAGAGAGAGAGAGAGAGAAAAAAAAGCATTGATGTGAGAGAGAAACATCAATCAGTATGCATCTGCTTGGGAATTGAGTCCCCAGCTCAGGTTTGTGACCTGACCAGAGATCAACTCTGCCACCTTATGAGGAGGATGTCACACCAACAAACTCAGTCACACCGGCCAAGGCTGATGTGCATTTTTTTAATGGTCAAATAATATTTGAGAAAGGAGGCAAGAAAATACAACAGGGTGAAGATGTCTATTTAATAAATTGTGTTGGAAAAATTGGACAGATACATGCAAAAAGAAATAAAACTAGATTACTTCCTTACACCATATACAATAATAAACTCAAAATGGATTGAAGACTTAAATGTTAGACTCAAAACCTTAAAAATACTAGAAGAAAATATAGGTAGTAAAATCTTGGTCATTTCTCATAGCAATATATATTTTTATCAGATATATCGCCTTAGACAAAGAAACAAAAGAAAAAAATAAATGGGACTACATCAAATTAAAGTTTTTGCACAGCAAAGCAAACCACCAACAAAATGAAAAGACAAACCACTGACTGGAGGACATATTCACATGTGATACATCTGATAAGGGCTTAATATCCAAAAGTTATAAGGAGCTTATGGAACTCAATACTAAAAAACAAACAATCCAATTAAGAAATGAGCAAAGGAGTTAAATAAACACTTCTTCTAAGAGGACATACAGATGGCCAATAGACACATGACAGAATGCTCAAAGTCACTAATCATCAGAGAAATGCAAATTAAAAACACAAGGAGATATCACTTCACACCTCGTAAAATGACTATATCAATAAATCAACAAACAATTATTGGCGAGGATGTGGAGAAATGAGAACCATAGTGCACTGTTGGTGTTAATGAAAATTGGTGCAGCCACTGTGGAAAACAGTATGGAGCAACCTCAAAAAATTAAAAATGGAACTGCCTCCAGACCCAGCAATTCAATTTCTGAGTATGTATCCAAAGAAACCCGAAATACTAATTTGAAAGAATATATCCACCCCTATATTCATTGCAGCACTATTTATAATTAGAGGCCTGGTGCACAAATTCATGCACGGGTGGGGTCCCTCAACCTGGCAGGTGATCAGGGCTGCAGAGGTTGGCTGGGGGGAGGGGCCCGAGGAGGTTGGCTCTGGGAGCACACTGACCACCAGGGGGCATCTCCTGCTTAGAGCATCTGCCCCCTGGTGTTTAGTGCACGTCATAGTGACCCACTAGTTCGGTCATTTGGCCACTTGGATTTTATATATATAGATAACCAAGATTTCGAAGTAGCCCCAGTACCCATCAGTAGATGAGTGAGTAAAAAAGAACTGTGGTATACTAGTAGAATACTACACAGTCATAAAAAAACAAGAAAATCTTACATTTTGCAACAGCATGCATGGACCTGAAGAGTATTATGCTAAGTGAAGTAAGCCAGTCAGAGAAAGACAAGTACCATGTGATTTCACTTACATGTGGAATCTAATGAACAGAGTAAACTAACAATCAAAGTGGAGACAGACCCATGAATACAGAGAAAAGACTGTTCATGGTCAGAGGAGAAGGAATTGAGGGCTGAGTGAGAAAGGTGAAGGGATTAAGCAAAGAAAAAAAAAAAAGGCTCTTTGACACAGATAGATGTATGGTGCTTTTCAGAGGGAAGTTGGGGTATGGGAAGGTGGAAGGGAAAGGGGGGATAAATGGTGATGGAAGGAGACTTGACTTGGGGTGGTAAACACACAATACAATATACAGAAAACTGTACACTTAAAACCTACATAGTTTTATTAACCAATATCACCCCAATATATTTTAAAATAAATAAATAAATAAACTAGTTTGGGATTTATTTTTAAAAAAATTAAAATATTTCTGAAGTAGTTTGTGCTTTTATTTTAATATGCTATTTATTCATTTTGGATTGAAAAGAACATTTTAAAAATGTCTCTAAACTGAGAAAGGAATCCTATATAATAAAGAGCTAATATGCTAATGGTTGTGATGCCCTCATGCCATAACGACCGATCAGCAGGAGGCTGCATGCGCAGCAGGCTCAGGTGGGCAGGGCTGCGTGTGCAACGAGGCACGTGTGGGTGGGCAGGGACTTAATGCTACATCTCCTCCATTGCGTGCTTAACGAGGGTGGGTCTGGCCGGGTCTGGGTCTCGCCCAATGGAAGTGGGGCCGGCCAAGTCTGGGTCTCTTCCCATTTAATGTGAATGAATTTCATGCATCAGGCCACTAGTCTACATATATAAGCCTAAGTGACCGAACTCCTGAACAACCAGTCGACCGGTCACTATGATGTACACTGACCACCAGGATACAGACGCTGAATGCACAGGATCGGGTTCCCTCCTTTCTGAATTGGGCTTGTGGGGATCAGGCCAAAATGAGCTATCCAACATCCCTTGAGGGGTCCCAGAATGTGAGGGGGCACAGGCCAGGCCAAGGGACCCCACTGGTGCACCAATTCGTATTATAAATAAAGCTATGTAGTTTTTAAAAGTGTTGGGTAAAACATGTGCACCATGAGTTATGATATGGGAACTCCTAATGATGATTTAAAATTGGAAGTTCTATCAAGTGATTACTCATAATCACAGGTAGCAAGAAATTCAACTGGTTTGTGAAAATTGGTGTCCGAACTCAAAGTTTACATGTTTTTAAAATGTCTAGTGTTTTAAAATGTACAACTGTAAAAAATGGAATATAAGGATTACTAGCAGTAGTAAAATGCTTCTGTGTCCAGTATTGTGCTAAGCACTGATTTAATATCCACAATAATTTTTAGCCCCATTTTCAAGATGAATAAAATTGATAGCTTGTTTAAATTCCCAGGATCAATGTTGAGAATTGTCCCTAGGAATTATGATTTTGCTACTGACCCCTGAAATTAGCCTAATATATATCCTGTTTTGGAGATAGAAGCAGTAATAAGTATATTTATTTTATAGAGAGTGTATTTCAAATGAATCATGGACATAATCAATTTGTCAAAGAATAAAATTTCTATAGGTTTCTAAATCTAATGTGTTAACTTTCAAGGGGAATAATTCTGAAAAAATGTTTTAGCAATTTGAATATGTATTATTTTTTCTAATTTTCAGAAAATTATATAGGTATATATATATATATATATATATATATATATATATATATATATATATATATATATATATATACTGGAGGCCCTGTGCACAAAATTCGTGCACGGGGGGCGGGGGATGTCCCTCAGCCCAGCCTGCACCCTCTCCAATCTGGGACCCCTCAAGGGATGTCCGACTGCTCATTTAGGCCCGATCGCGGTCGGACATCCCTCTCACAATCCAGGACTGCTGGCTCCCAACTGCTCGCATGCTTGCCTTCCTGATTGCCCCTAACTGCTTCTGCCTGCCAGCCTGATCACCCCCTAACCATTCCCTTGCCAGGCTGATTGATGCCTAACTGCTCCCCTGCCAGCCTGTTTGCCCCTGACTGTCCTCCCCTGCAGGCCTGGTCCCCACCAACTGCTCTTCCCTGCAGGCCTGGGTCCTCCCAACTGCCCTCCCCTGCTGGCCATCTTGTGGTAGCCATCTTGTGTCCACATGGGGGCAGCCATCTTGTGTGTTGGAGTGACAGTCAATTTGCATATTATTCTTTTATTAGATAGGATTAGATAGGATGAAGGCCTGGTGCATGGGTGGGGTTCAGCTGGTTTGCCCTGAAGGGTTTCCCGGATCAGTGTGGGGGTTCCTTTGGGGCATGGGGCAGCCTGAGTGGGGGTCCTGTGGTGGTTTGCAGGCTGGCCACACCCCCGGAGACCCAAGTGGAGGCCCTGGTATCTGGGATTTATTTATCTTCTATAATTGAAACTTTGTAGCCTGAAGTGAAAGCTTTGCTTCCTCCATCTCCAGGGGCAACTCAAGCCTCCTGCTCTCTCCAGCTCCGTGGCTGCCGCCATTTTTGTTGGGATTTATTTATCTTCTATCATTGAGACTTTGTAGCCTGGAGTGGAGGCCTGGGCCAGCCAGGGCAGGCAAAAAGCTTGGCTTCATCCATTGCTGGGGAAACCCAAGCCTCCTGCTAGCTCTGTGGCCACCGCCATCTTGGTTGGGTTTATTTGCATATTCACTCCTGATTGGCTGGTGGGCGTGGCTGATGGGTGTAGCAGAGGTATGGCCAATTTGCATATTACTCTTTTTTTAGATAGGATGTGTGTGTTAATAAGGATTTACTATTGAATTGCCTATTTCACTACATCTCTATAAAATGATTATTATTTTAACACAATCTCACATATAAAGACTTCTCAATTTGCTTGTCCTTTATTTTCAATTTATCCTTGCTTCTGAGATCTAGGAGATCATGATATCTGCTTTATTTTAGTGAAAACATATTAAAAAATGAATATAATTTTATAAGAAAATCTTATTTACTAAAAATTGATGAACAAGAATAACATTTTAAAATTGTAAACACATTTGCTATAAATTCTTTCAATGGTAACTTAAAGATCATATGTTTAAGCATCTAACACTATACTATCCCACACTAATATGTACCGATTTCTCTCACTATGAAAAATCTGCAGCAGCTTCAGGTATATGTGGATATAAGTTTTTCTCTGCATCTGCATTAACTTGTTTGTTTAAAAATTGTGCATTAGAAATCAGGTTATTTTGTTCACTAGTCAGCAGGAGGATTATTGGTGGCAATTTTGATTTCTATAAACCTTTCCTAGTTTCTTCCTTTTATTATGGTTGCTTTCTACAGTTAGTATTTCTTTTTTTTTTTAATATATTTTATTGATTTTTAACAGAGAGGAAGGGAGAGGGATAGAGAGCCAGAAACATCGATGAGAGAGAAACATTGATCAGCTGCCTCCTGCACACCCCCCACTGGGGATGTGCCTGCAACCAAGGTACATGCCCTTGACCGGAATCGAACCTGGGACCCTTGAGTCCACAAGCCGGCGCTCTATCCACTGAGCCAAACCAGTTTCGGCTACAGTTAGTATTTCTACTCTTAAATAATTTTTAATTGTTTTAATTTCTCCTCTTCCCTATTTTCTTCTCTTTCTTCTTTTCTTTCTTTTTTGTTTTGTTTTTACCATTCTCCCTTCCCTTCTTCCTCCCCATGCTTATCCACTTCTCTTTTCCCTTTTCTCTTTTTCTGCATACATGAGAGTCAAGGCTTATTATTTTTAAGCCTCCTTTGTGCACTACATCAGATTCTTATGATTTTAACACAGTAGCTAAGGTTAAAAATTGTGGGTTTTTTTATATTCAGCCCCATAGAAAATGCATGTATTCAGCCCCATGGAAAATGAATAATGGTAACTTCATGATTCTTTTTTGTAATTTCCCCCTTTATATTACATTTCAGCTTAACCTTTGTTCTCAGGTGGTTTCTGGAAGATATTATACTGATACTAAGACTACAATCACTCAAAGTGTATGAGGAAAGAAAAGCAATGACAAGATTGCCCTGATACCTTAAGATTCTGGAGGGAAATTAAATTTCTCTGTGATATTCTTTACTATTGGTTGCTAAGAGTGCTAGCTATGATTCCCTACAAAGGCCTATGTTCCACTATTATAAACTGTCAATGGAATCTGTTGCTCTTGTAAATGTGTACTTTTATCTCCCAAGTTGTAGTCTTTTGAATCTTTAGCTTTCAACCCTAAGAAGGTTTATAAACTGAAGCAAGAACAAAGCAAATTTTAAGAAATAATTTCATAGCTCCACAGTATGCAAAAATGCTTCCTGATTATTATTAAAATGGGAATATTTTTTATTTTGGTGTGTGTACCTGGCATTATTTCATATTTAGCAGCCCTTTTCCACCAGCTTCCCAATTTTGGAGCTCATTGCCCATTTTTATTTAGCTGGTTCTCTGGGCATTATGCCCAGCTTGGATTAATGTTTGTTTATTATAATTTACATTATCTAGGATAGTTTTTAGCTGGCTGCCTTAGAAATAATTATAATTAAGTAGCAAGGAATACATTTATTAAACATGTAAGTACATTAGGTCATCAAAGATGTTTTTCACACATCAGTTCAAATAATAAGTATATATAAAGTATTTTGTAGTATTGTAACCTATTGACCTTGTTGTCTTTAAGCCAGTCCAGATTGTTTCATATGTAGGGGATTAACTTTCTCCTCATTTTATTCTAAGAACAACTGCATATTAATAACCCTTACTATTTCACACCTTAAAATGATAATGAAGAATATGACTTTTAAGTGACATGTACCTCAGATAAAAGAAAGTGATTAGATGGTGTAAGATAAAATGAGATGACCTGAATATCATGTTAGTAAGGATTGTCTCAACAACACAAACTACTCTAGGTATTTTAGGAGGAAATGATATAGTATGGGGCAGTGATGGGCAACCTTTTGAGCTTGGTGTGTCAAACTTCGCCAAAAAACTGAGCATAACTCGGGTAGTGTGTCACTTTGAAGAAAAAACATTATTTCGCAAATGTTTCATCCTCAGGAGCAGCAAATGTTTCATCCTCGGCATGTGGCTGCCTCAGAGGCCGCGTGTCATCAGAAATGGCTACGCGTGTCAGCGCTGACACGTGTGTCATAGGTTCGCCATCACTGGTATAGGGAATTAAGGCTTATCCATTATAAGTTGAGAGAAAAACTTACTCCTGGGATTTAGAAATCAGGGGAAAAAGAAATGGAAATTGCAACAAAATTTGTATGTACAAGCCATATATGAAAATTATAAATTCACCATTTATACTTTTGCCATCAATAGTATAACTATTTACTATATATTGCTGCTTAATAACTGAATAAGCAATATCTGGAGGGGACTAAAATCTAGAGTTTCAGTGCTATTCAATTTCAAGAAAAATTTATGTGTATATGCAGCCATGTCAAGGTGAAATCATAATTTTAAATTTACACAAATTTGCCCCAGCCCTTGTGGCTCAGTGGTTGAACATCAGCCTATGAACCAGGAGGTCATGGTTAATTCCCACTCAGGGCACAAGCCCAGGTTTCAGGCTAGATTCCCAGTAAGGGGCGTGCAGGAGGCTGATCAATGATTCTCTCTCATTATTGATGTTTCTATCTCTCTCTCCTCTCCCTTATTCTCTGAAATCAATAAAAAAATATATTTTTAAAAAATTTTCACCAACTATAATCAGAATAAGACATTAATTAATACATTATTTACATTAGAAGAAACAGTTAATAAAGTAATATAAATAGGACTTTTATCCTAATGATAAAGAGGTAATATGCAAATTGACCATCACTCAAACACATAAGATGGCTGCCCCCATGTGGTCAAAGATGGCCGCCCCTTTGTGGAAACAAGATGGCTGCCACAAGATGGCTGGCAGGGGAGGGCAGTTGGGGCAATCAGGCCAGCAGGGGAGATCACTTGTGGGTTATCAGACCAGCAGGAGAGGGCAGTTGGGGGCAACCAGGCCTGCAGGGAGGGCAGATAGGGGTGACAAGGCTGGTAAGGGAGGGAAGTTAGGGGTGCCTGGGCCTGCAGGGGAGGGCAGTTGGGTGTAACCAGGCCTACAGGGGAGGGCAGTTAGGGGTGAACAGGCCAGCAGGGGAGGGCAGTTAGGGGTGACCAGGCTAGCAGGGGAGGACAGTTAGGTTTGACCAGGTGACAAGGGAGGGCAGTTAGTGGCAATCCGGCCAGCAGCGGAGCAGTTAGGCATCTATCAGGCTGGCAGGGGAGTGGTTAGGGGGTGATCAGGCTGGCAGGCAGAAGCAGTTAGGGACAATCAGGAAGACAGGCAGGTGAGCAGTTGGGAGCCAGCAGTCCTGGATTGTGAGAGGGATGTTTGACTGCCTGTTTAGGTCCAATCCCACTAGGATTGAGCCTAAATGGGCAGTCGGACATCCCTTGAGGTGCTCCAGATTGGAGATGGTGCCGGCTGGGCTGAGGGACACACAAACACATACCCCATGCATGAATTTCGTGCACCAGGCCTCTAGTAATTAGTATAAAGAGAATTTAAAAAAAAAAGCCAAGTGGCAAGAGAAAAATTTCACCAATTAAAAAAGCATGAAAGGTAAAGTGATTGGAGATAATATGATAGGTATGGAAAAGAGAAAGAGGAAATATATAGTGAAAATTTTAAAATCTGTACATATGTCATGAATGCCCTTAAATTCCTTAGTTCTGAATGAGTCCATTTGTATTAAGTCTGTTATAATATTATGCCATTTTTCACTCATTGAATCAGAGTCCACTTTTTTCTAAGATATAATAAATGAAATAATTTTCTGAATATTAGACTTGAATCCTATCTAATAAAGAGGGAATATTTTAATTGACCATCACACTCTCACAAAGATGGTGGTTCCCACAACCAATAAGAAGGGAATATGCTAATTGACTGCCACACCCTAAAAAATGGCAGTGCCCAAAACCACAAGATGGCAGCGACCAGTCCCCTAAGCCGCTTCGCATGTCTGCCTCTGGAGTCCCCCAGTCTCCTCAGCCCCCCAGCCACCCAGGGCTAGCCCAAGGTTCAGGCAAGCCTCGATGGTGGCTGCCAAGCCACCCAGAGCCACCCGAGGCTCAGGTAACCAGGGCTGGTGAGGCTTGCACTGCCGGCAGTGGCAGCAGCAGAGGTGTGATGGGGCATTGCCTACCCCTGATGACAGCGACCGGCGCCCCGCCTTGGTCTGGCATCCCTGCTCACCTGCTCCACCATCCCGCTGAGGCTGATGCCCGCCATGTTCCACACATGGCCCCTGGTGGTCAGCGCATGTTGTAGCAACTGGTCGTTCGGTTGTTCTGGTTGTTCCACCATTCAGTCTATTTGCATATTAGCCTTTTATTACACAGGATAGTAATGGGTTATAGAAGCAATGTAAAATGGAAGATAACCTACTTGATTTTTGGTGTTAGTCAAAACTGAACTAGTCAGAGGAATAAACAAATTTGTAGTATTACCAGAAACTTTTAAAAGCAGAGACTTAAAGTGATGTTTTTATGCATAACTCAATTAAAAACCCTCCAAGTCTCCCCAAATTTCTTCAACTTGGAGTTCCAGATATTTTTCTGATTTACTTTAATTATTGTTTCCTACTTAATCTGTTCATGTTTATTTTCATTCAAAGAATATTGTCATAAAATATGTGTTCCTTGGAAGAGCAACTAGAAGGTAAGTTACCTATTAAAATCTATCCCTTCTTGTACAAACCACTTCACACTGTGGTTAAAATTAAAAAAAAAAAAAAAAAAAAAGTTACCAAACTTTTGCTAGTTCCTTCTCCAGTGTTTTGATTTGTATGCCCTTCCACTTTATTTCTACAAAATAAGCTTGATATATTTTCTCTATTCTATATTATAATTAGACTAGGAGCCCGTTGCACGAAGTTTCGTGCAATAGACTTTTCCTTCACCTGGCTGCCGGCACCAGTTATCCGCCAGCAGCAGTTTTCCTCTGGCCACCCGCCATCAGAGCTCCTCCCGCCAGCACGATCGGCCACCCCGAGAGGAACTCCGATCGGGAGTCGCTCTGATCGGGCGGGTGGCCAGAGGAAAACTGCTGCTGGCGGAAAACTGGTGCCAGCAGCCACGCAATCGGCCACCCTGAGTTCCGCCACCAGCGTCTTCCACAGCGCCGGCCTAAGCAGCGTTGGCCGTTTAAGCCGGCGGGAGGAGCGGGGGTCGGGGACTTGCGAGTCCCCGCCCCCCACTTCTACCGCCAGCCAATCGGCCACCCTGAGTCCTGCCCCCCGCACCTCCAGCCGGCCCAATCGTGGGCTTAGCGGAGTGATGGTAATTTTCATATTACCATTTTATTAGGTATGACTAGAGGCCTGGTGCATGAATTTGTGCGTGGGTGGGGTGCAACTGGCCAGCCCCAATGGGCGCAATCAGGGGCCAGGACAGCAGTGGGGAGAGGCCTTAGGAGGTTAGCTGCCGACTCCACCCCCTATCGGGGTTGGGGGCTGATTGGGACTGCGGCCATTCAGGTGGTGGGGCCACAGGAGGTTGGGGAGGCCAATCGGGGCCCCGATTAGGCTGGTAGGCCATGGCAGTGTTTGTCATAGTGATCCATCATTCCAGTCATTCTGATGGTTTCATCGTTCTGGTTGCTTGGCTTTTATATATATGGATTGTGAAGTACAATTTATTTCTAGATATCCATATGAATTATCCCATCTAATCAATATCAACTACTTAATAAATCCAAATAAGAAAAGAAGCTTATATATAAATATAGAACTGAATTCCTAATAAAACATCAGAAAATAATAACCATCAGTTTGTTAAAATGTAAAAGGTGTTTACCCTGATTGAGATTAATTCTAGAACTTATGTCCATGTTGAGATATACATTAATATTATTTTATATGATATAATATGAAAAACAAATATAATTGTACAATTTATATTAATTCCAAAAATCATTTAAATGTTATATATTAATATTTCTAATAATTTTTATTGAAATGAATTAATTACATGTTCCATTAAAATTATACAGGCATATTTATACAAAACTGTCAACACTTACCTTGATTTCAAACATAGGCACATATCCATTAAATCAGGTATAAACATGGGTGCTCATTTCTACAACTTTAATTGCCTTTGTTTTAGAAGTGCTAGATTATAGAAGTAAGCAAGAAAAAGTATAAATATTAACACATGGTAATTTGAAAATGTCCCCAGAACACAGTTTATTTCTTAACATTCCAATATGGAAAAACTACTTCAAAAATTAAATGAAGTCACTATTTGAAAATAAAATAGAAAATATCTTTCTACATAAAAAAATATGTGCTTAGTAATTTAGTAATAAAGCAAGGGTTATTATATGTTTATACCCCAGAAGATTCAATGTTCACCTCAAATTTCTGTTTTTATTTCAAAGATTATTTTTTGGTTTTCAGACTCACCTTTTGATTCTTTTTCTATCTATCTACTTCAAAACTTTATATTTTTATTAATATCCACTTCCTTACTTGGGTTGGTGCATTATGTCATTTGGTCTCCAATGTGAAAAATAGAGTATATTCTATTTCTTATAGTTTTCTTCAAAATAAAAACATTTAGAACTATAAAATTTTCTCTACTCCTTAAATTACCATAGTATTTCATGTTAAACATCATCCTTTTTATTTGACAATTTTACTTTTAGTTTACTCTGTTATTGAATGTTTATATAACAGTGTATTTTGATTTTAAAGTACTGAAGAACAGCCTGGATGGCATGGCTCAGTGCTTGAGTGTTGAACTATGAACCAGGAGGGCACAGTTTGATTCCTGGTGAGGGCACAAGCCCAGGTTGCAGGCTCAATCCCCAGGGTAGGTCATGCAGGAGCCAGCAAGTGTTTCTCTCTCATCATTGATGTTTCTATCTCTCCCATTCCCTTCCTCATTGAAATCAATATATATATATATATATATATATATATATATATATATATATATATATCCTATCTAATAAAGAGGTAATATGCAACTTGACTATCATGCCCTTGCACAAGATGGCCACCTCCATGTGGTCACAAGATTGCCAAGCCCATGTAGTCACAAGATGGCCACCACAGGGGAGGGCAGTTGTGGGTGATCAGGCCAGCAGGAGAGGCAGTTGCGGGGGACCAGGCCTGCAGGAGAGGGCATTTAGGGGCGATCAGGCCTGCAAGGGAGGGCAGTTGGGGGGACCAGGCCAGCAGAAGAGGGCAGTTAGGGGCCACTGGGCTAGCAGGGGAGGGCAGTTGGGGGCAAATGGGTCAGCAGGGGAGGGCAGTTGGGGGCAATCGGGCCAGTAGGGGAGCAGTTAGGCATTGATCTGGCTGGCAGGGGAGTGTTTATGTGGTGATCAGGCTGGCAGGCAGAAGCAGTTAGGGGCAATCAGGCAGGCAGGCAGGCGAGCAGTTGGGAGCCACAGTCCTGGATTGTGAGAGGGATGTCCAACAGCCGGTTTAGGCCCGATCCCTGTTGGGTCCCAGATTGGAGAGGGTGCAGGTTAGGCTGAGGGACACCCCCCCACCGCCAAGTGCACGAATTTCAATTTTGTGCACCGCCACTCTAGTGTGTGTGTGTGTGTATATATATATATATATATATATATATATATATATATATATATATATACATACATACTGAGGAACATTTGGTCGCCTTTGAATATTTATTATTTGTTTCTAAATTATTGGTTTATGAATAGAAAATCTACACTGTAGAATTAATAAAGTTTTATTTATGTTCAAATACACAATCAGGACTACAGACTGAAGGATCCCAGGTTGATTCTGGTCAATGGCACATACATTGGTTACAGGCTGAACTTCTGACCCTGGCTGGGGTGCTTGCGGGAGGCAACTAATGGATGTCTCTCTCTCTCCCCCCCCGCCCCCCCGCTCTTCTACTCTCTAAAAATCAATGGAAAATTATCCTTGAGTGAACATTAACAAAACAAGAAAATCATAAAACCCAAACAAACAACAACAACATAAAAACTCAATCATTTTTGTAATTGTCTGTCAGCTTGTAAAATTATATATACATACATATATATGTGTCTGTGTGTCTGTGTGTGTGTGTGTATTACATATGCTATATATGATTAATTATAAATAAAGTCTAATGGCTATTACCCAGTTTCTCTATTTACTTGGTTATTTTTTTGTATATTAGAAGTATCTGTTTTAAAGTAGGTATTTCTAGCAAGATTTTTATGTCTATTTTTCTTTGCCTATTTAAAAAATTCTAGTATATAGATGCTATTAATCTCAAATGCATATTTATTGCCTTATTTTCTGGATTTTCCTTATTTTAACATTCATGAAGATGAAGTTTATAATCATCCATTTTCACTTAATTGAATCTCTATTGTTCATCTTTCTCATTCAACCTCAGTCATTACCTCATAGTAACCTGCAAATCTTTGTTTATGCAGTGCTCTTAAAAATCTGTCTGAGGTATTCCTATCTCTAAAGACCATATCATAGTTTTTTACGTGTGGTTTTTTTTTTTTTTTCCAGCTCATAACCTTCATCAACACATGTACTTTACCAAGACTTAAAAATTCAATGATTCTATAAATGTTTTTATTCTCTCTCCCTTCTTGACATCTTGTTATATATCCAAGTTATTATAATCTTTCTCATGAATATATCTCCAGTTCTTTTTCCTATTTTTTTTTCCTGGCAAATTGGCCTTTGGTAAATTCTGAACCTTGTTTACTCTACACTTGTACCTCTGCAGGTGACTATAACTGCGGAAAATCACCCTGCTGAATGACCTTCCTTGAAATTCACCACCAGGCCCCTTGGACGTGTCCTCATTTACTAGTATTTAACAGGAAACATTAGAATAATCATAAAATCTTAAGTGTATTTTCCTATTATTTCTCTGTTTTTATACCTTGTTTACTCATGAATAGAATAATTTTCGTTGTGCTTTTGAGTATATACAGATGGATTCTAAAAATCATTTATAAGAAAGAAGTATTTCTTCCTTTCAGGTGCTTTGTTTCACACTATGTACTGTCCATGCTCCCACAGCTATCCTATCTAATAATAGAGTAATATGCAAATAACCATCACTCCGCTACACCCACGATTGGGCAGCAGGAGGCTGGGGGTTGGGACTCGGGGTGGCTTATCCAGCCATTGAGAGGCGCAGGGGGCAGCGCCCCCAAACCCGCGAAAACTGAGGGGTCTCTCCAGGGGTGGTGACAGCGGCGGCGGTGCCTGGACCCACCTCCATGCACCTGCACTGTGGGAGGGCCTGGTCAGCCGCCACCAAGGCTGCTTCAAGGGCCAAAGAGGGAGGCAGGGCCAGACCCCAGTGGCCGCAGCTGCTGTGGGGCCCGGGGAGCCAGGCAGGACTGGACAGGCAACCTCAGGGTGGGCCTGGGGGTGGGTCCAGCGGTGTAGCTTGACAGCAGACAGCAGGGCCTGCTTGGCAGTAGCTGCTGGCGACCCACCACAGGCAAGTGGGCCTGCAGGCAGCACCCAGCAGGGCCTGCTTGGCTGTTGCCGCGGCGACCCGGGAGCAGACAAGCGCAGCTGCAGGCAGCACCCAGCAGGGCTTGCTTGCCCATCGCTATGGTGTGGAGCAGGCAAGCCCCGCAGAGAGCAGAGAACCACAGGGAGCGAACCTAAGCCACCAGCAGTACATGCCCTGAGGGCTTTCGGATTGGAGAGGGTACAGGTCAGGCTGAGGGACCCCCGTGCATGAATTTCATGCACCAGGCCTCTAGTCTTACCTAATAATAGACAAACATGTAAATTGACTGTACCTCCACTGCGCCCACAGTCAATCAGAGTGAGTATGCAAATTAGAAGGCCAAAGATGGCGGCCGCCTAGCTGCTCCAGGCACAGAGTGGCCAGGTGGGGCAGGACGCCTGCTATGAGAGGGAGGGCAGGGGGGCGAAGGAATCTACAGGAGCGGAGTGCCACAGCGAAGACAAGACTGCAGACTCCAGAGTCTGCAGCAAAGACAAAGAAGGCAGACTCTGGCCAGAGCGAAGGCCTGGGTCCCGGGTGCCAGAGGAAAACCGGTGCTGGAAGCCAAGGGAAGGAAGGCCTATTGCACGAATCTCTTCGTGCAACGGGCCTCTAGTGTGCATATAAAAAAAGACTAGATGGCATGTACTTTCTCTTCTTTGTTTCCCTTCTTTATTGATGGGTTTCTAGGAAGTTTTCTTATAACCCTTCCTCTTCAACTCCTGAATGTAGCTAAGTTAGTTGTATAATTGTTATAATTTTATTTTTACTATGTCCCTTCTATTTAAATAATGCTTACAAATCTTTAAATTTTCATATTATCTATGGGTATCTTACAGCTGTAGAGAGAGATATGCAAATGAATGTATATGAAGATTCATGTACTACTATTCTTTGTTCTTCTTTTCATTTTATCTACTTTTGAAGTCTCCTTTCAGGATCACTTGTATTATTTCTTATTTTAAAAATTCTTGCCTCAGAACAGGTACTGGAGTGACATAAAATCTGAATTCTTGCCTATTGCTGGTAACCTTAATTTCTTCCTAATAGTTTAATAATACCTTTGCTAGTCATATGATGTTTTATGACAAGTTGCCTTAGTTCAGAATACAGAAGCAATTGTCCTTCATTCCACCTCTTAATGTTTACACCTGAGAATCTATTGACAAAAGAAATATTTTATTTTTCTGATAACCTCTATTTTCTACCTAGAAACTTTAATAATTTACTCTTTATAGTTAGAATTAAAAAAATTTTAACAGAAATTCATATATGTGTCTTTTCTTATCAATCTATCTTTAAACTTAATGAATCCTTTCAAAGCACACTCAGGACTTCCTTCAACTTAATACAATATTCTTATAATATTTTATTTGTTTGAATAGTATCCCTTCTATAATTGTTTTTATCTTGTTCTTATATTAGTTTTCTCTGTCCACCCCCTGACCCTCTTCCCCCCTCCCACAAAAAAGCAACAACAACAACACACACACACACACACACACACACACACACACACACACACAGACTTAAACCATGGCATCAGAATGAACTTTTATAAATAAATTGTAATTTTACAAGTGACAACGTACACAATCTCTAAGGGCCCTCCCTGAGGGAAAAGGAGTATGACAATCTGAAAGATGTGCCAGCCGCACTGTTGAGTTCTGACATTGCTGCTTTGCTCATTCTCAGCAGTGGGTGGCTGTCCCATATTGTCAGCTGCTGTGCTTCAGTGAACACTTACAGTGAGCAGAATGGATGATGCTCTCAGGTGATCCCAAGCAAGTTACACTCTAGTGTTTCATCTTCCTTCTTGCTGATGTCCAGACCAGTCCACCTATTCACATCCAATAGATGTCACAACCAATGGGATATTTTGATACTATATCAATTGAAATAAACAACCACTATACTCTTAGAAGAATATGGATAGACTCAAGAATATGTTACTGGCCAGTTGACAGATGAATTGCTAGGGATTTTTGTAAATCTGATATTTTGAAAATGCCTATTGCACATAGGGTATCAAAATAAATTATGACATAACTAAAATGTTAAAATGTGCCAAGGAACTATTCATTTAAACAAATGCTAACCTAATAATATAGGTGTTTTTATGAAAATGACATAATTCTGTTGGGGTAAATTATACATAAGTATGCAATAAATCAGAGAGGCTAAACAATGAACATAATATAACACCTGCCACTGCATACCTTTTACCATGTATAGAAATAGATATTTCTAATTCTAGGAAACATATCAAATCCATGTAGCCCCACACATTTGTATTTTTTTAGACTCTTCTTAGAGCGAAAAGTGAAAAATAATACAAGATTATTAGTGGCTATTTTAAAATAGAAAAGTAAGTAACATATAATAATTAGGTAACTTTAAAACAGACATGCAAAAAAAAAGTCCATCAGACTTATTTAGTGAATTAAATGTCTATTTTTTATTCCATTTGATGCAATGTTTAAGAAATAATTTTTAGAAGTCATGGGAAACGTTTTCAAAAAGTATCAGACTATTCACTCAAAAATGTATTTCCCTGTCTCTACTATTAATTGGCAAAAACATGGACGATGCTATCATAGTTTACTTCTTAAATACTATCAAAGGACTTTGCATAAAATATTTTTCATATTTTACTTGATTTGGAAAAATACATATTATGAAAGGATTTATATAGAGCATATTAAAAAGGTGAACTAATTTCTATGTTAAAATATTACTCAGAACTATGAACAGATGTGATTTTGTCAAATCATTTTTTTACCAGTTATTGAAATAAAATATAAGCTATTTTGTAGAAAACTATTGTGGCTACTAAAGTGTCTTATTAATTATAGGCAGGTTGATATTTAATGCACATGTTAGCAATTGCAAAATATATCCCTCAAACTCAACATTTTTTATACACAATTGACTATAAACTGAAAAGTTAAACATAATATGAAAAATTTTATTATATGTAGTTAAATTTATAATGATTTCAACTTAGATTCAGGGTGATAATCAATTCTTTTGTTTCAGTTATATGTTTCCAGCTCAGGCTCACTGTAGATATATTGGAACACATGAAGACATTACAATCACACATGACAATGGTGAGGGTGCTCGTTGTTGAAAGTGTAATATTTTTTTATCATTAAGGAAGTGCTATTCTTCATATTTAAGAAAGCTGAAAGTTTTTGATATAAAAATTGTTATGATTTGATTGCAATTGCACCTGATAAATCTTGACATAATTGTTTCTCCATCTATATTGGCTACTCTCATCAATATTTTATAGAGCACAAACTTTCACTCACAACAAAAATCTGAGTTCCTTGTAGTAACACACATTTTCATAAATGTAGTGGTAAGACAAAAAAAGAAGTTTAAATCATATTAAATTTTATTTTAAGTACCTGAATTAAGTAATTTACCTTAAATAAATATTTGATCTTCATTAAACATCCTTGCTTTCTCTAGGTTTTTGTATGGTATCATTCATTTACAATAAAAAAGAAAGTTAAAGGCAACTAGTCACCATTAGTGTTAAGCTTTTCAATTTTAAAAATTCAGCTTATAAGCAGGATGTGATTTTTCCAGACGGTCCTATTTACTGGGTAACAACTTGGAATAAACAACTGCAGAGTGATTTTTAAGTTTATAGGCGATATGGGATTTCATAAAAACTTGTTAAATGTGTAATAGTTGTTATGAATATTTCCCCTTGAAATTTTTATAACCATGATTATTGATATTTACTTGTATGTTGTATCTTTGTGTGTAGTTGTATTTAGATATTTCACAATTTAATGGAGATATTCTTCATTGCAATATATATACATGCCAATGACTCTCATGTATGACAGCTACTGTTTTTCACTCCAGAGAAATGTCTAAAGTGCTTTCTTTTTTAGGACAAATTTACTTTGCTTTAAAACAATAATTTTGTGGATGAAAGAAGGTGAAGAAATTAAGCCAAAACACACACACACACACACACACACACACACACACACACACACACCACTCATAGACACATACAACTGTGAAAACAGATTGAAGATAGCCAGAGAGGAAGAGGAGTGGAGGGAGAAGGTGGTCAAAAGGGATGAAAGGAAGGATAGAAATAGACTTTGCTTGTGGCAACAAGTGCACAATGCAGTGTGGGTTGATGTTTTATTGAGCTGTACACTTAAAACCTATATGGTTTTGCAAACCAATGTCACCCCCATTAAACTCAATAAAAAATAAAACAATGATTTTGCATAAACTCCATAGAGTCACCAGGAAAGCTTCTGAAATCACAGATTCTTTGGTAGCATCATTGAGATTGATGGCCCACTGCAAACCTACTGAATCTGTAGGTTTGCAGTGGGCCTTAATATTTATACAGTCTAACAAACCAGAAGTAATTCTGTTGTTGCTTGCTTGAGGAAAACACCTAGAGGTAGCTAAAGCATCATCCATAATTCTGTTGCCTTTATTAAGTTTTAGATTTGATACTCATATATTCCTCTGTATTTTGAACAATGCCTTAAGTTGTAACCATAGGACCAGAGTTTATTTATTGTTCTTATAAAAGTTACAAACTAGGTGCTATGGTTCGCTCAACGCTGAGGAACTATATCTCCCTCAAGATGGATTGACTTTTTCTCTTAAGTTTATAGTCACTTTTCCTTCATGACCAACATGCTCATTGCTCAGTAGGAAAATTTTCCTTGACACAGGTTAGTTATTACACCTGAGGATCTTCATAACCTTCCAGAATATCTTCACCTCCTCACCTTCTACCGACATCATATCCACAAGGTAAAAAAATATGCCTCATTAAAATGTCATGCCATTTGCCTTGTGGAATGATTATGATCACAAACTCTGAGGTGGGCTTGTAAGATTCAAATCCCAGCTCTGCTATTTATAAACTCACTGACTTTGGGGAATAACTTTTGTGATTTGTGCTTACAGTCCTTGACCATAAAATAGGCATGGAAATAATATCTATCTTATAAATAAAAGTCTTTGAACAATACATACTATATAGTAAAGGCTATTACATTTTAAAAATATATATTTTATTGATTTTTTTACAGAGAGGAAGGGAGAGGGATAGAGTTAGAAACATCGATGAGAGAGAAACATCGATCAGCTGCCTCCTGCGCACCCCCTACTGGGGATGTGCCTGCAACCAATGTACATGCCCTTGACCGAAATCGAACCTGGGACCTTTCAGTCCACAAGCCGACGCTCTATCCACTGAGCCAAATCGGTTAGGGCAAGGCTATTACATTTTGTTATCAGATTTTAAATTTACTTTTTTCCAGTTTGAGTAACAGAATCTTAACAAGAGAAATAGTTTTGGTTTACACAGCTGTAGTCTCAATATATGATTCTATTCAAATAAATTATTTAACACACGACTTTATAAAACAACAAAGATTATTATTGAGTTTTGAAGATTCCCCATTATATACTACACTAGAGGCCTGATGCATGAAATTCGTGCAAGGAACTCAGCCCTTGCAGCCCCAGCTTCATCTGGAAGGTTGTCTGGAAGGACGTCCTGAAGATTGTTTGGCTGTCTGGTCTAATTACCATATTATGCTTTTATTATCCTATATAATAAAGAGGTAATATGCAAATTAACCCTCATGCCCTCACAAGATAGCTGCCTACAACCAGGCCATCAGGGGGTTAGTGAGGGATGACCAAACAACTGAACATCAGGCTGCATGTTGCAACCTGGCTGGCAGGGGCGAGGCAGTAAGAGGTGACCAGGCTGGTGGTGGGGGGCAGTTAGGAGTGACCAGGTTGCCAGGGAGGGGACAGTTGGGGGTGACCTAGATGGCGGGGGGGGCAGTTAGGGGTGATCAGGCCAGCACCCAGAGGCTGTGAGGGGCAATCAGGCCAGCAGGGGGAGGGGTCAGTAAGGGGTGACCAAGCAAGGCAGTCAGGTGAGCTATTAGGAGCAAGCGGTCCTGGGGATCGGGCCTAAACCGGCAGTTGGACATCTCCCGAGGATCCCGGATTGGAGAGCGTGCAGGCTGGATTGAGCGGACCCCCCATGCCCAAATTTTATGCACTGGGCCGCTAGTAATAGATAATATATAGATTATAACACTCCCTTAAATACAACCAATCCTATAAAATAATGTTGGACTTAAGAATTTAATTGATCTATTGACAATTAGGACCAAGGTAATGACTCTAGTCTCCATTGGATTCTCATTAATACATACTCCTTGTTCTCACTTGAAGCAATATGAACTGTGCATGATTACAATTCTCTCTGAGGAGAAACTCTAGGAATTCACAATGGCGACATACCACTACTTAAAAAAATGTTGATTTCATAATACTTTGAGAAACATAATACATTACTCCCCTAACACAGAAAACATCTAATTTCTATTTCTTTATGTAATGCCCAAATTGTATAGATTAGGTTACTATAGGCCCATCATTCCTTTATTTAAAAAAGATTAGTTGCAAATTTTGTTTTCATTAAAGTATTCTTTTTGAGGATTGTTTTCAACATTTAAAGGAAATGTGTATTTTTAAATTTACTTTTTCATTAGAGTTGACATACTTTCAGGTACATAGGATAGTGATAGACATTTACATACCTTACAGAAGTGTTCTCTACAATAGAACCGGGCCCATCTGACTATATACGTAGTTACTGCAATTTTATTGACTATATTTCCTATGCTCTAATTTACATCCCCATGACTATTCTGTAGCTACCAATTTGCAGTTCTTAATCCCTTCAACTATTCTACATCATCCCAAATCTCTCCCTTTTGCTGACCACTAATTTGTTATTTGTATCTATGAGTTTGATTCTCTTCTGTTTATTTTGTTTGAGTCCACATATAAGTAAAATCCATTTTGTCTAGTATAAGCATTGTCAGTCCAAGTGTTTGGTGTTTTTTTTCCATTTCCATTTGCATGAATATTATTTTCCATCCCTTTGCTTCAATCTGTTTACATCTTTTGAAATGAAGTGGGTTTATTATAGTTGAATATAAGCAGGTCTTGTCTTTTTATCCATTCAGCCACCCTATATATTTTGATGGGAACATTTAGTCCACTTACATTTAACTTAATTATTAAGTATGTAGTTATTGCCATTTTATTAATTGCTTTCTGATTTTTTTTTGTAGGTCTCTGTCTCTTTCCTATTCTCTTGCTGTCTTGATGACTTTTTAATGTTATGCTTGGATTCTTTTCTCTTTATTTCTTGTATACCTTTTAACTTTTTTGGTTTGTGGTTATTATGTGCTTCATATATACAAAGATATGTTTATAGCAATCTATTTTAAGTAGATGGGTGTTTAAATTAAAGCACATTCTAAAATCATTAGAATTTTTAGTCCCCCCTCTACATTTATGTTTTTGTCATTATTATTTTTTAATTGATTTTTAGAGAGAGGGGAAAGGAGAGAGATAGAGAATAGAAACATCAATGAGAGAGGAACATCATCAATCGGCTGCCTCCTGCACACCCCAAAGTAGGAATCAAACCTGCAAACCTGGCATGTTCCCTAAAAGGGAATTGAACCAATAACTCTTGGTTACTGTGTCCATGCTCAACCACACCAACTGGACTGTCATTATTTTTTTTAAATTATTTTATCTGTATCCCTTAGTTTATTGTTGTAATTACACATGATATTTCTACTTTTGCATTAGTTTTATTTTTTAATCTTCTATTAAATTTTGGGGTGATATTCATTAATAAAATGATACAGGTTTCAACTGTCACATTTTATAATACATCATCTGTATATTGCATTATGTGTTTACCACTCAAAGTCAAATCCCTTTCCATCACCATATATTTGACTCCCTTTACCATTTGCTACCTCCTTCCCACTCCCATTTCCTTCTGGTAACCACCATACTAATTTCTGTTTCTATGAGTTTTTTAAATATATTTTTATTAATTTCAGAGAGGAAGGGAGAGGGAGAAGAGATAGAAACATCAATGATGAGAATCATTGATTGGCTGCCTCCTGCACACCCGACACTGGAGATCGAGCCCACAACCCAGGCATGTGCCCTGACTGGGAATGGAACCATGAACCCCTGGTTCATAGGTTGATAGTCAACCACTAAGCCACACTGGCCAGGCTGTTTCTATGGGATTTTGTTTGCTTGTTTCTCTTGTTTGTTCATTTCTTGCTTTCAGTTTTATATTCTTCATATGAGTTAAATCATGAGGTTCTTGAATTTTTCCATCAGACTTATTTTGCTTAGCATGATTTCCTCAAGATCCATCTATATTGTTACAAATTGCAGCTTTATAGTTGGTTGATCTACTGCTTTTACTAAGTGTACCTTTGTCAGTGAGACTTTTTTTTTCTTTTCTCTCTGTATATTTTTGAAATATATTTTTATTGATTTCAGAGAGGAAGGGAGAGGGAAAGAGATAGAAACATCAATGATGAGATATAATCATTGACCACTGGCTGCCTCCTGCACACCCCCTACTGGGGATTGAGCCCCCAATTCAGGCATGTGCCCTTGACCAGAATCGAACCTGGGACCCTTCAGTCCACAGGCTGATGCTCTATTCACTGAGCCAAACCAGCAGGGGCTTTTCTATATTTTCTTATTCATATTTTTGATCCTTTATTTTCTTCTTTAAAAAGTCCCTTTAACATTTTTTGAAATACTGATTTAATGGTGATAAACTCCTTTAGCTTTGTCTTATCTGGGAAACGCTCATCTTTGCTTGGTAGAGTAATATTAGTTGTAGGCCCTTGCTTGTCATCACTGAATATTTTGTGCTAAACCCTTTGAGCCTGCAAAGTTTCTTTCAAGAAATCCATTGACAATCTTATGGATTACATACCATTATATGTAACTAACTGCTTTCATGTTGCTATTTTTAAGATTATTTGTCTTTAACCTTAGGCAACTTAATAATGATGTTTCTTGGTGTGGACTTTGGGATCTTTTTGTTTGGGACTCACTGTGCTTCCTTGACTTGTGTCTTATTTCTTCACCAAGTTAGGGAAGATTTTATCATTATTTTCTCAAATTGGTTATCAATCCCTTGCTCTTGCTCTTGTCCTTCTTCTGGTATTCTTATTATAAGAATGTTGTTGTGCTTGATGTTGTTCCAGAAGACCCTAAAACTATCTTAATTAAAAAAAAAAAAACTCTCTCTGTATCTATATATATATTTTGCTGTTCCAATTGGGTATTTTTCACTACTCTTTCTTCAACATTGCTGATTCATTTCTCTGCTTCATCTTATCTGTTGTTGATTCCCTCTAATGTGTTCTTCATTTCAGATATTATATTCTTCATTTCTGATTGGTTCTTTTCTGTTTTCTATCTACTTTTTTGTTTTCTATGTCTTTGTTGAAGTGTTCACTGAGTTCAACTATTCTTCCTCCAAGTTCATTGGGCATCCTATAGTCAGTGTTTCGAACTCTATATCTGGTAGGTTCCTTGTCTCCATTTAATTTATATATTTTTCTAAATTTTGTCCAGTTCTTTAATTTGAGACATGTTTCTTTGTCTCCTTACATTGGTAGACTGAGTCCCTGTATTGTTTCCATGTATTAGGTAGGTCTTCTATGTTTTCCAATCTTGACAGAATGGCCTTATATAGAATGTGTCCAGTGGTTCCCAGTGGTGAAGTGTCTCTGATTATCTGAGTCTGGTGCTCCAGGAGTGTTCCCTGTGTGAGTCGTGTGTATCTTCTTGTTATAGTTGAGTCTCAATTGCCGATGGCAACTAAGTGGTGGAGTTGACTCTACCTTATGTTGACTGGCTATGTCTATAGCAGGTGAGCTATTGTGTGTAGACTGACCCTATAGAGCAGATGTTTTTCATTTTGTTTTGTTTTGTTTTGTTTTGTTTTGTTTTGGGTGGTGGTTCTGGCTCCAGCTGAGTCCAGTCTTCTAGTGTGTCACTTTTGGAGCTGGTTGGGTGGTGCTGTGGTATGGTCTGAACTATGTATTGGTTCTAGAGACTTTTGAGGTCTCTAGTGTAGGCCAAAGACAGCTGTCATTTGTGCCTGGCTTAGTGCTTCTTTGTAGGAGCTACAAAGTGAGCTGTGGTTGACTGTCATTTATGCTGAGCTTGGAAGCTCTTGGGCGTACTGGTGGGCTATTCTGAAAACCAAGGCCAGCTGTCACTTGTCCTTGGTTGGGACCCTTTGGTGGGCACTATGACGTGAGCTGAGGCCAGCCAACACTTTTGCTAGACTTGTGGTCACTTAGTTAAATCTATGTTCCAGGCCAAGACTGGCTGCTGTTTATGTTAGGCTTGGGGTCACCTGATGGGAGTTACAATGCAAGTTGAAATTGGTCTCCACTTATGCTGGACTTGGACCTGCTAAGCAAGAGCTAGAATACACACATAGGCTGAATGATGCTTGTTTGTTTGGGGTTTGTGGACCTTTGAGACATTTTGTGGAAGTCTGCAGCATGAGCTGAGACAAGAGGCTTGTGTGGAGGAGCAAATGGAAGAGGCTCTGGCTGGGCAGGTGAGTTAGGGTCTGAGTGAATCACCAGGGCAGGGAGAATAGTGATAGTCAGGTTAATGAAGATTTGGCACATACCCTGCTGGGCTAGCTGAGTGGGCAGGGAGCTCCAAAAAGGAAAATTGGAGGCTAGAAGCACTTCTGTCCCAGAGAGAGTTGCCTGAATCCATACCCCTCCACCTTTGCTGTGAAGTTAGACAATTTAGTTCCTCCCTATATGACCCTACTGTCCCTTCAGTTGAGTTTAGAGACAGTGGGTTTGTGAGCAAGTGGTTTTTGTGCCATCATTATTAGCAGACCTTTGTCTTTTTTTTAGTGTGCAAACCCCACTGTTTTTCACAACCATGTTTTGTTCCCATGATTGAGGTCCTGGGTTGGGTTGCCTGGCATAGGTCTGAGACCCCTCACTTCTCTGGGAGACCTCTACAGCCAATATATCCCTCCAATTATTTTCTTTCTTTTTCTTCTTAGATGTTATTTTATTTTTTAAATAAACTTCAAAAATGCTATTTTAATACTTTCACCAATTCTATAAAGTTGTATTAATTTTATTTTACATTTCTTACCACTTTCTATTTTATTTTTAAAATTAAATTTATTGAGGTAACATTGGTTAATAACATTATATAAGTTTGAGATTTATCTGTACATTGGAATGTGTGCTCACCACCAAAGACTAGTCCCTATCCATCACATATACTTATCCTCCTCCCACTGCCCTTCTCTTATGTTAACCATCAAGCTGTTGCATATGTCTGTAAGTTTGTTTATTTGTTGCTTTCTGTTTTATACCCCACTTATGAGTGAAATCATATGGTTCTTGTTGTTTTCCATCTGATTTATTTCACCTAGCCTGATATTCTTAAGAATAATCCATATTGTTGCAAATGGCAACATTTCATCATTCTTTATGGCTAGTAGTATTTCATTGTATATATGAACTACTTCTTCCTCATCCAATCATCCATAGAAGGTCACTTAAATTGTTTCCATGTCTCAACCATTGATAATAATGCTGCAGTGAACACAGGAGTACATATAACTATATAAAGAGATGTTTTCAATTATTTTTATAGATACCCAGAAGATGATTGCAGGTTCATTTGGTAGCTCTATTTTAAAAATTTTGAGGAACCTCCATACTGTTTTCCTGAGTGGCTGAAACAATTTACATTCCCACAAGCAGTGTTTGAGGGTGTTCTTTTCTCTGCATTCTCTCTAATACTTGTTATTTCTTGTCTTATTGATAATAGCCATTCTAACTGGTGTGAGGTGATATCCCATTGTGGTTTTGATTTACAATTCCCTTATGGCTAGTGAAGTTGAGCATCTTTTCTATATATATCTATTGGCCACCTGTATGTCTTCTTAGGAAAAAGTGTCTAATTAGTTCTTCTGCCTATTTTTAAATTGGATTGTTTATATTTTTACTATTGAGTTGTATGTATTCTTTTCCTTGCCTTTGGTGTCAAGTTCACAAAAGACCCTCTGAGACCAAGATCCATAAGCTTAATATCTATGTTTTTCTCTATGTAGTTTATTGCTTTAGGTCTTACATTCAAGTTTTATCAATTTTGAGTTATTTTTATATGTAGTATCATATAGCAGTCTAGTTTCATTCTTTTGCATGTAGCTTTTGAATTTTCTCATCACCATTTATTGAAGAGACGTTCCTTTCTCCATTGCATGTTTTTGGCTTCTCAAGAATTAGTTGCCTGCATATTATTATTTATGCGCTCTCAATTCTGTTCCATTGGTCTGTGTGTCTCTTTTTTTACCTGCCAATACCATAATGTTATGATTAATATAGCTTTGTAGTATAACTTGATGCTAGGAAGTGTGATGCCTCTGCCTTTGTCCTTTTTACTCAGGATTGCATTGGCTGTTTGGGTCTTTCTGGGTTCCACATAAATTTGAGGATTTTTTGTTCTATTTCTTTGGAAAATGTCATTGAGATTTTTTAAAATATATTTTATTAATTTTTTTACAGAGAGGAAAGGAGAAGGATAGAGAGCCAGAAACATCGATGAGAGAGAAACATTGATTCAGTTGCCTCCTGCACACCCCCCACCGGGGATGTGCCCGCAACCAAGGCACATGCCCTTGACCGGAACCGAACCTGGGACCCTTGAGTCTGCAGGCCGACGCTCTATCCACTGAGCCAAACCACTTAGGGTGTCATTGAGATTTTGATGGGGATTGCATGAAATCTGTATACTGTTTTAGGTAAAAATTAACATTTTAACTATGTTAATTCTTCCAATCTATGAACCCAAAAATATGTTTCCATTTCTTTCTTCGTCAGTTTCTTTCAATAATGTCTTGTTGTTTTCTGTGGATAGGGTTCAGTGGGAGGAGTTGGGTTCACACAAGTGGCTTTGTTTTATTTTACTCGGTGTAGCTGCAGGTTTCACTGGCCACTATGGCCAGAATGCTGCCTCCATCCCTCTGACCCTCTCCAGGCTGCTGAGTGTAGGATACATCCTGACCATTCACGGCCCCTGTGATTTCTGTCTCTGACCTTCCCTTGTCTCCAAGATGCCCACCCTCAGATATCTCAATGCATGGTTCTCTCAGCCACTTTTGTGTGCTTGTGTGTTGAGTAGGAAATCTTTTGATGAATTATAACTTTGGGAGAAATCAAGAGGTCTCACTCTGTCATGATGCTAATATCACTCTCCATCCCTATTATTAATTTCCACACTGTAGGTGTGGGATCCTTATTTATAGTTGTAACTAGAGGCCCAGTGCACAAAAATTTGTGCATGGGTGGCAGGGGGAGGAGTGTCTCTCAGCCCAGCCTGCGCCCTCTCGCAATCCAGGACCCTTTGTTTAGGGTCCCTAGGCCTGACTGGCGATCAGGACCTATCAGGGCTTTCCTTCCCCTGGCTGCCGGCAGCTGGCCTCACCCCCGTTGCTGCCACTGCTTGCCATCTGTGTGGGGCTGCCCCCCTGTCCTGCCACCAGTTGCCTCCCTCTGCAGGCAATAGGCGTGGGGTGCAATCACTTGGCTGGCCTTGGCCTCCCTCTGTGGGGTGATTGCTGGCCGGCCCCGCACACCCACTGCAGTGCCGCTGGCTGGGTGGCCTGGGCCTTCCTCTGTGGCTGCTGGCCGAGTGGCCTAGGCCTCCCTCAGTGAGGCAATCGTGGGGCAATGGTGGGGCCCCCTGACCAATCGCATTGCACCCACCTTGGCTGGCCTGGAACCAGTACGTGTCATAGTGTGGTCATCAGAAGGTTGTCCAGATGGTTGTTCTGCTGTTTGGTCGATTTGCATATTATGCTTTTATTATTATAGATTTGGATATGTTCATGAAAGAAGGCAAGCATAGAGTTTATCTACATTGCCATCTTTACAGAAAGGCCCATTATTGTTTTAAAATCATCTTCAGATATATCACACTGTGGGAAGAAATGTTTGTCCATAAAAGTGATTGACATGGGAACAGGAGATGGATATTCAATAACCATTCACAATATAAGACAAAAAATGATTTGTTTCTTTTCAGAAGATTATTATAAAAATTAATACATGCCCTGGCTGATGGGGCTCAGATGGTTGGTACATCATCCTGTATACTGAATGGTTGTAGGTTCGTTTTCAAGTCAGAGCACACACCTAGGATGCAAGTTCAGTCACTAGTCAGGATGTGTATGGAGAGCAGCCAATTGATGTTCTCTCTTGTATCTCTTTATCTCTCTCTATCTTTCTCTCTCTCAAAATCAATAAGCACGTCCTTGGGTATGGATTTAAAAAAGTAATATGTATATCTAGGAAGCATTAAAATACACCACATATAGATTAAGCAAATTTAGAAACCTTTCTGAAAAGCCACACTGTCCCATTATAGTCAGACATCTTTAGATAGAAGAGTTTACTTCTTCTTTCCTCCTTTTTATGAAATCAACCACATGTTAATTTGGTTGAAATCCTAATGTCCTTTGTAACCATATTACTTTTTTTCTTTTGCTCTTTGTCCTTTAATGACTGGTTATCAGATATATGTTAATTATTCCCTCACTTTAGTCCACATGGTAAATATTAGATGTTTTCCTATACACAGTCCATGGTCTTCAAGGTAATTTTATTTGCTGAGTTGATACAATCATTCTACATGCTTTCTTTCATATCCTCCTAAAGGAGCATGCTACTATAAATCACTAAATAACCAGACACCTCTTCACTAAATTTAATAAATCATAATAAAAATGAACAAAAATCAATTTTAGAGCTGCATACACATTGAACAGAAATATGGATCTTCTTTTTCACCAAAAAAAGGACATGCCAATAATGTAAGACATATTTCAGACTATAAAGATTTGTTTGAAAAAGATGCCTCCTATAGCACTGATTTCTTATCTTAGAAATAAATATACAAAAATTTCTCACAAAATGTGAAATAAAAGAAGTATAACACTACAGATAAAAAACACATCATAGAGATATTGCTAAACTTTTGTGAAAAAATTAATAGATTCTTAAAGCCTTTGTGATTTAATTTTCTGCATTTCTGTGATACATTATCTTGATTCACATAATATTTTACTATGTTTCCTTCATTTTAGGAAGTAGCTAGAGCATTTTCTATCAGTTAGTTCTGCCTAAGTGTTTCAGATTTGTGTCAATTTATATTTATATTATACAACATATAAGGGTTAAGTTAAATTTATATAGTTATCATTTCTTTTGAAATATTTTGGAAATCTAAATCAGCATGCATTCTAATAGATAGTTTACCTTCAATGTACATTACTGAGAGATATAGAGAAGTGAAGAGAAATAAGGCAAGGTAAAGATAAAGGATACTCTGGTTTGTAAGTAAGGATTTGGACAGCTAGTGGACAAGGATTAAAGCAAGGTTAAGTGCCGGAAACAAATCAGTTTCACTAAAAGAGAGATGTTGACAGGAAGCCAGGAAGGCTGGTCAACAACCTTAATTGCTCTAACCACTCACCCTTTAGTTGAGACATTGTTAGCTGAAGCAGCCTCCACCTTTGTTTGTCCCATGTAAGTTTCTGTTATTTCCTGCCTAAGGGCTACATGTAAGTTTCTGTTTATCTTGCCTAAGATGTTTTCCCCAAAGCCTCAATAAAAAGGATGGCAGGGCCAGAGCAGTCAGTTAGTTTTCCCACTAGAGGTGGACTACCGCCTGGCCCCCCATTTCGCCAAATTGTATTTCTTCAAGTCTCTTTTCATTTGTGTGTGGCCCTTCTCCAGAACTCGAACCCTGAACCACGCGGGACATGAAAGGGATTCCTACAGTTAAGAAAAATCGCATAAACTTCTGGTTTCAGTGATTACAAAGAAATGAAAAAATAGCTTTAGAAAAGCTATTAATAAAAAACAATGTTGTGATTATTTAAATAGTATTAGAAATTACCACATGTTAGTAGAAACAAGATTAATGTATTATTTATTTAAATAAAGCTATAATAATTTTGTACATTCTATTAAAACATAGACTTCTAATATTTCATGAGTATTTTGGTTGAAGAATTGTTTGGGGGCTGATGTACAGTGGCAGGGAAAAATTGATGTCAGTCTTGGACGAATTGTTGTTTAGTAAGGCTTTTATTGATTGTTTGGTTTTAGAAGGTTGTTCACAGGAATGAGTCTACTGCTGACTGACTTGCCTTCAAAATTTTGAGCCTGTTACTGTTTGGCTTTCAGTGTTATTTGTACTGAAGCAATTTTTGTTATTGACCAATTAAATTTAGGGAAGCTGTCTTTGAGTGACATATTAAAACATTCTGCTGGTTAATTCTTTGGCTATAAAACACAATAGGGTTTTCCTGGAAATATGGTAATATACAAAATACATTCATAAAAAAACACACAAAAAAACACCTCTGGCAAATAAGAACAGAAATTACTAATGTGATAGAATTTATACATAAAGCAAATTCATATCATACTTTATTAGTAAAATATTTATGTATTTGCCCTGAAACAGGGATAAGACAATAAAAACTGCTTTGGCTCAATATTGCACTTTACGTCCAAGCCAGTGTGATAAATCAATACACATCTATGTGTGGATATATATTCAATCATATGTGTTTAAAGAAGATTCAAGTAATTGGAAGGATATATACATACCTACATTGGCTCTGTCAATAATATACATAATACAAAGATAATTGCTATTCACAAATTATCTACATAGCCAACTCAAACTCTATCAAAAAGCCGAGGAAGATGTTTTGAAAGAATTAAAAATCTCATGTATAAATATAAATGTGCATATTGTAATAGAAAATGTCTATGAAAATAAATGTGATCTTAAATAAAAATAAGACAAAAATTTAATGAATTACAATGGAAACAATAACAATGTATTTCAACTCAGTGATGAATAAGACAGTATATTATTAGTGTAAGGGTAAAAGAAAAAGTTTATTAGAAATCTTAAGCAGCAGATTTGACCTTCAAATTTATGAATTTCTAGTCAGAGAATAGAAAAAGAGTAAAGAAAAGTGTAGAGACTCAGAGAGAGAACTGTGTGACACTATCAAGGCTATACCAATATACATATGGAATCACAAAAAAAGAGAAGAGAATGAAATGTATAGGAAGAGTATTTAAATAAATAATGTCCAAAACTCCCCAAATTTGATTAAAAAATATTAATCTACATAGTCAATAAATTCAAAGTGATCCACCCTAGATATATAGTAGCAGATAATTGAAAGACAGATAATGAGCTCATCCTGAAAGCAGGCAGAGAAAATTAATATACAGGGGATCATCAATATAATTAATATAATTAGTTTTCAAAGTAATGGAAGTCAAAGTCAGTGGAATAACATATTCAACATGCTGAAAGAAAGAGAACCATAGGCATGAGTACATGGAACAGACTGATGCATGTCAGTGGGGAGATTGGTGGGGGACTGATGGACAAAGGTAAAGATATTAGCCAAAGAACATATATGTGTAAACCATAGACACAGACAACAGTGTGGTGGAGCCTGGGGGAGGGGAGGGGCTGGGTGCAGTTGGGCAAAGAGGGGGGAAATGGTGGACATTTGTTATAGCGTCAACAATATAATATAAAAGAAAAAGAAATGGGAATTCTATACCTAGGGACACTAATACTTTCAACAATAAAGATATATTATAAAAAATAAATCCACAATTATCTAAATGGCCATTAAAATACTTTTCCCCCTTTCCAACTACAGATAAAAGGTAGAAATAAAAAAAATAAAGGACAAATATATACATGCAGAGGCAGTCCAAGATAGAGACTTAGAAAGCTTGAACTCCCATTGACACATCAAACCTACAGATACACATGGAACAATTTCCTCTGAAGAAAACCTGAAAACTAGCTGAGCAGTTCCTTCACACCAAAATAAATAAATAAATAAAATGGTTATATCAAGGCAGGGAGGAGAGGTGAATGTTCTCTGTGAGGAGCAAAGGCCATCTGTGTTTGAGACAGGCCAGTGAGCCAGGACAAGGGGAATAGGGAAACTGAGACAGATAGCTAAACAAACTGCAGAGCAATTTACAGCCGATTCAAAAAGCCCCTCCCTAGAAATAACATCTAGGCCTCAGTTGTATTCAGCTCCAGACCCAGAAAAGCAGCAAACCAGGTTGGGGACACCAGGACCAGTTGCAATGACTAACGATACCCTGACCAATCAATGGAGACCAAGGCCCTGGAGAAGCACACCTGGAAAACTGATGAATATTCTGCTAGCCTTGGCTGTGTTTCTCAGTGGTTAGAAATCAGACTGAGTACCAAAGGGTCATGGGTTAGATTCCCAGTAAATGACAGTTACTTGGCTACTGGGTTCTGGGTTCTCTCCCCACCCTTGATCAGGGCACATAAGGGAGGCATATGTCTATGTGTCTCTCTCAAATCAATGTTTCTCTCTCCTCCTCCCTCCCTCCCTTCCACACTCTTTGAAAAAAGCAATGGGATTAACAACAACAATAAAACACAAAACACAAAAACCTCCCCTAAGATTCCTGCCTGAGAGAAAGATAAAAAGCCTTAGGACAAAAAACTCTGGGGGGCAGCCCCCACCATTCCCTTTGCCCTCTTTTCCCCTGACAGGCATGCATCTCCTAAACTGGGTAAGGGACCCCAGGACACTTGCCACCTGGGAGCAATGGGCAGTGGCAGCTGGTAGCAGGTTAGTCACCTGAACCTGACTCCAAGGCTCCCTTTGCTTGACTTCCCAGAGAACTACAACATTCCAGTATAGACTCTCCTGTTGCTTCTTCTATGCTAAGCTCTTTCTTGTTTTTCTGCCCCAGCTTTAATAAATATCCCCTCATAGTCATTTGGACTCCTGTTGTGAAATTTTTCCTGCTCAAAGACAAGAACCCACATATTTCTAGCTGGTCCTAGGCAGACCTGCCAATGGCCAAGACCACTTTCCAGTAACATGTTCATATGTAATAGCTTTCAGTATCCTATATAATAAAAAGGTGATATGCAAATTGACCCTCACGCCCTCACAAGGTGGCTGCCTATGACCAGGTCGGCAGGGGGGTTAGTGAGGAATGACCAAATTACTGAACAAGCAGGCTGCGTGGGGCAATCAGGCTGGTGGGGGGGCAGGAGGGGGTGCAGTTGGGGGCAACCAGGCTGGCAGGGGGGGCAGTAAGAGGACAATGAGGAAGGAGGGCCTCACATGTCCCATGTGAGATTTGACCTTTGAGCTCAGGAATTACTATAGTAACCAATTCAAAAGGGAATATTGACCAATCAGAGGGGATATCAGTACATAGGGACTTGCAGCCTTTATAAACCATGGAAACAGACTCGGTGGGACTCTTTCCCTCTCCACTTGGGAGTCTGTGATGTGGGACTCTTTTCCCCTCCCCATGTGAGAGTCCATTCTGTGGGACTCTTTCTCCGCCCCCACATGGGAGTCTGTACTTGTTCTTCAATAAATTTCCACTTTTGCTATACCATCTTCCCTCTGTGGATTCATTCTTCGACTCCAACGGGAAAGAGCCTGGGAACCATCCTGCCCAGGGGAACACCACATGTTCCAGCCCCCAAGTCCTGTATCAAATTGAACTAATCCTTTCCAGATCTCAAAATGATTCTCTGTTTTAATATTTATTATATACAGTACATGTCTAAAGTACTGTTTAATCTATAAATAAATACTTATTTGCTTAAATTGAATGAATCACCCCCTAATAGCCTTAAACAAATTTTTCATATTATCCCTGCCTCCAACATGCTATCACCAGCTAACTGTTTTCCTTCATCCAGATCAACAACAGATTTTCTACCTAATCAATTGCCTGTGATGGTTGTTTTGTGAGCACTTTCACACCCTTAGCAACATTAGAACTCTTGATGGCCTCTTTATGTTTTAAAATTGTACTAATCATGGATTTCACCAGCAACTAAAGCATTCTCTCCTTTGTTTGTTGCCTGAAAGACACCTTTGTCATGCTGAGGTATCAGCATAAAAGAGCTGTCAGATCAAAAATCAAAGTTTTGTTTCACATCCCAGATATTTTTTTTCTGTGAACAATTTGATCAGGAATTAAATTGTTCAAGATGAGAGATGTTAGAGAAATGAGGTTTAATTGTATTTGCACTGTCCTCCCCCATTTAAAAGAGTATTGTGTGTTTTATGAATTTTTACTTTTTAAGCACTGGAGTAAGTTTGTGTGTGTGTGCATGTGTGTGTGTTTCTTTCTTTCCATTTTTTTTTTTTTCTGGATGAAGTTATAGAATTGGTTTGATTCTTACCAAGATTGCTTTTTTCAATTTTTTGTGGTTGGTTTAGAACAGCCATTATCAAGAGCAAGTTATTTGCACTGTTAACATAAAAAAACATTCAAACATGTAAAGAATTTGTGTGAGTTTATTTGATCCAAACTGCCAACAATTACCAGGAAGCAGAATCTCAACAGATTGAGATAATGCTCCTGAGAATGGCGGTTTTTCACCTCTTTTTATGCATTGCATCAAAGGAAGAGACATAAGTGGGTTACATTAAATTCATTGATGATAGATTAGGGAGGCAGGAGAAAGCAAAGCTGGGAAAACTCTGGGATTGGATAACAAGTAAAATGATAGACACATTACTTAGGTGGCTACAGGATAGTTAACAGTCAACAATTAACATGATAACAATAACAATGAAGGAATGTATGGTCTCTGTTCTGGAGCCTTGGGTGTGCCCCAGGAGTCTGGGGGAAAAAGGCAAGTTACAAGTTACTCTGACATTTCATAGTTATCTTAGATGCAAAAAAAAGGAATAGGCTCAATTAGGGTAAAAATTGACCCTGTCAGGGAAAATACCGGCCTAGGACATGACTACCCACCATAACTGCTTTTAGTTAAAGTTTTAATTTCAGACCATCCTTGTGGTTACTTTAGGTCTTTGAGTTTGCAAGACTGCCATGCAGGCCTTCCCTGAGCTTGTCAGGTTAGCATGTGGCCCCTTTCGTCCACAGCACTAATGGGGCATATTTGTCTGTAGACAGTCTTGTCAGTTGGAAAACAAACTGTTGTGTTTGAGGTCTGGGGATCATTCTACCTACAACTTTTAGGCAGTCTTTTCCTGCCATTAAGCAGTTTATTCTCACACAAATACAAATAAATCCTAAACCAAAAATGTAAGTGGTTTCCTCTGCAGTTCTTTTGAGCTTAATGTAAGTTTTTTGAGCTTTGTCCTTCATCTCTGGTATTTGTTGTACAAATTTTATTTGATTTTGTTACCAATTGAGGTTACTGGCTGGGACCTCTGCTCTTTTCCTCAATGCAGAAAAAATTTTAAGGTCCACAAATATGAAAGTAAAGCAAAGTGGGGTTTATTGAAGATACATTCCAAACAAGGAGTGGGCCAGTGGAGGGAGAGAGAAAGAGAGAGAGAGAGAGAGAACATGGCCCCAACTCTTAGGCTTTAAAGAAGGATTTTCTGGGTGGAGCCTTTCATTTGCATTCAGGGATGACTGGCAGAAACTATATTTCTTCTGGCATGACCTTACCCATAATGTATGCAGAAAAATTCATGGTGTGTGTGTGGGGGGAGGGGGGGGGGAAGGGTCAAAACCCAAAATGCAAATTTTATTATAATTACTTCAGGGCCCTAGTAAGGTCATATTGGCAATGTGGTCATGTCATTTTCCTCGGAGCTGGCTTGAATGTGCCTACTGGCACTCTTCTGGGCCACCCCTAGAGAGGTGGTCTGAAGGCAATGTTGGTCAGACCCCTGTTCAGGACCCAGGGCAGGCCCACCCCAGCCATTTGTGTCTAATTTCCTACCTAAAACTTTGGGCCCTCCAATCAATGAACTGTATTTCTTAAGTTCAGTCAGACCATTGGGCTCTCTTTCCCTGCAGCTGGGAATCTCTCTCCAGGCAGTAAACTAAATAATCAGACCTTATTTGTTTTATTTTGCTTTATTCATTGTTTTAAACTGACTAATGACCAGTCAGAAACATATTTAAGCTATTTTATAGATATTTTCCAAGTTTCTATACACTTAATGAAAGATAAGTTTGTTCTTCATTACTTTATCATGTTAGAAAACTGTTATTTTAAAGGGTACATGTAGTTTTCAATAAAGGGTAAAAAAAAACCTGCTTGCTATAGGTTCATACAAGAATGTTTGAGTAGCACAAAGTTTGATAAAAAACAAAAACATAGATGTTAGGATCGCTGAAAGAGGAATGGACAAGGCCAAAAGGGGTAAAGAATTATGAATTTATTAGGTCGTCTGGAAAACCAGATGGGCTGAGCCCCAAAATGGTGCCAGCACCCAGGGACAGGAAGTCGGATTTTAAAAGACTCTAGACAGGCTTTTCTGGGCAGAGAATTCTCTGGGTGGGTCCTGAGGGGAAAGATAATGGTTTTAGCAAGTGGAATGTGGTCTTTGAAAGTGAAGTGTGGTGTAAGCGAAGGAGAATGTCCCTTGTGAAGTGGCCTAAAGGTCAGTTCCCAGGGGATGGGGTCCATTCAGTTATTTGATCAGACCTAACAATAGAAACATATAAATAGCAGGCCAAGGCAAGATTTGGTAATTAGCAACTTGCAAATTTAAATATATATAAAGCAGAAAGTGTTCATTCATCTTAATAAAGAACTAATCATAAAAATTGGAATGAAGGATAAGTGCAGATCTAAGAAAAGCCCATCAAAGCCATTTCCTTGGTGGAACCAGCTCTAGACAGCAGGCTCAACCTTTCATATTTTAGTGGAGATGGGTTATCCTTTCCCAAGGCGATTAAATATATAACTCTTATGTGTAGCAGTTCTTGCTGTAATTCTTGGAACTTCAATCAATCATCTGTGTGTTTTGTTGCACATGAAGGTTTTTTATAGCAGATTTAAGCTACCAGATAAGTTAGCTATTATATTTATAGAAATTCATATTTTATATAGCAACAATATTTCTTTTATATAAAGTTTTACAAATTAGTGTCTTTATAGTATCTGAAATGAATCCATTTTTATACCTAATACAATAAAAATAAAGTCTCCAAAGAGTAAATGGAGAAAGTCATTTAAAGCATCTAGTTCTTGCAACTTAGATTCTAAAGCATGAACATACAGAACACTCAAATGTCTTGCTTTTAGACGTTTAAATGCCTTTTACATCATAAGTTTCTCAGAGAATACAGATACTTGTACTTTTTTTCTGTTCTTTCATTGATAAGAATTTGTCATGGCATAGAGGTAAATAAAGGAACAAAATGGAACATTGGTAATAATCTGGTCCTTAATAAATCATACTGTATTTCAAGGTATAATAAAAAAGAAGACTGTATATGCCAAAGAGTCACAAATGGATTATGACTTAATAATTTTGTATCTTTCCATTAGCATAATCCTTGTAACATAATGCACTCAATAAATGTTTATTAAACTTAAATGGTTTTCAGTGAACTAAGCTCTAGTAGAGATCTGACTTTGGTTAAGAACAGCCAGGTTCCATGCCTTGAACACTTAACATTTACAGATTATAAACTCAGCAGGAGTCTATACCAATCTTTCAGAGCCCTGCTGTACTCCTGGATGAGTCTCTATGTACATGGGACTAAAACTCACCCCCATCCAATATATGATATTAATCAAACAGTAGGATTCTTTAGACTCTTTACCCCATTCCTGTTTATAGTCTCTGATTTTCACCCTGACCCAATTTCTACTACGGAAGAGGTCAAAGCTTTGCCAAAATTTTATCATGAAGAGAATTCCTGAAATCTTCAATATTATTTTAATTCTAAAGAGAAATTAATTATTCCTTGAAATTTTTTCAAGTTTATTTCTGTTATCCATGTACCATGTCAGTATTAGTGCATTTATTCTTATAAGCTACGCAAGTAGCTTCATGCCAGGAATCTCCAAGTAATCTATTTCAGTAAGACATCAGTGTAACACCAACAAACTGTTTTGGATACTCTGAATTGTTGCTTATTATTATGTAGAACTTAAATAAAGCCAATTACAAAAAATAGGATAAGTAACTTTTTCTGTCAAAAATTGTTTTTATATAGGTACATTGATTTCCTAAAGATCTGTAGCAAAATACATTCATATTTGTGTGTATAATTGTTTTCACCTAAAAGTATACATTTATAAGGCAACACCTTTTTTGATGACATGACAACAATTTTAACCATCTGTTATAGGGTCATTATGATCAAGTGTGATGATGGAATGATTTTTACATGGAACTTAAAAGTCCACTTTAGAAAGTTAATGGACAGTTTGAGAATGTTAGCAAAATAACTTGATTCTATTAAAACCTGAGTTTGTTCATCTGTATTAAAGATAATATGTCATATGTTCCTTAAGTAAAAGTCAAATTAAATAAATAATTTGATATTTCATATATCAACATCTGTGATAGAATTCTCTTTTTCAAGATACTTTAATATGGACTTGCAATCTTATCTAATAAAAGAGCAATATGCAAATTGAACATACCACTGCTACACCCACAAGCCACACGCATCAGCCAATCAAGAGTGAGTATGCAAATTAACCCAACCAAGATGGCTGCAGCTATGGAGAGAGCAGGAGGCTTGAGTTGACCCTGGCAATGGAGGAAGCCAAGTTTCCTCAGCCCTGGCCTGCCTTGGCCTCCACACAAGGCTACAAAGTTTCAATTATAGAAGATAAATAAATCCCAGATACCAGGGCCTCCGCTTGGGTTGCCAGGGGGCGTGGCTGGCCTGAAAACCACCACAGGCCCCTCACCAAGGCCGCCCCATGCCCCAAGGGAACCCCTGCCCTGATCCAGGACACCCTTCAGGGCAAACCAGCCGGCTGCCACCCATGCACCAGGCCTCTATCCTATCTAATCCTATCTAATTAAAGAATAATATGCAAATTGATTGTCACTCCAACATACAAGATTGCTGCTCCCATGTGGTCAAAGATGACTGCCCCCATGTGGACACAAGATGGCCGCCACAAGATGGCCAGCAGGGGAGGGCAGTTGGGAGGGACCAGGCCTGCAAGGGAGGGCAGTTGGGTGCAATCAAGCCTGCAGGGGAGGGCAGCTAGGGGTGACCAGGCCGGCAGAGGAGGGAAGTTGGGGGCAAACGGGCCTGCAGGGAAGGGCAGTTGGGGGGACCTAGGCCTGCAGGGGAGAGCAGTTGGGGGGGACCAGGCCTGTAGGGGAGGGCAGTTAGGTATGACCAGGCCTGCAGGGGAGGGTAGTTAGGGGCAATCAGGCTGTCAGGGGAGCAGTTAGGCATCAATCAGGCTGGCAGGGGAGTGGTTAGGGGTGATAAGACTGGCAGGCAGAAGCGATTAGGGGCAATCAGGAAGGCAGGCAGGCAAGCAGTTGGGAGCCAGCCGTCCTATATTGTGAGAGGGATGTCCGACTGCCCGTTTAGGCCTGATCCTACTGAATCGAGCCTAAACGGGCAGTTAGACATCCCTTGAGGGGTCCCAGATTGGAGAGGGTGCAGGCTGTGCTGAGGGACACACACACCCATGCACGAATTTTGTGCATTGGGTTTCTAGTTAGAAAATAAATAGCATAGACTAAATTTTCCAAATTTGTGATTATTCAAGACTAGAGGCCTGGTGAATAAAATTTGTGCTTGCGGGGAGGGGTCCCCTCACCCCAGCCTGCACCCTCTTCAATCCGGGACCCCTCAGGGGATGTCCGGCAGTCGGACATCCCTCATACAATCTGGGACCACTGGCTCCTAACTGCTTACCTGCCTGCCTGCCTGATCACCCCTTACTGCCCCCCCGCCAGCCTGGTCACCCCTCACTGCCCCCCTCTGCTGGCCTGGTTGCCGCTAACTGCCCCCCTGCGCAGGCCTGGTCGCCCCACGCAACCTGCTGCTTGGTCATTTGTTCATCCTTCACTAACTGCCCTGCAGGCCTAGTCACCCCACACAGCCTTTTTGGTTGTCTGTTCGGTTTCGACGGTCACTTAGGCTTTTATATATAGAGATAATAGCAGAAAAAATTTAAGGTAAAAAGGTCTTATAGCAGTCAAGATAAAAATTAAAGAAGTAAAATTAAGTATGTTCTGCAAATTGCATTGAAAACCTACATCCAGTTCTATAAGATGGCAAAATATGTCATGATAGATGACTAAGATTGTATGAGCTAAGTTAATACTAGCTATAATGTGAAATAACCATAGAATATGAATGGTCTACTTGCTGCCATTTTATGTTGGGTCTAAACCAATAAAGGAATTTTAATAAAGTGATTAATATTTACTAAACAACTAAAATAATAATCAGGTTGGAATTATAAATTTATAAGTATATATTATATATACTATATATATATATATTATATCAGAGAAATAGAAATATTTTGAATCAATAGAAAGAGTTGTATAGTAAATTATTCTAGATCATTTTCTATATATTTGAATAAAGCAAATTAAATTTACATAATTAATTCATACATGAAACATCTTACTGCCAAGTAGCAAAGAAGCCTTACTTGTTCAAAAATAATTATATTACTAAAAATAAATATGCATTAATTTTAAATTTATGAACTAAGGACTACCTAAAGTTATAAAACAATTCAACATTTCCAAAAAAAGCAATGGCTTTTTACATTGTTAAGTATAAAAGAATAAATCTAAACATAAAATGAATAAAAATAAATGTGACAGTTCTGCAGAAAATACATTAAGGGTCTAATTTTTAATGGTATACTAATCAACCATACTTGAGACTCACATAAGAATGAACTAAGACACAGATTGTTCCTTGCAGTCATGATAACATAACTGGCCCTGCAATAGTAAACAAATGAAACATAAGACAAAATATTTGAGACAAAGGTGTTTGAATATTTAACATCAAACAGCTTTGGGTTGTGTTAATTGAAAAAAGAAAAATAACGATGGGGCTCCCTATGATTGACCTGCCTTTCTTTTTAAAGGCAGTTTCTAGACTACTTTGTAGGAAGGGTGACTACAAACAAAACACATCAATCTCACTGAGTTGAGAAGATAGAAAATATAATTTTAAAAAAAGGCACAGGGGCTAGGAATTGTGACCAGAATAACAGAAAAAAAGGAAGCTCCAAAATATCAAACAGGCATTGGGATATGAATCCCTTTGATCATTCACGCAGGCCTCGTGAGAAACTTGAAGTGCCAGGCAAAGAATGACAGTATTGAGGTAGCTGAAAATTTTCCAGAGCTGACAGATGTCACAGACACTTGAGTTCCAATCAGCCAGATGGAAAAATCCATATTAAACAACCATGCTATTCAGTGGAGATATCATAAGGGTCACACCTCAGATTTATATCTATACTAGTCCTAAAGTAAAGCATACTATTAATCTTCTCTAACAAATTATAAAATAAACCTCAAAACCAAAAACTGGTGTATAAGTAAATATAGTCCTTGCTAGGAGGAAAAATACTTCAAATGGATGATATAACAACATATGTCTAATATATTAGTTTACTAATATATTATTACAATGTCCATTACTCATTCAAAATTATTAAGCATTTAAGAAAGCAGGAAAAATTAAACCATAATTTGGAGAATATCAGCCCATAGAGAAAGAACCAGAAATAACAGAGAGGACAGAGTTAGCAGACAACTTCTAAAAATATATTATAAATAAACTTAACTGAAAAAAAACACAACAACAATATGAGTTATAAAAAATATAATTTATAAAAAATGCTAATGGCTTATTTATATCAGATTAAAAGTTGTTGAAGAAAATTCAGTAACTTGGAGGTATAGCAAAACTATTTAAACTAAAGCACAGAGGAGAAAAAAACACAAAAAATAAATAGTATTTCAATGATATAAGATGATACTATGTTGTATTAGTCAGATTTCTCCAAAGAAGCAAAACCAGTAGAAAAATGTATTATAAGAAATTGACTCATGGAGCCTAAGAAGTCCCATGAACTGCCTTTTGCCAGCTGAAAGCCCAGGAAAGCTAGTGGTGTGATTGAGTCTGAGTCTGAAAGCTTTGGAATTAGGAAGCCAATTGTGGAAATCCTAGTATAAGGGCAAGAAAAATGAGATGGAATGTCCTAGCTCCAACAGTGATGTTGGAAAAAAGGAGTCAATTCCTCCTTCTGTCTTTTTTTCAATTCAGGCCCCCCAGTGAATTGAATTATGTCTACCCACCTTGGTGAAAGCAATTTACTTTTATTCACTGATTCACATGCCAATCTCATCCAGAAAAACCCTCAGAGACACAAGGAGAAGAAATAATGTTTAATTTGGACACCCATGGGCTGTTAAGTTGACATATAAAATTAAGCATCACATATGTAATCACATGTGCACATAATTAGAATCCTAGAAATGGAGAAAATGACAGATATTTGAAAAAAAATGACCAAAATTATACGAAATTGAAAATTATAAAACTATAAGTCCAGGAAATTCAAAGGAGCCTATAATACAAATACAGACACAGGCACAGACACACACACATGCACATGTGCAAACACACATTCCAACATACACTTCTAAATTAAATTACTAGAAGACCATGACCAAAGTCATCTTGACTGAAATGTGCTAGCCAGAAAACAACACGGCAACCCATTTAAATTATTAAAAAACCACATTAAAACATTGTCAAATTAGATTTTATATATTAAAGCTATATCAGTATTTATAATTTTTAAATTAATTTAGGATTATTTTGAAGAAGATTGTGTAAGTCAGCATGTACACAGTAATCAGAGTGGCCACTAAGAAAAGAACTAAAAAATAATAAGAAAAACACCAAAAGAATTGAATTGGTACACCAAAAATAATCTATTTAACATAAAGTAACTCACAGAAGAGGAACAAAAGGGCATCAGTCATATAGAGAATTAAAAGGAAATTGCCAATAATTAATTCTACAGTATTAGTAGTTACAATTATTAAGAATTGATAAACATTCCAAGAAAGAGGCAGAGATTGTCAGGCAGCATAATATCTATCTATATAAAAGCCTAAGTGACCATCACAATCAAACGGATGACTAAACAGGTTGAGTGGGGTGACCAGGCTGGCAGGGGGGTTAGTGAAGGACAACCAAACGACTGAGCAGCAGGCTGCGTGGGGCAACCAGGCCGGCAGTGGGGACAGTTGGGGGCAGCCAGGCCGGCGGGGGGAGGGGGGGCAGTTGAGGGAGATCAGGCCGGCAGGCAGAGTCAGTTAGGGGTGATCAGGCTGGCCGGGGAGCAGTTAGGGGCGATCAGGCAGGCAGGCCGTTGAGCGGTTAGGAGCCAGCGGTCCAGGATTGTGAGAGGGATTGGGCCTAAACCAGCAGCCAGACATCCCCCAAGGGGTCCTGGATTGGAGAAGGTGCAGGCTGGGCTGAGGGGACCCCCCCTCCCTGTGTGCAAATTTTGTGCACTGGGCCTCTAGTAATAATAATAACAACAATAATAATTCAACTATATATGATGTCTAAAATTGACATGATTTAGATTTAAAATAAAAAATAGGTTGAAAGAAAGGTGATAGAAAAAGACAAACCATGCAAAACAGTAGCAAAGAAGGCTGAAAATGCTATCTTAGTATTAGATGTTAAGACAAAATATATTATTTTACAACACATAAATATTTTATAATGGTCAATGGGTCAGTACATCAGGAAAAAATAACAACTGTAAGCATGTATGAACATAATAACATAGCCCCTGATTTTGTATGAAACATGTACTAAAAAAAAATACCTAAGGGAAAATAGATAATTGAACAATAATATTTAGAAACATCAGTACTTGACTTTCAATAGTGAAAACAACATTTTGTCAGAAAATATAAGGATACAGGATACTTGCTCAACATAATTTATGAAATGAACCCAGCTAATATCAATGGAACACTCCTGAAAACAAGAACAGAATAAACATAATTTAAGTGCATCTGGAACATTCTCCTGGATAAAACACATGGTTTGCCATAAAACAAGTTTTAATAAATTATAATCATACAAAATAAATTTTCTGATCAACATAGAGTCAAATCGAAATACCATAGTATTAGGAAATTAGGGAAATGCACACACACATTTGTGTGTGTTTGTGTGTGTGGTGGGGGGGGGGTGAGTAACACTTCTAAATAACCCATGGGTCAAGAAAAAAAATCACAAAGGAGAAATATAGAAATATTTAAAAGCCAAAGGAAAATGAAACCATCACAATACCAGGATTTGTGGAATGCAGCTTAAACAGTGCTGAGAATAAAACTAATTTTCAATACCTCTTTAAAAAAGAAGAAAGATCTAAACTTAAAAATCAAATATTCCAATTTAGAAAGCTAGCAGAAAAAACAAATTGTGCCCAAAGGATACATAAGCAAACAATACTAAGATTATAAAGAAATCAATGAAATAGAAATAAATGGAAAAATAAGTGAAACCAAATGTTGATTTTTTGGAAAATATTGACACACCTATGATTAGACTTAAAAAGAAAACAAAGAGAGACAATAAAATTAACAAAATAAAAAGTAAAAAAGGACACTGTAACAGAAACTAAGTGGTTTATAAGGGAATACAATGAACAACTATATTCTAACAAATTAAAAAATTTAAATCAAATTAATAGTGTTCATAGATACAAATGATTACAACTGACTTGATAGTAAATACATAAATAAATAGACCCATAACACATTTTAAAATACAGTCGTAATTAGAAAAATTTTTACAAAGAAAAATATAGGCACAGATAAGTTTACATATGAATGAAGGGCATAATTCACAAATATTGTGTGTATGGTTCCAGTCCAGCATAATAAATTGATTATTGCAATAAAGTGAGTCATAATCTCTTTGCTGGTTGTTGGTATTGCTTTGATATTCCTCAGGATTATAGATGCAGAAATTTTTAACAAGGTAGTATCAAATCAAATTCAGCAACCTGTAAAGCTTGAGCAAATACGATTTATCATAGGAATGCAAGGTTGGTATAGATACAAAAATTAATTAATGTAAAACATAATAAAATAAAAGACAAGAAACTTCCTCTAATCATTAATCAGCTGCCTCCTGCATGTTCTAAACAGGGGATCGAAACCTCCCACTGCCCCTCCCCCAGGCTGGCCGGCCCCAATCCGAAGTGAGGGAAGGAGGGGGCGTGGCAGGGAGGCATGGATCCTGATTGGCACTGACCGATGGCCAAGCCTAGGGACCCTCCCCATGCAAGAATTTTGTCCACCGGGCCTCTAGTCCTATCTAATAAAGAGGGAATATGCTAATTGACCATCACTTTGTCACAAAGATGGCTGCACCCACAGCTGAGGCCAAGTTCCCATAAGGAGTCTTAATGAGCCATCAGCAGGGACCTGAGGCTATGCCTTCTCCCACCCCTGTGGGGCTTGACAGGGGACCTCAGGCCATGCCCCCAGCCCTGGCATCAGGCTGGGGGACCTCAGGCTGCACCCCCTGCCCCAGTGCCAGGCCAGGGGACCTGAGGCCATGCCCCCCACCCAGCGGGGCTTGACAGGGGACCTCAAGGTGTGCTTCCCATCCTGATGCTGGCCTAGGGGACCTGAGGCTGCTCCCCTTGCCCCAGCGCCAGGCCAGGGGACCTCAGGCTGCACCCCCTACCAGGTGGGGCTTGACAGGGGACTTCAGGCCACGCCCCTGACCCCAGCACTGGGCCAGGGGACCTGATGCTGCGCCCCCCTGCATGGCTGGGCTTGATAGGGGACCTCAGGCTGTGCCCCCCACCCACCCAGCACGGCTTGACAGGGGACCTCAAGGTGCACCCCCAGTGCTGGGTCCGGGGAACTCAGGCTGCGCCCCTGCCCAGCAGGGCTTGACGGGAAACCTGAGGCTGCGCCCCCCACCCAGTGGGGCTTGACAGGGGATCTCAGGCCGTGTCCCCCACCTGGTGGGGTTTGACGGAGGACCTCAAGCCACGCCCCCATCCTGGCACTGGGCCAGGAGATCTGAGGCTATGCTCCCTGCCTGGCAGGGCTTGACAAGGGTGGGACTGGCTGGGTCTGGATCTAGCCCAATGCGGGGAGGGGGTGGGGGCGGCTGGGTCTGGGTCTCAAGCGATTTTGAGCTGCATGTGTGTGGGCAGGAACTTGACTCTGGGTCCCGTGGTGAGTCCCAGACTCTGAAAGGAAGAAGGTTTTCATATACATTTTACTATTTTTTTTTTCATTTCTTACACCTCTATTATAGAGAAAGGGCAAATAGCAATATTAAATTATTTCCTTTAATTAATTCCCTTTTAATGTGCATGAGTTTCATGAAATGGGCCACTAGTATATATATATATATAAAGTTAAAAACTTGTGTCTACAGAACAACCTGCACACACATGTCTATAGCAGCTATATTTATAGTTTCTAAAAGTTTGAAGAACCAAGATGTCCTTCAGTAGGTAAATTAATAAATTATGGTACATCCAAACAGGAATATTTATTATTCAGCACTAAAACAAAATGAGCTATTGCCTGCCAGGTGTGGCTCAGTGGTTGAGCATCAACCTATGAACCAGGAGGTCATGGTTTGATTCCCTGTCAGGGGACATGCCCAGGTTGGGGGTTTGATCCCCAATAGGGGGTGTGCAGGAGGAAGCCAATCAATAATTCTCTCATCATTGATATTTCTATCTCTCTCTCTCCCTCTCCCTTCCTCTCTGAAATCAATAAAATTATATTTAAAAGAAAAAAAAAAGAAATGAGCTATTAAGTCATAAAATGACTTACAGTAAACTTAAATGCATATTACTAAATGAAGGAAGCCAATCTGAAAGGACTACATACTATATAGTTACAACTGATGACAGTCTAGAAAAGGCAAAATTATGGAGACAGTAAAAAGATCAGTGTTTGCTAGGGATTAGTGAGGGAGGAATGAAGATATGAAGCCCAAGGATTTGGGGGCAGTGAAACAACCTATAGTGGTAAATACATGTAATTACACATTTGTCTAAGCCCATAGAATGTACAACATCAAGAGTAAACTATAATGTAAACTGTGGATTCTAGGTAATGATGTTCAACAGCTGTACAACATTCTGGTGAAGAACGTTGATATTGGAGGAGGAGGCTATGTATTTGTATTGTTTGGATTGGAAAGATAACTGAAAATCTCTATACTTTTCCCTCAGTTTTGCTGTGAATTGAAAAATCTATAATAATAAAAGCATAATATGTTAATTAGACCAGACAGCTGAACGACCTTCTGGATGTCATTCCAGACATCCTTCTGGATGAAGCTGCAATAGCGGGGGGCCAAGGCAGAGGTTGTTAGGGGCGGTCAGGCAGGCAGAGTGGTTAGAGATCAGGCAGGCAGGTGACCAGTTAGGGTCAATCAGGAAGGCAGGCAGAGTGATTAAGGGTGATCAGGAATACAGGCAGGTGAGCAGTTAGGAGCCAGCAGCCCCAGATTGCAAGAGGGATGTCCAACTGCCAGTTTAGGCCTGATCCTGCAGGATCTCTGAGGGATGGGGCCTAAACAGGCAGTCGGATATTCCCTGAGGGGTCCTGGATTGTGAGAGGATGCAGGCCGTGCTGAGGGACCCCCGCCCCCCGTGCACGAATTTTTTGCACCAGGCTTCTAGTATTCTAATAAAACGCTCTCAATAAGCTGGGAATTCAATAGATCTTCCTTAATCTCATGATAGATAGCTATGAAGATACTACAGGTAACATTATATTTAAAGGTAAAGACTGAATGCTTGTCCTGAAAATAAGGAACAATTCAAGGATGTCTGCTTTTGTTACTTTTCTTTAATATATTACAGGAGGTTATTGCCAGTGAAATCAGTGGGAGGAGTGGGGAGTGAAGAAAAAAAGCCAAAAAATAAAACATAAGAAAAGCAAGGGGAGCATTTAAAGGTATCCACATTGGGAAGAAAGAAGTAAAAATGTCATTATTTATAGACAACTTGGTGCTGCTGAAGCAAATCCTAAGAAAGTCCATGCTAGAACTACTAAGGAAATTTAGAATGTTACCTTATACAAGATCAATATACAGAATTTATATATTATCTAGCAATAAAAATCTGAAAATAAACTTAAAAATCAATTTCAGCCTTAGAGCATCAAAAATAATAAAATACTTAGAAATAAATTTCACAAAAGCACCTAGTATACTGAAAACTACAAAATATTAGTGAAATAACTTAAAAATCTTAATAAATGGAGAAATATTTCATGTTCATGGATCAGAAAACTCAATCTTGCTAAGATGGTAATTCTCCCCAAATTGAGATATATGTTCAATGAAATATATCAAAATCTCAGCAGGATATGTTTTAGACAAATTGGAAGGCTTACACTTTTTTATTTCAAAACTTACTTTAAAGTATAAATCTACAATAATCAACACTATGTGGTAGTGATGTAAGCATAGGCATATTGAGGAGACAGAAGGAAGCTTGGTGGTCAGGGACTGGACCATGCCGGGAGGAAGTAGAACTAGGGAAACCAGCTGGTGGGAGTTGCTAAGGCAACTCAGCTGGGCTGGGAAGGGGGAGAAGAAGAGAGGAGGAAGGGGGAGGGGGTTGCAGGGCACACAGGAGTTCTGAGCTTTACAATGTATGGATGTTGCTAACACAGGTAGCTTGCAGATAACCAATCCCAATGATGTTACTAGGGCAGAATTCTTTGAAAGGACCAATCAGGAGCTAACAAACATGTATCTGGCCCTAGACAAAGAAACACTCTTCTCTCTCTGGTGCACTGGGGTCTTGGCTGTTCTGTGGCAGATTTGCTCCCCTGCGTCCATGTGGCTTATGGCCATGTAGACTCCACACATGGACTAATGGACTTTAATTAACTTGGATGCTGACTGAACTACACCGGCTGCAACATGGAACTGAAGCTTTGGACACTGGCTATTTTAGGCTCTTATGAAACTAGCTGCATTTTTTCCAGGTCTGGCTTAAGGGACATGAGATTTTGGAACCTGAGACAAAAAACGCTTAACCGGTAACTCACTTTGCGCCCCCTTCCTACTGCCCCCTGCGGGAGGGAGTCTGTCTATCTCTCAATAAACTTTGTTTCCACGAACCATCTTTGTCTACAAATCCATTCTTCAATTTTGTGAGACAACAAACTCGGAACCAGCCACCACATTTTAGTTTCAATATTGGTATAAGAAACAGAATTAATATTCCAGAAATATATCTTCATAACATAATCAACTGATCTTTTTTTAAAAAGGTACCAAGAAAATTAGTGGGAAAATGGTAGGCTTTTAAGCAAGTACCTGTAATAATTCTCTATCTACACACAAAAATAATTTAAACATCTTACACCATTCATAAAAATAATGCGAAATATGTCATAGATGTAAGTGTAAAAGCTAGAAATATAAAATTTTTGGAAGAAAATCTTCTTGAGCTTGAATTAATCAAAAGGTTCTCAGATATCATTTCAAAAGCACAATACACTTTTTAAAATATCTTTCTCATTCCAATAAATGGAATTTGGGATATACTTATTATTTTTTATTTTTATTTTTTTTCTAAATTTGATTTCAGAGAGAGGAAGGAAGAGAGAAAGAGAGATAAACATCATTTGGTTGCCTCCCACATCACATGCACCTGGGATGGGGATCGAATTCACAATGTGGGTATGTGCCCTGCCCTGGAATCAAACCCACCACCCTTTGGTGCACAGGGTGACACTCTAAAAAATTAAGCCATGTCAGCCAGGTTAAGGAAAAATGACTTAAACATTCCTTTTAAAGTAAGGATTGAGCCATGGATTTTTTACTATTTTCACTTCCATGCAACATTTTGTGGAATTCCTTGCCAGTGCAACCAGACAAAAAATTAGAAATAAAATGTACATTAATTGAAAATAAAGAAGCATGATCACAGGATACAAGGCTAATTTTCCAAAATTAATTATATATATTAATTATATATATAGATCCTTGGAACATGAAGTTTTAATAAATAATAGTTAATATTTAAGGATAAATTGAACAAAATATGTTGAATGACTGAATACTTAAACTGAAAATTTCAGAAATTATAGACCTACAAAGAGATACTTAATATTGAAGAATAGAAGACTCAATATAAAAATATATTAATATTTTACAGGTAATATTTTGATTCAATATAGTCCCTATCAAATTGCACCAGTGGCTTGTATAAATTAATAACTGATTATATGGAAATGGAAATAACCTACAATAGCCAAACAATATTGATGAAGAAGAATGGGTTTTAAAGCTTACATTAAAATAAGGGAAGATATGTAGATCAAAGAAACAATAGAGCTTAAGAATAGACCCATGCATATATGCCCAATTGACAAGGTTGCTAAGTAATTCAGTAGAGGAAGAAAAGTCTTTACAATAAATGCTGCTGCAACAATTAGAATTCTTAATGGACAAAAATACATCTTGCCCATTAACAAAGACTATGCACAGTACTTTACTAAAACTTGATAAACTGTCTACATATATGTGCTAAAACTCTAAAGTACCTAGAATAAAATCTTTGTAAACTTGGGGGGGGGGGTAATTGGTTCCTTTAATAGGATACAAAAATATGAACAACAGTAAAAAAGTAATTAAGACATTAGACTTCTATTTATTGAAAGGCATCATTAATCAGATAAAAATGCAAGTCATGGAGAACAATATAACAACAATTATACAATCATAAATAGCAGTAGATTACACATGTTCACACCGAAGTAAAAAAAAAAGATTGATACTTTTATAGAATTTGCCATTTGCTATTTTATCTGAACAAATATAATTATGATGAACATTGTCCCCCTTTTCTGCAACAGTATCAGTAGCATAATACAGTTTATTTTCTACTTTTAAATAGTTCCACTTTTTTTTCTTTTTTCTTTTTTTTTACTACTTGTTGTTAATAGAGGTTATAAAATTGTGGACTCTGAAGACTGAAATTCTATTGGCTAGAGTTCAATAAGACAAAGGATCTTAAAATTAGCATTGTAAAAACAGAAAGCAGAAAAGTTATATTTGTTTTTAAAAATTGGGTCATGTACCTTTTTGTCATATAATTATCTTGTGTTTTCTAACAATGCATTATTTTAATATGGACATATTTTTTTCCTTATTGTAGTCTTACTTATGTATTGGGTAATTTGGTTCAATATAAATAATTGATAGCTCTCTTAAGATGAAAATATATATTACTAGTATATTACATAAGCAAAGCCACTTGTTATTCCCTGTATTTGTTTACTATTCTCCTTCATCCTGAAGTAAACTTGCAATATGCTTTGCAAGAATTGCATTTTTAATGCTACCTATGTTTACAAACAACAACGACACATTCCCATCATTGAAAAGAACATTAATTCCAGGTAAATCAATGTCTAAGGCAGAAAACATAATGTCCCACTAGGATCAAATGGGAAAATGTCAGCTATGCAAGGTTAGACAAACACCATACCCAGAATATTTAAAAACATTTTCAAATGTTATTACCTTCCACCTAAAATGGCAATCCTCTGTGGTATGTGGAGCTTTTTTAAGTCTTGTCCAAAGACCTAATAAAGTCAAAGGAATGTATTGTATAGTATCTCTGAGTTTCCACAGAAAGTTGCATAGAAAATAATTATCAATAGGCCCATTATTTTCTAAGTACATCAGCCTTACATAGTCTTTAATATTGAATAGTTTTCATCTTATGCTTGAGGTTGAATGACTAGACATCAAAGTTCATTTGGAACAGTACAGAATTACTTATCATTTCCGGGCCTGGTGATTATTATGTAAGGTCTATCTTTTTCATTCTTGGAAGAAGAAAAAAATAGCACTCTTGCTCAACTTCAATTAGAATTTGCTTTCTGCTATGAAAATGATCTAGTCAATTACTAGTGAAAAAGAATTGCAAGATTTGTAGTCACTTGATTCTGTTTAAAAGTAGCCAAAGCAGAAAAAAATCAATATGTTCAAGGGCAGAAATAAATCCACAGTGAGGAAGACAATTTTCAAAGTTTCAGAAAAAAAAAATTAGTAATTCAAAAAAATATCTCGTTATTGATAAATAGGAATGTTCAGTATCACTCAGTTGACAATTTGTCACTAGAGTTTCAAAGCAAAACTTATAGACACCCTGGAGCATCAGGAAAAAAATTTACTGTTCACATGTCAAGTAGTCTCAGGACATAATTAGGAGCTTCCAGAAGAATTGCCCAAGTGGGGAAATCAAGTGAAATAGGTTGCTGATCTATGTGCCTAAGAGGAAAACAGATCTCTACAATATAGTGCTTCAAAGTGAGGGTGGCCCTATGGACCCCCTCAACTTGAAGCTGGTGTCAGAAGTCTTAGGCAGACTGTGTATCTGGAGAAATGAAACCCTAACTGAGAGTTAGGCTAACCCTGAATAATATCACGAGTGGATGATTTATTTGATATTTCTACATATGATTTGTCATTCTGTCCACTCCTGTCAGTCAAATAACTGGTTTATATTTCCTAATCAGTGGGTACTATTTGATATGGATACCATCATCAATCTTCGTTATGTATTAACTTAGATAAACTATAATCTCCAGTTATGCAATCAAAGATTAATCTAAGTTTTGCTGTTGAAGTTATTTGGTTGATGTGATTAAAGTTCATAGTCAGTTGACTTAAAGGGAGATTATCCTAGATAATCTGCACGGGCCTTTTTCAATTAGTGGAAAAGTCTTAAAAACAGAACTAAGGCTTCCTTGAAGTCCCACCTGTGAATAATAATAACTCCAGTTTATATCTGAGAGTCCCAGCCTGTGATTCCTGATGTCTTCAGAGAACAATTTAGTGAACCATTTGTGCGCATGTGTCTGTATGTAAAACCTTTCTCCATTTGCCTGTGCTTCTATTTGCAGATTCATAGTCTAGAGAGCCAAGGCTACAAGTATTCACTGGTGGGCCATTATGATGTTGTTTGCTCTTTCTCAGTAATACCATAAGTGGGTGTAAGGTTTGATAGCTCTAAGTCACAGGAAAATATTTTTATAGGTATAGCAGGCACCCATGTCTTTGTAATTAAGCTAGCCTGAGATAAGGCCAAATGCATCAACATATTTATGCTTTGTATTATGTAGCCTCTTTTCATGTTATTTTATTAGCATTAAGAGTACCCTTAATTATACAATAAATCTCTTAATACATATCTCCTATGATTCTGTTTCTCCCATTTAACTCTGACTAATTCAACTTGTGAATCAATTTTGTTTGAAGCAAAAGGTCACATGCACTCTCTGAAATTATCCTTTGCATGTCTATAATAGCAAATTTTAATTTCAATAAAATTAACTCACTTATGTATTTAACAAACTTTGCTTGAATTATAAATGTGTCTTGTCTATTATGCTATGTTCTCATAATGCAAAGTCAAATAAGACACCTATCCTGTTCTCAAGAGGTTTTTGTAGAAATAGGTTTGTGATGAACGGAAATACAAGATAGAAAGTGGAAAGTACCATAAAAGCTAGACAGTTAAATTACTGTGAGAGCTTTGATGGAGAAGATATTACTTCCAGTTAGGAGGATTGGATTTTTACTCAATGCTATGTAGTAGAATTTCATCCATTCAGACTCAACCTTTGACTTCAGTGTTGAACAAGCCATGGTAGTACTAACAGTCAGCTGTGTGGGGACACTTAACAGACACCACCGTTAACTTCCCATGAACCAAGGTTATCCCACAATGATTTTATGTCACAGTTTATATGAACCACATTTGAAAGAGTCTGAAAGGTGAAAGGATCACTAGCAAAATCCATGAATCTTGTAAAAGACTTACTTTTATGGCATAGGATTTTTTAGCATTACTAGCATATGACTTAGAAATGAGAGACAGCATAGGAGTTCAAATGTCACTAATAACTTTCATTTTCTGAATCTTGGGAGAAGAGAAATCAGATTTAATCTTGTCTGCACATGAGATTTGAGTTTTCCTGCAGAAGATTTATTATTATAATAAATGGGTTGCTAGAATGTACTTTAGAAAATTATTAAGATATTTCTTACCTGATACTGAACTGCTGTTTTAGCATGATGGATTTGAAATATATTTTACACTTAATTAAATTAAATGGAAAATCTTCTTCTCTATTCTGGAAAGTATAACAACAATAACGATAATTTTAAAAGATTTTAAAATTTAGAAACTCAACATGAGCTAAAATAAAAAGAAAACAATACACTTGGAGGAACATCTAATATGCACTGATACTTATTTTTCAGTCTGAAGAGTTAATTATCAATTATTCACCAGCGATATAATACCAGTGTATATCAAATACCAATGTATCCCAAATACCAATATATCTCAGTTTTCATAGATCTGGAACTTAAAATATATTTCTGTAGCAATAAGTGTCTTACTAATGACTAACTGGGTTTTAGTCAGAAGAAATATAGTATAATTGAATTCTCCTTATGTAGGCTTTACCATTAAAATTGCCATACAATCTCAAGCAAGATATGAACCTCAAATTTTTTCAACTTTTTGGATTACAGGAACTAGAATTTTTATTTTATAATTCAGTCTTTTATCTCTATTGTGTGCTTCATAATTCATAAAAATGTGCAGTATAAGTTCATTGAGAAGCATAGAATTTAAAATGCTCTTTTCCTATATGTTAATAACATTGTTAGATGTTTATGATTTATAAACTGCATCCCTTCTTAGCCTCAAGATTTTCCATAACTCAATTATTGACAAAAAATAGTAATTTTCATAATATGTTATTACAACATTTATTCCCATGTTAAAATGTTTTCCATGGCCTCTCATGATCTATTGAATGAAATGTAGGCCAGAAGCCTAGTAAAACTTATTAAGTAACTGATCTGACTAAGACTATAGACTTTGAATTACAGTCTTGGTTTTAGATCCTTTTCCACCACTTATTAGATTTATGTCTCATTTTTTTTTGTCATTTGTAAAATTAGGACAATGACTTTATAGATTCTGTAGAATGGTAGGGAAAATCATAAGTGATATATTTAAAAATTGCTTGAAACTATGCCTGTACTCATAAGCATTCAAAACATGTTAGCTATTACTAGGAGTATGATGACCATTCCAAATATCTTCCTGTTTCATACATGTGCTATAGTTTTATATCTCAAGCCTTTCATGTGCTACCAATCTTATAAGACCCACTCAGTCACTTCCTCCAATAATAATGCCAGTCATTCAAAAAATACTTACTATGCATTATGTTCTATCTCCTATAAATAGGTAAACTGATAATCCTGTAGCAAAGTTATTAAGTTGAAAACATCCAGTAAATTAACTGCAAATGCATGAAATGCTGAGATACATAATTAAAAGAGAACATATGTCTGCATTTAGGAGTCATAGAAATAATGTTTAAGTTGAACTTAGATATATAAATGAATAGAGTATTTTCAAGTTGTTAAAAATTTCTAAGTACAGAGAAATGCAGATGTTCATTCCCGAAATAATGTCTCTATTGTGAATAGGATAGAGGATAGTTGCCATGATATGATCATTATAATTAGCTGAGTAAAACTGCAAGCAACTAAATATAAATTTAATTAATTTAACCTTCTTAATTTATTTCTACTACTTACTGGTTATGTGAACCTAACCATTAAGTGTTTTGTTTCTTCAGCTTTAATAATAGTGCAAATCTCATGCAGATATTTTGAGGACTAAATTAGTTAATGCAGGTAAAGTAGGTACATCAGAGTCAAACAAATATCATAATTAAGTTGTATGAAAAAATATAACATTATTATCAGCAGCAGCAGCATCTTAATCATTGTCATTATCATGTTCAAAAAACTGGAGAGGTGATAAAGTATGGACTCGTGTAGTCATTGGTGCAGATGAAGATAGACCCCTTGAAGGGTCTTAGTCAAGAATGACTTTCCATATTTTGCAAAATAATTTAGGTTTTACCATTTAAACTTGGAAAGCCATTGAGTTATTTGGTTCAGGTTGTTGAAAGTCATACATGTAAGAATGTTTAACTCTAGCTCTAGCCAGTTTGGCTCAGTAGATAGAGCATGGCCTGTGGACTGAAGGGTCCCATGTTTGATTCTGGCCAAGGGCACATGCCTGGGTTGCAGGCTTGATCCCCAGTATGGGGTGTGAAGGAGGTAGTCGGTCAATGATTCTCTCTCATCATTGATGTTTCTATCTCCCTCTCTCTTCCTCTCTGAAATCAATCCTATCTAATAAAAGAGTAATAGGCAAATTGACCATCAATCTAACACACAAGATGGCCACCCCCATGTGGTCAAAGATGGCCACCCCCATGTGGACACAAGATGGCCAGCAGGGGAGGGCAGTTGGGGGGGACCCAGACCTGCAGGGGAGGGCAGTTTGGGGGGGACCAGGATTGCAGGGCAGGGCAGTTGTGGGTGACCAAGCCTGCAGGGGAGAACAGTTATGGGCAACCAGGCTAGCAGGGGAGGGCAGTTGGGGGTGACCAGGCCAGCAGGAGAGCAGTTAGGTGTCGATCAGGCTGGCAGGGGAGTGGTTAGGGGGTGATTCAGAGGAAGAGAGAGGGAGACAGAAGAGGTTAGGGGCAATCAGGCAGGCAGGCAGGTGAGCAGTTGGGAGCCAGCAGTCCTGGATTGTGAGAGGGATGTCCGACTGCCCGTTTAGGTGGGATAGGGCCTAAACGGGCAGTCAGACATCCCTCGAGGGGTCCCAGATTGGAGAGGGTGCAGGCTGGACTGAGGGACACCCCCCATGCACAAATTTTGTGCACTGGGCCTCTAGTAAAAATATATTTTAAAAAAGAATTTTTAACTCTATAGAATTCAGCCATCAACATTGTTCTCAATTATTCTATTCCTGATTTTCATTACCTTGCATTATCCCTCTCCCCTGCATATCTAGGTTGGTTTCTGTGAGCAATAGATTATAGCAGAAATGATATGTGATTTCTAAGGCTGAGTCTTGAAAGATATTTCTCTTATACACCATTCAATCTGGTAGAAGCCGATGCCTTGCTAAAAGGAAATCCATACATCCTCATGAAGAGTTCACTTGATGAAGAACTCATGCTTTCTACTAATAATGAATAAGGAATTGAGACAGCAGCCAACATCCATGTTAGTAAGACATCCTGTCCATGGCTACTTCAGCTTTCAGCTCTATTCACACTTTCAGATAACTGCAGCTCTGGTTGATTATTGGATTGCAAAATATAAGACACTCTGAGAAAAATTAATCAAAGTTGATGTTGAACTCTACATGTAAATAAACTGGGAAATAACAAATGTTTGTTTTACAATGCTAAATTTGGGGATACTTTGTAACATGGTATTAGGTAACTCATAAAAAGTTAAAGAAACCATAACTTTTTTTTTTTTTTTTTACTATTCTACCAGAGCAATTAACATTGCAGTAATATATTTTCCCTGTTTATAAGTCAAGAAAACAGCTAATGATTTTGTGCTTATTATAAGGTTTTGCATATAGTAAGCACTTAATAAATACATAAATAAATGAGTTCATTTTTACTATCACATGAAGATTACAATGATGAATATTTCAATGAATAAAGAAAAATCTCATTATAAAACACACATATCAAAATAACAATCAATTATGCTAAACTCACAAAGACATTTGAACATTTGATAATAGGCTTCAGCACAATATTTCAAATACACTATCAGTATATAAAAACAACATTTCAATTTATTTACATCAATGCTCTTTTTTTATTTCCTGGGGAAATTGTTTAATCATAGTTTTTGTTTCTTCCTTTTTTTTTTTTTTTGAAAACAACAACAACATTCATTGGTTACTTACTTTGAATATAAAAGAACTTTATGGTGTATTGCAATGACATTACAATTAGATAGCACCAAGCAAATTGTTTCATTTAAATCTCTACATGCCAGTATAACTCATCAAATTATGGAAGCATATGGATGTTACATGAGATGATTATGGTAATAAGCAGTGACTGCAAATAGTGAAGAGAGCCCATATGAGACAGAGATGAAGAATATGGCAAACAACCTATATAAGATAAGCAAGAATGAATATGTTTTATGTAGTAATTATGTGACTAACAATAACAGTTATGTATATAAAATCCATCTCCATGAGAATTAGGGCATTTAAGAATAACAGAATTCTGAGTAATAAAACTTTATACATTAAAAAAGTTATTTTGGAAAGCTGCATAATTTTTTTTATTGTTTAAAATATTACACGTCCCCTTTTTCCCAATTACCCCTCCCCGCTGCCACTCCCACTGCTGAGGGCAAGCCCCAACCGCCCCAGTGTCTGTGTTCGTTGGTCATGCTAATACGCATGCATACAAGTCCTTTGGTTGATCTCTAACCTCCCCCCTTCCTTGCCTTCTCCCTGAGGCTGAACGGTCTGCTCAGTGCCACTTTGTCTCTGGATCCATTTTTGTTTATTAGTTTATGTTGTTCATTATATCCCACATATGAGTGAGATCATGTGACATTTATCTTTCTCTGACTGGCTGATTTCGCTACATATTTTTTTTTAATTTCTGAAGTTAATTATTCATCTTCAGCCTCAGTAGCATGATTAGGACCTGTATGTTGATCTTCTGCTGCTCCCTATGTGTTTTCTATGCTACATGTAACTGCATTATTAACAGTTCCCAAATGTATCCTAATTTTCTGGCTTATAACTTATAGTGCTATAGAACAAATTTCAAAAGATTAACATCATAGAGAGTATGCTATTTACTATCCTATATAAGAAAACCCTAATATGCAAATCAACTGAACAGCAGAATGACCAGTCACTATGATGTGCACTGACCACCAGGGGGCAGATGCTCAATGCAGGAGCTGCCCCCTGGTGGTCAGTGTGCTCCCACAGAAGTAGCACCACTCAGAGCCAGAAGCCCGGTTCATGGCTGGTGAGGGCAGCGGCGGTGGCGGGAGCCTCTCCCGCCTCCATGGCATGCTAAGGACCCCTCAGGGGATGTCCACCTGCTGTGGGGAGTGGGCCTAAGTTGGCAGATGGACATCCCTGGAGAGGTCCCAGACTGTGAGAGGGTGCAGGCCAGGCTGAGGAATACCCCCCTCCCCTTGCCCCAGTGAATGAATGTCATGCACCGAGTTTCTAGTAATAAAATAAAACTAGAAATGAATAAAAGAAAACCCAAAGTACCAAAATATTTAACATTTAAATTACATATTTCAAAATAGCTTATAGTAAAAGACATTTCTCTAGTGATAGGACAAACTATCAAAAAAGAAAATAAATATTTTGAACTGAACAATTATAAGCAAAATTGGTACTTTGAGAAGAATTCATCAGGATAATCTGTGAAAAATGCCAATCACATCACATTTCCCCTTGAGTAAAGCCTTTTAAGGTCTTCCCATTTCTCTAATTATGTATTCCTCCACAGCTTACTTTAGCACCACATGGGACCCTCCTCTGTATTCTAGCTACACTGGCATCTTCTGGGTCATCTCTGCACATCATATTCCCTTCTGTCATGTGCTACTATTGATATGTGTTTCACTTTTGTAGACATATTGGACTGGAAATGTATACTTGTGTGGATATTCAGCCAATCTTTATTTCTGCCTCTAAGTTATAAGTTTAATAAGAAAAGGAATCCTTATTTGGTGTTATGGAGTTTTTTTGTTCATTTAGTTGGGTTGGTTGTTCTTGTTTTTCTCTCTAATATTTTAATTTATTGCATCTTATAGTGCATATAACATACATTAGGAACTCAATTTCCATTAACAAATAAATAGTAATATGTACTTGCCTTCATCAGATTAGGCTGATAAAAAATTACCATAGATTGGATGGCTTAAACAACAGAAATTTCAGAGTTGTGGAACTTGGAAAGTTCATAATTGGGTGCTGGAAAATTCAAATTGGGTATTGGCATAATAGGGTCCTGGTGAGAACTCTCTTCCTGGTTTGCAGTTGGCCATTTTCTTTCTGTGACCTCACATGATAGAGAGAGAGAGAGGAAGCAAACTTTTTTATGTTTTCCCCTTATAATGTCACCAGTTCCATCATAAGGGCTCCACCTTCATAATATAATTACCTCTCAAACGTCTCATCTTTGTATGATTTCACATGACCAGGAGAGAGAAAGCAAATGTCAAGAGCGTTTTCAGGTATACATTAATGTATTTAATATTGCTAAAATACTACATGGCAAACTTTGGCTTGCATATTATTACCAAACTAGAGGCTGGTGCATGAAAATTCATGCACTTGAGGGGGTCCCTTAGCCCGGCCTGCCCCCTCTCACAGTCCGGGAGCCCACAGGGGCAGGATGCAACTTGAGGATCAGAGGAAGGTGACGCCCCAATCACACCTCTGCTACTGCCACTGCCGGAAGCACAAGCCTCGGCTGGCCCTGGTTACCTGAACCTCAGGCGGCCCTGGGCGGCTGGGCAGCTGCCATCTGAGGCTTGCCTGCACCTCAGGCTGGCCCTGTGTGGCTGGGAGGCTGAGGGGACTGGGCACCGCTATCTTGTGGCTATGGGCGCCGCCATCTTTGAGGGTATGGCAGTCAATTAGCATATTTCCTCTTTATTGGCTATGGGCGCCACCATCTTTGTGATGGTGTGAGGGCCAATTAGCATATTCCTTTTTTATTAGATAGGATGCAGTATACAGATTCACTTTTTATCCAAAAATAGAGATTAGAGATGAAATAAATAAAGTAGAGAATAGAAAATAATTAACATAGCAAAAGGCTAAATTTTGGGGGAAATTAAAATATACAAACCTTTAGCTAAACTAAGGGGAAAAAAAGAGTAAGACTAAAATAAATACTCAGAAATGAAAGAGGAGACATTACAATGAATGACTTAGAAGTAAAAAATATTAAAATGGCCCTTTATGAAAAATTAAAAGGCAACAAATTTGAAAACCTAGAAGAAATGGATAAATTTATGGAAACATAAACTAACAAAGCTAAATTGAGAGACTATAGAAATCCTAAAGTTAGGAATAATGATAAAGGAGATTGACTTAGTAATCAAAAATTTCCCAACAAAGAAAAGCCCAGGAAAAATGCCTTTATGAGTGAAATTCTATCACAAAGGAAAATTGGTAACAATATTTCTGAAACTTCTTTGAAAATATATAAGAAAATGGAAGGCTTGCAAATTCACCTTGATATGAGAGCAGACAAAGAAATCACAAGAAAATAAATCTATAGGCCAATATCTGTGTGGAATATTGATTTAAAAACCAACAAATTTCTGGCAAACAAAATGCAACTGCACATAGAAAGCTTACCCACAGGATGTATTTGATTCAGTGTATGCAAATAAATCAATATGATATACTACATTAAAAAAATAAAAAGTAAAATGACATAGTCATCTTAGTAGATGCAGACAAAACATTTGATCTAATTCAACACCCATATATATATAAAAAAATCAACAAAATTGGTATAGAAGAAACTAACCTAAATACAACAAAGGGTTTTTTTTTGTTTGATTGTTTTTAAAAAAGTCCACATACAACATTATATTCAATGGAGAAAAACTAAAAGCTTTTCCTTTAAAATCTGGTAAGAATGTGTACTCTCACCACTTCTATTCAACATAGTCAGAGCAATTAGACAAGAAAAATTTTAAAAAATTGCAAACTGAAAGGAATATATTAAATTATCTCATTTGTAAATGATATAACCCTATATGTAAAAAACAAACAAACCTAGAGACTGTATTAAAAATGTTAGAACTCATAAATTCAGTAAAGTTGCAGATTACAACATCAACATACAAAAATCAGTAGTATTTCTTTCCATTAACAAGTGACTATCAAAAAAGAAAATGAAAGAACACAGTCCCATCTACATTACCATAAAAAATAATAAGATGTTTAAGAATATATTTAACCAAGCAAGTGAAAGGTCTGTACACTGAAAATGACAAAACAGTGATGAAAAATAAAATTAAAAACACAAATAAATGGAAAGACATCATGTCTTCATAAATTGAAGGAATATGATTAAAATTTACACACTACCTGAAGTGATACACCAATGCAATGAAATCCTCATCAAAATTTCAATGAAATTTTTTACAGAAATAAAAAAAAAGTTTTAAAATATCTATGCAACTACCAAGACTCCCAATAACAAAATACACTTTGAGAAAGAATAATAAAGTTTGAAGCATCACATTTCCTATTCAAATTATAATACAAAAATGTTTTTATCAAAACACTATGTTATTGGCATACAAACAGACAGCTAGACCAAAAGAAAGAATAGAGGGTCCAGAAACAAAGGATACATATATGATCAATTAATCTTCAACATGGATGCGAAGAATACACAATGAGAAAAGATACTCTCTTCAATTAATGGGTGTTAGAAAAACTGAATATCCACATGCAAATGAATGACATTGGCTCTTATCATATATCATACAGAAAAATAAACTCAATATTAACTGAAGACTTTTAAATATAAGACCTGAAACCATAAAATTTCTAGAATAAAATAGGAAAAACTAAATAAAAAAGGCACTTGACATTGGTCCTGGCAATGATTTTATAGAAAGAGCACCAAAAGTTGAAACAATAGAAAAAAATAAACAAATAAGACCACATCAACTGAAAAGCTCTGCATAGCAAAGGAAATAATCAACAAAATGAAAAAGGAAACTAAGACTGGGTAAAAATATTTACAAACCATCTATAATAAGAAAAGCATAATATGCTAATTAAGACAGACAGTCGAATGACCTTCTGGACGTCATTCCGGACATCCTTCCAGATGAAGCTGCGGTAGCGGGGGCCAAGGAAAAGGCGGTTAGGGGCAATCAGGCAGGCAGGCAGAGGAGTTAGGGGCGATCAGGCAGGCAGGCAAGTGGTTAGGGGCGATCAGGCTGGCAGGCAGAGGGGTTAGAGGTGATCAGGCAGGCAGGCAAGCGGTTAGGGACAATCAGGCAGGCAAGCAGGCGAGAGGTTAGGAGCCAGTAGTCCCTGATTGCAAGAGGGTGCAGGCCGAATTTCGTGCACTGGGCCTCTACTATATCTTATAAGGAGTTAATATTTAAAATATGTAAGGAACTCAACTCAGTACCAAAAACAAATAATCAGATTAAAAACATAGTTAAAAAGACCTGAATATACATTTTTCCAAAGAATACATACAAATGGCTTACAGGTATATGAAAAGTTGTTCAATATAATTAATCATCAGGGAAATGCAAATCAAATCCATAAAGAGATATTAACTCAAATATGTTAGGATGTTATGATCACAAAGACAAAAGATTAAAAATATTGTTGAATATGTAAGAAAAATGAAATATTTTTACATGTTGGTTGGGAATGTAAATTGATATAGACATTTTGGAAAACAGTTTAAAGGTTCCTCAAAAATTTAGAACTATCATATGACACAGTAATCCCACAAGTGGATATATATATGAAAATAATATATATATTATTTGAAAGAAATCCTTGCATTTCCACTTTACATCCCATATATACTGGCTATCCTTTACAATAGCCAAGATATAGAAATACCTACATGTCTATTGACAGATGTATAAATAAATGGTGACATACACACACACAAACACACACACATACACGGAATGTTATTTTGTCCTAAAAAGAAGATCTTCCATCTGCAAAAACATAGATGAACATGGAGGGTGTTGTATTACGTTAAATACACTAGATATAGAAAGAAAAACACTCCATGATCACTGTTATATGTGGAGGGTGGGGAAAATGGTGACATGATTAAGTGGTACAGAATTCTTCTAATTATGATGAATACATTATATAGATCTAACATACAAAGTTATGACTATAGTTAATAACACTGTATAGTACATACTAGAGGCCCGGTGCACAAAAATTCATGCATGGGGGTGGGGTGTCGCTCAGCCCAGCCTGCACCCTCTCCAGTCTGGGACCCCTCAAGGGATGTCCAACTGCCCGTTTAGGCCCTCTCTCAATCCGGGACTTCTGGCTCCTAATCGCTCACCTGCCTGTCTGATCACCCCTAAACACTCTGCCTGCCTGCCTGATTGCCCCTAACAGCCTCTGCCTTGTCCCCTGCCTACTGTGGCAGTTGCCTCTGCCTCACACCCACCCCCCCCACAGCTTCATCCAGAAGGTCATCTGGAAGGATGTCTGGAATGATGCCTGGAAGGTCGTTCAGTTGTCTAGTCTAATTATCATATTACACTTTTACTATTATATATATACTGGCTATCCTTTCATTGTATAAAAGCCTACTATGCTGTCTAGTCATGTGGTCATCCGTTCAACCAATTGAAGCATAATATGCTAATGATATGCTAAGGCCATTCAACCAATCACTATGACATGCACTGACCACCAGGGGGCAAACGCTCTGATTGGTATGTTATCTTGCTGCTAGGGTCTGGCCAATCGGGACTGAGCAAGACAGGCTGGACACACCCTGACATCCTCCTGCAATCCCTCCCTGGCTGGCCAACCTCCTGTGCCACCCTGACCCCGATCGTGCACTGGTGGGGTCTCTGGGCCTGGCCTGTGCTCTCTCACAATCTGGGACCCCTCGGGGAATGTTGGAGAGCTGGTCTCAGCCTGATCCCGCAGTCCAGGCCAAGGGACCCCACTGGTGCAGTAATTTGTGCACCGGGCCTCTAGTATACATATACATATACATATACATATACATATACATATACATATACATATACATACTAGAGGTCTGGTGCACAAAAATTTGTGTACTTGGAGGGGTCCCTCAGCCCAGCCTGCATCCTCTCACAGTCAGAGAGTCTTCAGGGGATGTCTGACTGACGGCTTAGGCCTGCTTCTCATGGGGAGTGGGCCTAAGACACAGTCTGGACTCCTTTTGCAGGAGGCAACCTGGCGGGCCAATCAGGGAATGGAGCTGGCCAGCAAGTGGCTGACCTCTCCCCTGCCACTCAGCCTCTGCAGCCATCGCCGCCACCACCAGTGGCCTCCCTCTGCGGGAGGTGACCAGGCAGGCTGATCAGGGGATGGCGCGGGCTGGCAAGTGGCCAGTTCTGAACCCCTTGATCATGCCTCCACCATTGCTGGTTGCCACTGCCCCCCGATCGCTGTCCCCTCCCTCTGTATGCTGGCATGTGCCTTGGCTGGCCTGGCACCACCTGCTCACCAGCCCCGGCCCCCACTGACCAGTTGTTCCACTGTTCGGTTGATTTGCATATTACCCTTTTATTATATAGAATTTGTGTTGTTGCAAGCCTCTCAGATTTTGTGATTTTTTTATTCGGCAGCATTATTGAAGTACATTGACTACTACTATGACAAAATATCCAATTAGCTGATGGGTTTAATTCAATTATGATTATATTATTGATATGATTTTTTTAAATGTCTAATTATATATGACACTAGTAAAATTAGCCAATATTTTTATTACTATACTTAGACTAGTACTTGATTAAGCACTATCTAGTTCAATAAAATAATCTAAAACTAAAAAGAGTGTGGAATACTAAAAAAAAAAGGTTAATCAATAAAAAGTTTGATTAAGATCCAAGAGAAGTTTCAAATTTGTGTCAATATTCCATTCATTAGTGAAAGTTGCATTTCAAAATGTTAGAGAAATTTTGATAATACTATTTATTTGGTTTATTTGAGGTTAAGTTTTTATTTCATAGAATTGTTACACAACAAACTGAGTTTACTTAAGCTATGAAATATATAATCAAGATAAATATACTGGAAAATTAATATACTTTAAACCAAATTTCACAATTTAAAATGTTGAAATGCAATATGCAATATTTAATAAATACATTGTTTCTTAAAATGTTTAAGTCCTAAGAACAAAATTATAAAATTAGAAATGTTCAAGACCTTTGTGTTAATAAATTATTTGGCATAATGTCTAATTATAGGTAAATTTAAAATTAACTGAACATCAGTTAAATAAGTAAATAATAATTTAATAATAAAATAATGTCCAAATAAAATGTGGACCTTGAAAAATATAATTATTACAGAACTATTAGAATCATGTTGATAAATATTATATAATTGTCACAGTATAATAACTTTTTAAAAATAAAACGGTTATAGAGTAAGATTCCAATTTGATAATTAGAATTTTAAGAGGTGCAGACTTTGGTAGAGCATAATTAGTAAAATTTCACTTCATTTTATAGTTGTATGTACTATACAAATATTTTAAATTAGGTATTACTTTATGGTAATAAAACAAAACAAATATTTATAAAATTTTACATTTCTTGTTGTTTGTATATCTTGACAACTAAAATTTAACATGGGATTATTTTCCATTAAAACTGTTCAAATAAACTAAATGGCTTCTAACATTTTTAGCTGTAAAATCTTAACATTTTTTATAAATAAGGTTTATTTTGGCCTAAATTTAAACTATTATTGATTTACTATCACCAATACACTTCATGACATTTAGAATGTTATAATATTATCATCATTATTTTATTTCTAACTTTAAGCAACCATGATTACATAATCTAGGTTTTTACTATACAAAATTAAGAAAATTAAAAAGCTTTGTATACACATCTGAAATAACAACAAATAATTTAATGTTATTCAAGGAACCAAGAAAACACAGGCAGTGTGTTCCCAGAGCTATAAAATGCAAAGACTTTTATGGAACCTGTATTTTCCTTTTACCTCCTTGGGTCAGGTAGATAAGTAATAGTGTAGAAAGCTTGAGTTTTGAGGAAAATATAAATTATGGTCAAATTACACAAAATATGTAATCAATAAAATAATGTAATGACTTTTCACTCATATTAGGACTTTCACAAGCATTATATTTCCCTAAATATTATTTTCTTGGCAAGTTGTTATTTTGGGGATTTATTTCAAATATAAACTTATATATTATAACTTGAATAGGTAATAATGATATCACATATACAAGGTGGTACAAAAGTAGGTTTACAGTTGTGTGCATATGTGAAACAGAATTTATTCTTGTATTATTATTTATTTACTTGAGGCATCATGCACGAAATTCGTGCATGAGGGGGGGTCTCCCTCAGTCCAGCCTGTACCATCTCCAATCTGGGACCCCTCGAGGCATGTCCCACTGCCCGTTTAAGCCCGATCCTACTGGGAGAGTCGGACATACCTCTCACAATCCAGGACTGCTGGCTCCCAACTGCTAGCCTGCCTGCCTTCCTGATTGTCCTTAACTGCTTCTGCCTGCCAGCCGGATCACTCCCTAACCACTCCCCTGCTAGCCTGACTGATGCCTAACTGCTCCCCTGCCAGCCTGTTTGCCTCTAACTGCCCTCCCCTGCTGGCCTGTTTGTCCCTACCTGCCTTCCCCTGCAGGCCTGGTCACCCCTAACTGCCCTCCCCTGCAGGCCTGGTCCCCCCCAACTGCTCTCCCCTGTAGGCCTGGGTCCCCCCCAACTGCCCTTCCCTGCAGGCCCGGTCGCCCCTAACTTCCCTCCTCTGCCAGCCTGGTCACCCCTAGCTGCCCTCCCCTGCAGGCTTGATCGCCCCCAATTGCCCTCCCTTGCAGGCCTGGTCCCTCCCAACTGCCCTCCCCTGCTGGCCTGATTACCCACAACTGCCCTCCCTTACAGGCCTGATCCTCTCAACTGCCCTCCCCTGCTGGCCATCTTGTGGCTGCCATCTTGTGTCCACATGGGGGCAGCCATCTTGTGTGTTGGAGTGATGGTCAATTTGCATATTACTCTTTTACTAGATAGGATAGAGGCCTGGGGCATGGGTGGGGGCCAGTTGGTTTGCCCTGAAGGGTGTCCCGGATTAGGGAAGGAGTTCCCTTGGGGGATGGGGCTGCTTGGGTGAGGGTCCTGTGGTGGTTTGCAGGCCTGCCACATCCCCCAGTGACCCAAGTGGAGGCCCTGGTATCTGGGATTTATTTATCTTCTATAATTGAAACTTTGTAGCCTTGAGTGGAGGCCTGGGCCTGCCAAGGTGTGCAGAAAGCTTGGCTTTCTCCATTGCCAGGGAAACCCAAGCCTCTTGCTAGCTCTGTGGCCACAGCCATCTTGGTTGGGTTAATTTGCATACTTGCTCCTGATTGGCTCGTGGGTGTGGCTTGTGGGCACAGCAGAGTGATGGTTAATTTGCATATTACTCTTTTATTAGATAGGATTACTAGAGGCCCACTGTATGAAATTCATGCACTGGTAGGGCCCCTAGTGGCTGGTGGCCCCTCCTCCTGGTTGAACTTCCAGAAGAACTGCCATTGAGGGGACAATTTCCATACTATACTTTTATTAAATAGGATAGTATTATTTTAAATATGAACAAATGTTAAACAACTTTTGCCCCATCCTGTATTCATCTATTCCTTTAATCTTGTGACATTACCTAAAAGTACCAATTTTTAAAATTTAAACATATACCCTATTCAATATTCTGAATATAAGAATTATAAAATTATTTCTAACCTTAACCAAGAAACCATTATCAGAAATAAGGCAAATTATCAAAATAATTCCTAAATTTTTGTTTCCAACTTGTATAGAAAAAAGATAAATTCTCTTTAGTAACTGGAAGAGCTCAGTTCAGAAACAGTATATGTAAGAAGCTAAGTGCCATTCTACATATTTTTCTGCCAAAATGTATAGGTAGTCAATAAAGTTTTTTGGAAATTCATTAAATTACTAACTCTTCCATAAACACACACACACACACACACACACAAATAAATAATGTTAAGCTGCAAAATGTTTGCCTGTTCTGAGGGAAATTGAAGAACTATGTCTTTGTGCTATTTTGTTCTTATAAATAAGATATAGTCTTCTAGTCCCTCGTGGAGCATATTTTTTGTCACATTGACTAAAAACCTTTGTTTCATATTACGGCAATCTCAAGTGGTAAAAAACATTGTTCTTTAAAACTTTGAGTCTTTTAGATAAAGCAAAACATCTGAAATTTTAAGACAAGAAAAATTCTTACACTTGCCCTTTTTAAAGACAATGCATATCTGATATTTCAAATTAAATAAAATAAAAATGTGTTCTCAGTTGGGTGCCTCTTCAAAAGAATAGTTTATGACACCATTTTTTATTCCTTTTTTTGCTTTAGGCTTATTTTTGCTTGCTTAAATAGGAATTTGCTTGAGTGTAGAGAAAAACTATTTCCTTCCATGTTTAAAAACAAGGGAAGTTATAGAAAGTTGTCCAGTAATCTGAATCATTGAACAGTCATTGGCATCATTAAGTGATAAAAAACTTGAAATTTCCTGAATAGTTAGGTGTTTTTTGTTTAATTTTTATTTTTTTAATTTATCATTCTTGAAAGTATAACAGAAGTCCCCTTTTTCTCTCATTAACCTCCTCCATCTTGCACCCACCCCTCCCAGAATATATGTCAATATTGTTTACAGAGATATTGATTTAATTTTTATTTTGCAGCTTTCTCTTTGGCTTCTTTTACAGAATATTTCCCTGTCAATACAATTTATTTTTTTAATAACTAATTATAAATTCCTAAGTCTTAATAAGTGTTAAAGTATTTGTGCTCAATGGAGAAAAAATATAACCTAGAGATTTTAGGAAGTTAAAACCTACATAATACAAAATAATTTTTCAATATTTGCAGAGAACATTTGCATAGTCTTAAATATTTGCACATAAGAATATATGTGCATTAAATTTCTGCCTGTATGCAAAGGATAAAATCTAATTTCTTAAGCTGGTTTTTATTTTTATTTTTGAAATTTTGTTAAGGTGGACCCAAGGATTTTTTATTCTATTAAGTAGTATTTGAAAAATGTGAGAATTTATAGAATAGGGCATTTTTCATAACTCTATTAATGATGTAAGAAAAAATATTGATAACTAATAAATTATGTTAAAAAAACCTATTAGGAAAATGTAAAAATATGATAATTTAATCAAAATATAAAATTAATAACATTTTAATATTCTAGTTAAAGAATATTAATATGAGATGACAGGAGAACACTTGACTTTGGGTGGTGGACACATGGTACTATATACAGACTTTGTAACTTAGAAATCCACATATGAAACTTATATGTTCATGTTGACCAATGTCACCCCAATAAAATTTAATAAAAGAAGAAGAAGAAAAAAAGAATAGATTGCGAATTTTATAACTGCCCATGGTAAAAGTCAATGATGCATTGTAAACAAATGGAAAGGATAAATAGTAATGAAATGGAAGTACAATTTCCATATTGAGAATCAGAACACCATGTACAGTGAACAAGTTAATAAATAAATATTAACTACTTATAAAAAATATAAAAGATACACAGCTTCTAAATATATTCACACACATAATACCAAAATAATCACACATCATATAATGAATGAAATCAAAGAAAGCATTAGAAAGAGAAATTTGACAAATAGATGGCAAAACCAAGACCAAATATATCTGGTTTTACAATAAATATGAATAATATATTTATTAACTAAAAATTTATACTTCATAGAATAGCCAACACAATTTTGAAGGAGAAGAACACAGTTGAAGGGCTGTTGCTTCCAGAGTTCCAGACTTATGTAATGCTATAAAAATCAAGACAGTGTGGTAACGGAGAAAGATTAGACAAATAGAGCAGTTGAATAGAACAGAGAGCCCAGGAATAGAACCCCATAAATACATTCAATTGATCTTTGACAATGAGACAAAGATGGCCTTCAATAAATGGTGCTGGAACAAAGGGACATCCACACACAAAAGAACAACAACAAACTTCTAGTAGGTGTACCAGTTAATAATGCGGATTTTTTCAGTAGATGGAGTTGCACATATATTTATATATATGCGATTTGATATGTATGCTATTTTGTTGTATTTACAGCAAGCTTCAAAACTTCATATGTCAAATTTGCTGAAGGTGTTAACATCATAGATATTTTTACGCTTAAAAATGTTGAATTTTGTGCCAAAAAAAAGCATTTGCGGGAAGTTTTAATTGATTACTTTATTTTGAAGAAAAGTGCTGCTGAATACGTTGGGAAGCTTATGGTGAACATGCTCCATATCAAGATACTTGTGAACGCTGGTTTAAATGCTTTAAAGGTGATGATATTGATGTGAAAGACAAAGAACGTCCAGGTCAACTGAAAGAGTTTGAAGACCAACAATTACAAGCATTATTGGATGAAGATGCGTGTCAAACTAAAAAGCAACTTGCAGAAAGATTAAATGTTGCTCAGCAAACAATTTCCAATCATTTACAAGCAATGGGAAATATTTTAAAGAAAGGAAAATGGGTGTCACATCAACTGAACGAAAGACAAATGGAAAACCAAAAAGTCATCAGTAAAATGTTGCTTCAACGGCATGAAAGAAAGTCTTTTTTTTGCATTGAATTGTGACTGACAATGAAAAGTGGATTTATTTTGAGAATCCCAAATGCACAAAATCATGGGTTGATCCAGGTCAACCATCAATATCAATTGCAAGGCTAACTCGCTTAGGAAAGAAGACAATGCTCTGTGTTTGGTGGGATCAGGAATGTGTGGTGTATTATGAGCTTCTAAAACCAGGTAAAACCATTAACATTGATCACTACTGACAACAAATAATCAATTTGAACCAAGCTTTGATCGTGAAACGACCAGAATGGGCCAGAAGACACGGCAAAGTAATTTTGCTTCATGATAACACATCATCACACACTTCAAAACCAGTTAAAGACACGTTAAAAGATCTTGACTGGGAAGACCCGCTGCATTCACCAGACCTTGCTCCTTCAGCTTACCATTTGTTCCTATCGTTGGCACATACACTTTCTGAGCAGCACTTCAAAACATACAAAGAAGTGGAAAATTGGGTCTCTGAATGCTTTGCTTCAAAACAAGAAATGTTCTATTAGGATGGTATCCACAAATTACCTGAAAAATGGGGGAAATGTGTAGCAGGTGATGGACATTACGTTGCATAAAGTACTTTTGATGTTTCTCTTGAAATTTTGTGTTTTCTTTTATTACAAAATCCGCATTATTAACCGATACACCTAGTATATGCACACCCAACCTTTGCAAAAATTAATTCAAAATGTATTACAAAACTAAATCTAAAATATAATATTATGAAACTACTAGAGGCCCAGTGCATGGGTTTTGAAATCTGTGCATGGGTAGAGTCCCTAGGCCTGGCAGGTGATTAGGGCTGATTGGGGCCTTCCAGCTGCAGGCCGAGGCCTTCCTTCTGGCTGCAGGCCAGGGCCTCTCATCCCTGGCTGCGAGCTGCTGCCCCGGGCCTTCCTTTGTTCCATGCCACCTCCTGGTGGTCAGTGCTTGTCATGGTGAGCTATAGAACTCCCAGTCTCCTAGTTGAACTCCTGAGGGAACAATTTGCATATTAGGCTTTTAGTTATATAGATTAGAAGATAACATAGAAGAAAATCTTGGTGACTATCGGTATGTTGATGCCTTTTAAGATGCTACATCAAAGACATAATATACTAAAGAAATAATTGATAAACTGAATTTCATTAAAATGAAAACAAAACCTGCATTACCACCATTTGTCCACCATCCAGAACTGAAATATCATTGCTGGTATGTACACATAAAGAACTGTTGGATATAGAAATTGGGACTCAAAGAACTGTTGGCCCAGAAAGAAACTCACTATAGACTGAATCATTTGCCTCTCAGCATAACTATTATTGCTTGTCGGTTCCTATAAGTGTATTCCCAATATCACATAAGCTCACTCATCTAGGGATAAAGATGAATAACATAGACTGAACAAGAACAGCATCGATCAGACTGTCAGACCTCAGAGGGAAGGTAGGGGAGGGTGGGGACAAGGGAGATAGATCAACCAAAGGACTTGTGTGCTTGCATATGAGTCTAACCAGTGATCACGGACAACAGAGGGGTGGGGGCATGCGTGTGGAGGGGTTTGGGATGGGAATGGGGAAGGGGGTTGAGGACAAATATGTAATACCTTAATCAATAATTTAAAAAAAGAAAACAAAACAAAAAACTTTCTTATCTGTGAAAGACAGTGTCAAGGTAATTAGAAGATAAGCCAAAGACTGGAAAAAAATATATATTTGCAGAAGACATATCTGATAGGAGATGGTTTTCCAAAATTATATACAGATTGCAACTAGTACATGAAAAAATGCTCTATATCATATGTCATAAGAGAAATGCGAATAAAAACAAAAATGAGATACCATTACATAACTACTAGAATGTCCAAAATCTGGAGCACTGATGATTATGAGGATGCAGAGCAACAGGAATTCTCATTGAGTTCCTAGTGTGAATGCAAAATGATGCACCCACTTTGGAAGAGTTTGGCAGTTCACTGCAATACAATGAACTCCTTGGTATTCACCCAAATTAGCTAAAACTAAGTCCATCCAAAAACTTGCCCATGGATGTTTACAGCAGCCTCATTCATAATTGTCAAAACTTGGAAGTGACCAAGATGTCCTTCAGTAGGTGAATAATAAATAAATTGTGATACATCCAGACAATGGAATATTATTCAGTGCTAAAAAGAAATGAGCTTCAAAACATGAAAAAACTTGAAAGAATCTTAAATGCATATTTCTCGGTGAAAAAAGCCAGTTTAAAAAGGCTACATACTATATTATTAACTATATTATTATAACCATATGACAATCTGGATAAGACAAAATTGTGGAGACAATAAAAAGATAAGTGTAACCCAAAGGTTAGAAAGTGGGGGAATTAATAGGCAGAACACAGAGGAATTTTAGGATAGTAAAAATACTCGACATTGTATTATTATGATGGATATATGTCCATCTGTATTTGTCCAAATGCCCATAATGGATGTACAACACCAAGAGTGTATTCAAAGGTAAAGTATGGAATTTTGGTGATTATAATGTCAACATAGATTAATCCTTATATTAAAAATTTGCAAATCTTGTAAATGATATAGATAATGAATGATGCTCTACATGCTTGGAGTTAGAGAGTATATAAAAAATATATACTCTTTCATTTTTATTGTAAACCTCAAATGCTCTAAAATATTTTAAAAATCAAAAATTCACCCTGGCCATTTTGACTCAATGGACAGAGCATCGGCATGGGGACTGAAGGGCCTGGGTTTGATTGCGGTCAAAGGCACATACCTAGGTTGAGGCTTGATCGCCAGTCATGGTTGGGCATGTGCAAAGGCAACCAATCGATGTGTCACTCTCACATCAATATTTCTCTCTCTGTCTCTCTCTTTCTCCCTTCCACTCCCTCTAAAAACCAATGGAAAAATATCCTCAAGTGAGGATTAAAAAACATGAAAAATTAAAAGCAAACATGTATATATTGCTTACAAAAAGTACATATGAACAATTTTAGGAGTTGATTCCTTCTACCCTTCCTCACTTTATACAGATAAAGAAACAATGTATGATGAAAGTTACAAAAAACAAGGTTAAGCTAATGAAAGTATGTTTTTACATCTTTATCCTTTTTTGCATTCATATCTATAAAGCTTAATATTATAAAACATAATTTATTTTTAAGTGTCATGAATATTTTAAACATGTGACATTACTGTACTAAAAATCAAATTATGATAAGAATATCTTTCATCTTTTTGTCCCTCTCCTGAGCTACATATCATCATTCCAATAATTGTGAAAAAAATAAAAATTATAATGTGTTTTAATGGTAAGTTATATTTTCAATGCAATTTATTTGTAATAAGTGGCTTTTAACCTTTAACATAATAATGTCCACAATATTTTGAAGAGGTGCATTATCATCATTGAGCAACAACAACAACAAAAGTAGAAAGAGAAGCTAACTAAAATCAGGTAACTTCAATTTCCTCTTGCTAAGGAGAAAAAGGATTTGCATCATTTAATGAAACCTGGTTAGAAAAATAACAAACCTGTCTGTCTTATTGTTTTTAAAGAAGAGAGCTGCAGAGAAAAGACATCCCCTTTCTATGAAAATACAAAACTACACAGTACACATTGCTGAATAAGTGCTCAGAGGGGAAAAAAAATCTATCTGTATATATAAAAGCCAAGCAACTGAAATGATGGAACAATCAGAATGACCAGTTGCTATAACATGCTATGCAGTGGCCAACTGGCCCCATCGGGGCCCCGATTAGCTCCCTCAACCTCCTGCGTTCACTCCTCCTGGCCAGCTCCACCCTCGATTAGCCCCCCACCCAATCTGGGATGGGGCCGGCCAGCCAACCTCTCAGAGGCCACCCCCCCTGGCCAGCCAACCTCCTGCATCCTGTCCCCCCAACCAGCCTGGCCTGATTGGCCCCCATCGGGGTAGGCCGGCCGGACTCCACCCATGCACAAATTCATGCACTGGGCCTCTAGTATATATATATAAAAGTCTAAGCACCAGAATGCCTGAACGATTGGTCTTTATGATGCGCACTGACCACCAGGGGGCAGACGCTCAATGCAGGAACTGACCCCTAGTGGTCAGTGCGTTCCCACAGCCAACCTCCCATGGCCAGCCAACCTCCCACGGCCCCTCCCCCCATCTGACAGGTCCCAGCCAGCAGCTGACAGCCAACAGGAAGGCCCCAGCTGGCACCCAAAAGGCCCCGAGCAGCAATGATCACCAGCCAGGCCTAAGGACCCCACCAGTGCAAGAATTTTATGCACCTGGTCTCTAGTTTACTAAATAAGAAAGAATAAAAATACACTATGAGTCATTGGCTCAAAAAGTGGAAAACAAAAAGCAAAAAAACCTTGTAAAAATCACTGAGATACATAGAACAATTTTTTATATGAAAAAAAACACAATAAAACTGAATTATTTAAGAATTAGAAGTATCTTTATTATAAAATATATAGTTTAAAATATAAATTCCAAGTTAATTTTATGTAAAAGATGGAAGAGAAAAATGTAGATACTGAGTTATACATGTGAAAGAATAAAATTAAATGAGTGAAAAGTCACTTATATATAAAAAATACAACTCACAACTTGGATTTAATAGAATCAAGCCATATTTTATGAGTAATAAAATTGAATAAAGATTGCATAACAAATAGTATCTAACAACTGTGAATTAATCAAAATGCAATAAGAAAAAATATATGTTCAGGACCAGGAAATTATGAGTTATCTACCCAAGGTCTGCTATGAAGCCATTAATAAATAGATAATGATGATGATACTATTGAAATATACGAAGTTTGCAAAAACTATAAAAGGTTCAAAATGTTTTTACGGCTAATGACTAGAACCATATTAATATTAAAAACTTGTGTTTGTATAAAACATCAACAAGACAGTGAACATATAAGCAAAAGAATAGAAGTTATATAATCTACATACTGGGTGGGGCAGAAGTAAGTTTACAGTTGTTCATAGGGAAAGTAATACAATCTTATCTAATAAAAGAGTAATATGCAAATTAACCATCACTGCTATATCCACGAGCCATGCCCATAAGCCACACCCACCAGCCAATCAGGAGCTCGTATGCAAATAAACCCAACCAAGATGGCTATGGCCACAGAGAGCAGGAGGGAGGCTTGGGTATCCCCAGCAATGGAGGAAGCCAAGCTTTCTGCCTGCCCTTGCCAGCCTAGGCCTCCACTCAATGCTACAAAGTTTCAATGATAGAATATAAATAAATTCCAAAATAAATGGTGGCAGCCTGGGAGCTGGAAAGAGCAGGAGGCTAGGGTTGCGCCCGGCAATGGAGGAAGCCAAGTTTTCTACACACCTTGACCAGCCCAGGCCTCTGCTTAAGGCTACAAAGTTTCAATTATAGAAAATACACAAATCCCAACAGAAATGGCTGCAGCCACGGAGCAAGCAGGAGGCTTGGCTCCGCTCCAGGCTACGAAGTTTCAATTGTAGAAGATAAATAAACCCCAGATACCAGGGCCTCCAGTTGGGTCACCAGGGGGCATAGCCGAACTGAAAACCACCACAGGCCCCTCACCAAGGCCACCCCATGCCCCAAGGGAACCCCCACCCTGATCCAGGATACCCTTCAGGGCAAACCAGCTGGCCCCCACCCATGCACCAGACCTCTATCCTATCTAATAAAAGAGTAATATGCAGATTGATCACCACTCCAACACACAAGATGGCTGCCCCCATTGGACACAAGATGGTCGCCACAAGATGGCCAGCAGAGGAGGGCAGTTGGGAGGGACCAGGCCTGCAATGGAGGGCAGTTGTGGGCGATCAGGCCAGCAGGGAAGGGCAGTTGGGAGGAACCAGGCCTGCAAGGGAGGGCAGTTGGGGGTGATCAAGCCTGCAGGCAAGGGCAGTTAGGGGTGACCAAGCCGGCAGAGGAGGGAAGTTGGGGGGGATCCAGGCTTGCAGGGAAGGGCAGTTGGGGGGGACCCAGGCATGCAGGGGAGAGCAGTTAGGGGGGATCAGGCCTGCAGTGGAGGGCAGCTAGGGGCAAACATGCTGGCAGGGGAGCAGTTAGGCATCAATTAGGCTGGCAGGGGAGTGGCTAGGGGGTGATCAGGCTGGCAGGCATAAGTGGTTAGGGGCAATCAGGAAGGCAGGCAGGCGAGCAGTTGGGAGCCAGCAGTCCTAGATTGTGAGAGGGATCCCAAATTGGAGAGGGTGCAGGCTGGGCTGAGGTACACGCCCCCCCCCCCCCCCATGCACGAATTTCATGCACTGGGCCTCTAGTAATTAATAAAAGATAATGTAAGATTAAACTCTGTGCTTCACTACTCACAACTATACTAGTAAACCTATTTGTGCTCCATCTGTATTTCTAAAGAAAGAGGGACAGCATGTTTTTCTTTAAACAAATAACATGTGCATCATAGCTCTTTTTGCTTGTGGTGGTGAACTGTGGTGTAGTATGTTACAACAAACTTGAATTGTAATAATCTAATGTTGTCATGTATGTAATCTGTGTAACTTATTGTTTGACATACATATATGGCTGGCAGGGGAAAGAACTACCTAACCCTAACCTTAATGTTATATTTTAAAGCAAAAATAATATTGCAAAATTTTTGTATTGAAAAGTCAGTGGCCATAAGACAAGGTGTCCTGTAAATTATGACTTTAGGAAGCACATTACAATATTTTAAAATTACTCTCTGGGAATTCTGTGTATAACACTAACATTTTTTATATCATATGTTAATAAAAGTTATTGACTGTAAAAAAAAAATCTGTTAAGATTTTGACATAGTTCATTCTCAACTTCAGTTTCCCTCACAAGAATACCAACTATGAACTACCCATAGATAAGACACTAGGGATAAAAAAAAAAATAACCAAAAAACTTTATTGTGAAAATCCCAGAACCTGATGGTGGAGCTGAAGAAGTGCTGCCCTGGATCATAGAGCCAAGAAATACTACATGAGAAAGGCCAGGAAGGACTACATTACACTTGAACCACATAACTCCATCCCTAGGCAGGCACAATGCTGCAAGAAGACCTCCCTGTGTCTAAGGTTTCTTGATTGGCAAAAGAATGACACTGGATTATTTTCTTACATCAAATGCAAAAATAAACTCAAAATACATTTAAAAACTTAAAGGTAACACCTGAAAACATAAAGCTCCTAGAAGAAAACAGAGGTAGTAAACGCTTGCTTTTAGTAATATTTATTTTTTGATATGTCTCCTTGGGCAGAGGAAACAAATAAAGTACAGAGAAAAGTGGGACTAAATCAAACTAAAAATTTTTGCACAGTGAAGGAAACCATCAACAAAACAAAATAAACAAACAAAAAAGAAGCTATGCCAAGGATACATTCAATTAGAAGTTAGTATTTAAAATATATAAGGAACAAATACAACTTAACATAAAAAACATGCCCAATCCTAACAAATAGGCAGAGGACCTGAATAGACATTTCTCCAAAAGGACATACAGATGGCCAATAGACATGAAAAAACTAGAGGCCCGGTGCATGAAATTCGTGCACGGTGATCAGGCCTAAACCGGCAGTCAGACCTCCCTCTGCACGGGATCAGGCCTAAACTGGCAGTAGGATATACCTCTTGCAATCCAGAACTGATGGCTCCTAACTGCTCATCTGCCTGCCTACCTGATTACCCTAACTACTCTCCCCTGCTAGCCTGGTCATCCCTAACTGCTCTCCCCTGCTGGCTTGATCACCCCTAATCACCTCTGCCTTGGTCCCCACCACCATGTCTTTGTCCAGAAGGATGTCCAGTCTAATTAGCATATTACTCTTTTATTAGTATAAATACGCAGCATCACTAATCATCAGGGAAATGCTAATTAAAAACACAAGATACCATCTCACACTTGTCAGAATGAATATCATCAAGCAACAAGTGCTGGCAAGGCTATGGAGAAAAGGGTCACATCATTCATTCTTGGTGGGATTGAAAATTAGGGCAACTTATATAAAAAACAGTATGGAGGTTATCAAATAATTAAAAATAGAACTACCAACATTAATGAATCTTGAAAATAAGTCAGATAAAAATAGCACTACCGGGTAATCCAGCAATTCCAGTTCTGGGTATTTATTTGAAACCCAAAACACAAAGATACATGTAGCTCAATGTTCATTACAGCATTATTTACAATAGCCAACATATAGACACACAGTAAGTATCCATTGATAGTTAAATAGATGAAAAAGAGGTGGTACATATATACAATGGAATACTACTTGGCCATTACAAAGAATGAAATCTTGCTATTTGTGACAGTATGGATGGACATGGAGGGTATTTTGCTAAGTGAAATAAATCAGACAGAAAAAGACAAATACCATGTGATTTCACTTATGTGTCAAAACTAAACAAACAAACAAACAAACCAGAAACAAACCCATAGATACAGAGGACAAATTGATAGTTGCCAGATGGTTAGGGAGTTAGGGGCATTGGTAATAAAGGTGAAGGTCTTAAAAAGTAAAAATTGCCAGTTACAAAAATATTAAAAGGGATGTAAAATACATCACAGGGAATATTGTTAATAATATTGTCATAACTATTTATGGTGTCAGATATGTACTAGAGTTATCGAGGTGAATACTTTGTAAGTTATGTAAATGTCTAACCACTATATTGTATAACAGAAACTTATATAATATTGAATGTCAATTGTAATTAAAACAAAAATAATTTTAAATTAAGTGTATTGGGGTGACACAAGTTAATAAGATTATGTAGGTTTTAAGTGCAGAATTCATTGAAATATTAATCTGTACATTGCATTTTGTGCCCACAGCCCAAAGTCAAATCTTCTTAAAAAATTAGATTGGCACAGCGTGCTTTCCATGTGACTTCTCTAAATTAGGCATGCTGCATTAGATTAGGAAATAGATATAATAAGTCACTAAGACATTAAACTTTTCTATTAAAGTTACTTTGCAGTACATGTTAAAGTTTATTTACAGTGATATTAAACATTATAATTCAGTATGCTTCTCTTCCTTTATTATTCTAATAATGTTATTCTTCCCACGTACTTACTAGTAAAAACTATTATGGCAGCAGAGATGTTCATGATATCTGAAGGATGACATGGCAAAACAGCCTTCTACACTAAACACAACAGATTACAGCAAAAGGAAAGAGATGAAATCCTAAGTGGAGATTGTGAAATGGGTTTCTACTGAAGTCTGCTGAATTGCAGAATGCGATCCCATGGGAAGTATCAGAAGCTTTCTTACTTTAATCATTTAAAATCTCTCTTAGACAGAATATTTAAAAATATATTGTCTAGAATAATTTCATATTGGAACAGAGAGAAACAAGATGACCTAAAAGTCCTTTCCATCTCTAGCTTTTAATATTTTATGATTCTGTACACAATAAAAATATATTAAAGTCTGAGGTGCAGTTTTAGAAAGCACTGTACTGTTTCTATCTATATACATACATAAACTAGAGACCCAGTGCATAAAATTCATGCACAGAGGGGTTGGGGTCCCTTAGCCAGGCCTGCACCCTTTCACAATCTGGGAATGCTGGCTCCTAACCGCTCACCTGCCTGCCTGCCTGATCACCCCTGACCCCACTGTCTGCCTTCCTGATCGCCCCTAACCACCTCTGCCTTGGCCCCACCATTGCAGCTTTGTCCGAAATGACGTCTGGAAGCTCATTCAGCTGTCTGATCTAATTAGCATATTATGCTTTTATTATTATACTAGAGGCCCGGTGCACGAAATTCGTGCACTGGGGGGGCGGGTCCTTCAGCCAAGCCTGCCCCCTCTGACAGACTGGGAGCCCTCAGGAGATGTCCTACTGATGGGGAGCGAGCCTAAGCCACAGTCTGGCCTTCCCCTGCGGGAGGTGACTGGGCTGATCAGGGGAAGGCACCAGCCCCATCACCCCGCTGCTGCTGCCACTGTCACAGCCGCCAAGGTGTTTTCACCAACACGGACTCCAGTCCCTTCACCATGAAAAAATGACAGCTTTCTTTAGGCACTTTCAAGATGTGTCTTTCATAGGATATGACATTTCTTTTCTTTCTTTCTTTTTTATCCTCACCTGAGGATATGTTTCCATTGATTTTTACAGAGGTTAGAAGAGAGAGGGAAAGACAGAGAGAAACATCAATGTGAGAGGGACACTTCGATTGTTTGCCTCCTGCATGAGCCCTGACCTGGGCCCTGGCTAGGGAGGAGCCTGCAACCTAGGTACATGCCCTTGATCAGAATCGAACCTAGACCCTGCGGTGGGCAGGCCGAGGCTCTATCCACTGAGCCAAACTGGCTAGGGCAGGATATGACATTTCTTAGCCCTCAAGCAGAGGACCTACATTTTTCCTCCAGGAGTGCTGTGGAAAAACCTTAGATCACCTTCTTAGGTTCTTATTACTCAAGTTACCAAGATCACTGTGAGAGGCAGCTTACAGGGAGCTTAGCCAATGAGCCTTCAGAAAAGGTGTTTCCTCTGAAGTTCATGCACAGAGGACCCCCTGCATTGTGTCCGCAGGGCTTCCATCCACTGGGCTGGGGGCATGCCCCAAGCCGCACTGCGGGGGGCTGCCGAGGACATGCCCCCATCCCAGTGGCCCCGCTTTCTGTCAGCTGGGCTTCTGTCTGCTGGGCCGGGGGCGTGTACCAAGCTGCGCGGGTGGCGGCTCTGAGCATGTCCCCGGCCCAGCAGCCCAGCGTTCTGAGTGCAGCTCTTCCTCCCTCTGCGGCCTGTGAGTGGGAATCACCATGGTGATGACGCATCCCACCCTGGTGCTATGTGGGCAGCCATCTTTGTAGCGGAGGTATGGTCAATTTGCATATTACTCCTTTATTAGATAGGAGAAGCTTAAGTGACAGTCTGACCATCCGACCAGTAGCTATGATGTGCACTGAGCACCAGGCAACAGACACTCAACACAGGAGCTGCTGAGCTGCAGTGACTTGGCAGCTGCGGTTCTTGGGTGATGCACCCGGAACCAGAGAGAAGGTAGCCAGATTCCAGGGTGCGTCACCTAAGAACTGCACTCTCACAATCTGGGACCCCTCAGGGGATGTCTGAGAGTCAGTTTCTGCCTGATCCCCACAGCCAGGCCGAGGAACCCCACCGGTGCACAAATCTGTGCACCGGGCCTCTGGTAGTTTTATAACTGTGTACAGAAATGTCAAGTATTGTTCTATAGACAGTATAAATTCTGTCCAGCATTAAGAAATATTACAACTAACATAATATAATAAAAGAAGAGAGATATTTGACCCCTTGCTACTTGCTGATATGATAAAAAATAATCAATTCAAGCTGATAAAACCCAGAGTAACATTGAATAGTTTGTAGAAAAGAGAGAGGTGTGTTGGATAGAATAAGACCCTATATAGCTGTAGTATTTCTCGGAGTCTTGAAAATACAGTAGCAAAATCACAAATAAAACAAAATATGTTATTTAAAAGAATATTAATATGGCTTCTGGTTCTAGAACAAGATGGCAGAAATGCACTTTTTCCTTTTATGTGTGTGTGTGTGTGTGTGTGTGTGTGTGTGTGTGTTTAATATATTTTATTGATTTTTTTCACAGAGAGGGAGAGGGAGAGAGAGTTAAGAAACATTGATGAGAGAGAAACATCAATCAGCTGCCTCCTGCACACCCCCTACTGGGGATGTGCTTACAACCAAGGTATATGCCCTTGACCGGAATTGAACCTGGGACCCTTGAGTCCGCAGGCCAATGCTCTATCCACTGAGCCAAACTGGTTAGGGCGTGTGTTTTTGTTTTATTTTGTTTTTGTCTAAATGGAAACATGACTTTGAAAGCTGAAAAAAGGTGGGCTATCTAGAATCTTTAAGACTTGAGTAACAAGAATATGGTGAGTTCCCTGAATTTTTTTATTTTCCGTAAAATACCAGACTGTTTATCAGATGGGCCTGCATTCTGGTAATGCCAACAGGCACAAATAAAACATTTTCAAAAAACCATCTCTCTCTGGAAAAAGGGTTTGGAAACAGGAAGCCTAACAGAGACTTAATGGGGAACCCCCCAAACTCACTCCAAACTAAGATTCCAGTCAGTGGTACTAGATACTGGCAACGGTGGGAGCAGTGAAAACTCAAGCTGTTCTAGTCCCTGCTCCACAATGTTTGCCCTAGTGTGTAACCCAATCTGTGTTCAGCAACATCAGCAGTGCTGTCCTGTATCTCCTAGCATTCCATCAGCACAATAAGAGACCCAGGCTAAGTAGGTTTGTCCTAATTTCCCATGAAGTTTGTCCAGTCAAAGGAATTGGTTCAGAAAGGCTCCTTCTGCTCTGTAAACATGATAAGCAAAAATTCAAAAGGAGCATCCATAACACTAAATCAAAGTAGACCGAATATCCTGACAATGGCTCAGAAAACTAAACTGCCATGGAACTAAATCCCACCAAAGTAGGAAAGTATATCCATGTCAAATCTGAACAAAATGTCTAAATGACAAAATAGAAGAAGTAAATAGGATCAAATCTCCCGACATAGTAAAATCTAGGAAATCTCGAATTTGAATTTTAAAAAAAAGATCAACTGAACCCAGTACTGAGATGAATCAGATGTTGAGATTATTTGACAAAGATTTTAAAGTGACTAATAAAACTGCTGCAAAAATAAATTTGAGTAGCTAAATAACTCCTATTTGAAAATATCCAAATAAAGGCATACCAAGAAAAAAATCATAAGTAAATTTTGTAAAATTTTGTAAGAGACATGAATCTAAAAAACAGCCAAGGGAAAGGTCACCTTACTTATAAATGAACACAGTTAGAATTACAACATATTTTTATGTAGCTGGATAGAGACCAGAAGAAAGAAGCACAGATTTTTTTTTTTCTTAAACATTTTTTTTTTGTCGAGAGAGAGAGAGAGAGAGAGAGAGAGAGAGAGAGCGAGAAGAGAGACATCATGATGAAAGATAATCATTGATTGGCTGCCTCCTGCATGCCCACTATGGGGATCAAACCCAAAATCTGGGCATGTGCCCTGACCTGTAATTGAACCGTGACCTCTTGGTTCATGGTCCGATGCTTAACCACTGAGATAAACAGGCGGGCTTATTACATTTATTTTTATTAAGATGAGAATTTTAAGATCTATTCTTTTAAATTTTTCAAATGGTAAAATAAATTAATTGTCAAACTCAAAACTATCCTTCATGAACAAAGGAGAAAAAGGGTATTCTCAGACAAAGGAAAGTGAAAATAATCTCTTTCTAGGAGATTAAGTGTTTTTACAATAAGCCTAAAATCAGCTTGTATAATAAAAAATAAAATAATAGCAGAGTAACTCTGAGTATTTCAGAATAGAAAGTAGAACAATAGAATGGTAAAAATAGAGTTACCATAATAGAGTATCTTTATTTCATGAGTTCATTTAAAATTGTATTTTATAATGAAAGCAAATTTTAAACATCATCAGATGTGCTACTCAATGTGTATAGAGGGAATACTTAAGAAATACAGTTAAAATGTTATGATTATGACAGAACTAAATTAAAGTAAGGGTTTGACACTTTTTAAATGGCAAAACATCAACACTGATGGACTGTGATTTTTTATATTGTAGTATCTATCTGAACCCCTAAGAAAACTATGCAAAGTGATATAATAAAAAATATTACAAATAAAATAGAATGTGAATACATAAATATTTAAGTAATCTATAGGAAATACAAAGAAATGAAATGGGTAAATGAAAAACAGAGGAAACAAAAAACTAATAAACTAGGATAGTCTGAAATTCTAATATAATTCTTTTAAATGTAAATGTCTCAATACACCAAATAAAAAACAGAGATTTACAGTGTACAAAAAAAACAATAAACTATATTCTGTCTATAAGAAACTTACTTCAAACCTAACAATATAAATTATTTGGAAAAAGTAAATTTCAAAGATATATTATGCAGAAACAAATTTAAAAAGATTTGAAAGTACCTCTATTAATATCAAGTGAAGAATATTTCTGATAAATAAATTACTAGAAACAAAGTAGGACACTACATAATAAAAGGATAAATCTACCAAAAGATGCATCGATTCTAAATAATTATGCATCAAAAATCAGAGCATCAAAACCTATATACTTAAAACATAGAAAATACTACATTTGTAGTTGAGGAATTTAACACTACACTCTCAGAAATTGATAAAATTACTAGACACATAATCAATAAGTATACTGTATAGATGAAGTGAATACCACTAGAAAACAAGATTTAACTGACATTATAGAACACTCATCTATCAACACAATACATAATTTTTTCAGGTGTCCGTGGAATATGAAGCAAAATTACACTATCCTGCGTCATAAAATAAATTTTAACACATTAAAAAATTGAAATCAAACAAAGTATATTATTATTTCTCTGAAAATAATGGAATAAAAGGAGAAATCAAATGCATAAAAAACAGATTAATTTCCAAATTTAAGATAATCCATGGCTCAAACAATATAAAATAAAATAAAGCACAATGAACTGAATACAGATACATATCACTGAATAAAAATGGGGCGGGGGGGGGGAAATACAAAACAATAAAATAGCCAAATGTGTGAGATGCAGATAAAGCAGTACTAAGAGGAAAATTTAGAGCATTAAATGCTTACATTAGAAAAAAATGAAAAATCTCAATCAATAATTTCTTAGCTCAAGAATCAAGGGGAAAGGAGCAAAATGCACTTACAGCAATGAAAAAGAAAGATAACAGCAGAAATCAATAATATCAAAGACAAAAGCAATGAAACATGAAGCTGCCTCTTTATAAATATGAAAATCTATAAACTTGCAGTTATATTAATAAAGTTAAAAAGATAAAAAGACAAAAATCACCAACCTCAGGATGGTGAACACACAATACAATAAACAAGTAATGTGTTATAGAGTTGAGCACCTGAAACTTATATAATTTTGTTACCCATTGTCACCTCAATAAATTCAGTAGAAGCAGGGGAAAAAGAGAAGAGAGAAGAGAAAAAGGAGATGGGAAAGAGGGGGAAAGAGAAGAGGAAGGGTAAAAGAAAATGAGTGAGAGTCAGAAAAAGGAAAGGAGTTATAAGTCAATATCTCTCATGAAATTCAATGCAAAATACTTCAAGAAAATTTTAGCAAACTGAACTCAGTAAAACATAAATATAAATAATGTACCTTGACCAAGTAAGTTTTTTCCAGATATGTAAATCTGGTTCAAATATGTAAAAATCAATAAATTATTCACTATATAAACGGATGAGAGCAGAAAAGTTATTTGATCATATCAATTGACACAAAAATTATCTGGCAAATTTAACATAAAAAGTCTCAATATACTATAAAAAAGGAAAAATTTCCTTAACTTCATGAAAAATCTACAGACATCCTACAGCTAGCATCATGTTGCTTTCACTATTCTACATTATTCAGTGTAGTACTGTAGGTTCTAGACACTGGAAACAGGCAAGAAAAAATGTATGTCCTTGGAAAAGAAGAAATAAAACTCAATTTGCTGCTGGCATAAATATATCTATATATCTATATCTATATCTATATCTATATCTATATCTATATCTATATCTATGTATATGTATATGTATATGTATATGTATATGTATATGTATATGTATATGTATATGTATATGTATATATATATATGATAACATATAATATATATAAGAATATATATATAACAACATATTATATATAAGAAATATATATATATGTGTGTGTGTGAAGTGAATGCTAAGTGAAGTAAGCCAGATTCCCAAGGAATCTACAAAATAAATTCTTGAAATAATACTCAATTCAGTAAGGTTGCAGGATAAAATACAACACATAAAAATTAGTTAAATTTTGAGATACTGACAAACAAGTAGAAACCATTGTCCAAATATATTACCAATTACAATTATTCCAAAGAAAATGGAATATTTAGGTATATATCTAACAAAATACATAAAATATATGAATGATAGAAATTACAAAATATTAATAAAAAAATAAAAGAACATTTAAAAATGTATAGATATGAACTATATTATATTATGATGGTTGCCATTTACAGCTCAAGTATAAAATAAACACCTATCAATTTTAGTACCTAGAATAAAATAAACAAATAATGCCCTAAATAAACCTCAAATAATTTCACATTAAAATATTGTAATAAGATTCAAAATATTTACTACTCATAGCTTAAAGGAGATGATAATTTTTTTTTTGTATAGAACTTATAAAATTTTTTAAGACAACTCTAACTATAATTACTTAATTTAAAGTATTTCATGTAACATAAAATTTTGTGGTCATGTGATTATTATTTCAATTACATGTTAACAAGTGATTGCAAATATAAATGTGTCTTTGGAACTAAAGAAATAGAAGGACAAGGGATAATTTATTTTATTTATCTTAATTGCTGAGAACATTTCAGATGTGCTTCATTTTATCCCCATTGTCCCCTTCCAACCAGTTCTTGTCCCATCCCAGGTCTTCACCACAATTATGTCTATGTCCATGGGCTATGCATATCTATATATATAAAAGGCTAAGTGTCCGTTCATCCAACCAGTAGCTATGACACGCTCTGACCACCAGGGGGCAGATGCTCAATGCAGGAGCTGCCATGATGTGCACTGGCCATTTAAAAATAAATGGCACCACAGACCTGGCACCAACAAACCAACACTCAGCTTCGCCCAAGTGGGACACAGGCCCTGCCATCATCCCAGACTAACAGCCAACCAAATTGCAGCCAACGCTGCCAAGACCCCATGGTACAAAATGCGGCCCACAGCCCAGCCCAGCCAGGAAATGGTGGCTGTGGGCACAGGGTAATGATGTCACATAGCAACATCCAGCTTCCTCTCCCTAGGGACTAGCCTCCTTGGAGTTTCTTCAGCCCAGGAACCCGACTGGCTTTATAGCCAGGTGCAAACATTTTACACTTTATTAAAATATTTCTTCTAATTAATTTTCTTTCAATGTGCATGAATCTGTGCACCAGGACACTAGTATGCATATCAGTTCTTTAGTCAATCTCTTCCTCCCTCCCCTCCCACTTTCCTCTGATATCCTTCAGTGTGTGCCATGCTTCCATGCCACTGGACCTATTTTAATCAGTTTATTTTGTTCATTAGATTCCACATATGAATGAGATCATGTGATACTTGTCTTTCTCTGACTGGCTTACTTCACTTAGCATAATACTCTCCAGGTCCCTCTGCTGTCTCAAAGGATAAGAGATCCTTCTATTTTTACTGCTGCATACTTTCTATTGTGTAAATGTACCACATCTTTTTTATCCACTCATCTACTGATGGGCACTTGGGCTGTCTCTAGATGTTAGCTATTGTATGTAGCACTACTATGAACATAGGGATGCATATATTCTCTCCTATTGATATGTCAGGATTCAGATGATATTCCTAGAAGTGGGATCGCTGGGTCAAAGGGAGCATAGAATACCCTACAGAATCCACACACAAAAAAACAAAAAAACAAAACCAAAAAAACCCACAAAACTACTACAGTTAATAAATGAATTCGGCAGGGTAGCAGGAAGAAAAATTAACATCCAGAAATTGATGGCATTTTTATATACCAATTATGATCTCTCTGAAAGAGAAACTAAAAAAAAAATTTAAAAAAATCCTTTTACCCCTGCCAAAACAACAACAAAAAAGATACCTAGGAAAACTTAACAAGGAGGTAAAAGACCTCTACTTGGAAAACTCTAAGACACTGAAAAGAGAAATAGAGGAAGATACAAACCAGTGGGAGTATATTCCATGTTCATGGATTGGAAGAATTAACATCATTAAAATGTCCATACTACCCAAAGCAATCTATAGATTCAATGTAATCCTTATTCAAATACCAATGGCATATTTCAGAGGTCTAGAAAAAAATACTCCAAAAATTTATATGGAACCAAAAAAAACCACCCCAAATAGATGCAGAAATCTTGAGAAAGAAGAACAAAGTTGGGGGGCTCACAATACTAGATATCAAGCTACACTACAAAGCTATTGTAATCAAAATAGCCTGGTATGGGCACAAGAGCATGCATATAGACCAATTGAACAGAACAGACCCCACAAATCCACCCAAGCCATTATGCTCAATTAATATTTAATAAAGGAGACCAGAGCATACCATGGAGTAAACACAATTTCTTCAATAAATCGTGTTGGGAAAATTGGACAGGTACATGCAAAAAAATGAAACTAGGCCACAAGCTTACACCATACATAAGAATAAATTTAAAATGATTAAAAGACTTAATTATAAGTTGTGAAATCATAAAAATATTAGAAGAAAACATAGGCATCAAATCTTAGACATCTCATGTAGCAGAATTTACACCAATGCATCTCCTAGGGCAAGAGAAACAAAGGAAAAAATAAACAAATAGGAATACATCAAAATATAAAAAGCTTCTGCACAATAGAAACCATCCTCAAAATGTAAACAGAACCCATTAAATGGGAGAACATATTTGCTAATTAACATACTTGCTAAATCAGATATGGGGTTAATTTCCAAAATATATAAAGAACTTATACAATTCAACAAAAGGAAGGTAAAAGATCCAATTAAAAAATGGGCAAAAGACCTATATAGATATGTCTCCAAGGAGGACATAAAGAGGGCCAAGAGACATATGAAAAAGTGCTCAAAGTCACTAATCATCAGAAATATTCAAATTAAAAGGGCAATGAGATATTACCTCACATTTGCCAAAATGGCTACCACCAATAAATCAACAAACAACAAGTGCTGAGAAGGATGTGGAGAAAAGGGAAACCTAGCGCACTGCTGGTGATAATGCAGACTGGTGCAGCCACCATGGAAAACAGTATGAAGTTTCCTCAAAACAAGGTATACTTTAAATTTGTTTTAAAAGTAACTTTTTTATAGATTAAAACAAAAAAAATCCCAAATATGCCAGATATTCTCCTTTAGTATTCTGTTTTTCATATTTAGTTGAATATTTTTAAATATATTTGTACTAGAAGCCCAGTGCATGAAATTCGTGCACGGCGGGGGGTTGTCCCTCAGCCCAGCCTGTACCCTCTCCAATCTGGGACATCCCTCTCACAATCCAGGACTGCTGGCTCCCAACTGCTTGCCTGTCTGCCTTCCTGATTGCCCCTAACCGCTTCTGCCTGCCAGCCTATCACCCCCTAACCATTCCGCTGCCAGCCTGGTAGATGCTTAAGTGCTCCCCTGCCAGCCTGTTTGCCCCCAACTTCCCTCCTCTGCCAGCCTGGTCACCCCTAACTGCCCTCTCCTGCAGGGTTTATCACCTCCAACTGCCCTCCCTTGCAAGCCTGGTCCTTCTCAACTGCCCTCCCTTGCAGGCCTGGTCCCTCACAACTGCCCTCCCTTGCAGGCCGGGTGCCTCCCAACTGCCCTCTCCTGCTGGCCATCTTGTAGTGGCCATCTTGTGTCCACATGGGGGCAGGATCTTTGACCACATGGGGGCAGCTATATTGTGTGTTGCAGTGATGATCAATCTGCATATTACTCTTTTATTAGATAGGATAGAGGCCTGGTGCACGGGTGGGGGCCAGCTGGTTTGCCCTGAAGGGTGTCACAGATAAGGGTGGGGGTTCCCTTGGGGTGTGGGGCGGCCTGAGCGAGGGGCCTGTGGTGGTTTGCAGGCCGGCCACGCCTCCTGGCAACCCAAGGGGAGGCCCTAGTATCTGGAAATTATTTTCCTTCTACAATTGAAACTTTGTAGCCTGAGGCGGCAGCCATTTCTGGGGTGGCAGCCATTTCTGTGGCAGTTAATTCACCTTCTACAATTGAAACTTTGTAGCCTTAAGAGGGTGAGCCCGGCCAGGGTGTGCGGAAAGCTTTGCTTCCCCTGTTGCCGCCGGCAACCCTGGCCTGCTCTCTCAAGCTCCATTCTGCCACCATTTGTTTGAATTTGTTTACCTTCTATAATTGAAACTTTGTAGCTTGAGTGGAGGCTTAGGCCTGCAATGGCTATGAAAAGCGTGGCTTGCTCTGTTACCTGGGAAACCTTGCTCTCTGTGGCTGCAGCCATCTTGGATTGGGGTTAATTTGCATACTTGCCCTGATTGGCTGGTGGGCATGGCTTGGCTGGTGGGCATGGCTTATGTAGCGAAGTGATGGTTAATTTGCATATTACCATTTTATTAGAGAGGATTGATTTCAGAAAGGAAGGGAAAGGAAGAGAGAGATAGAAACATCAATGATAAGAGAGAATCATTGATCAGCTGCCTCCTGCACACCCCGCACTGGGGATCAAGCCTGCAACCTGGGCATATACCCTGACCTAGAATCAAACTATGACCTACTGGTTCATAGGTTGACACTCAAGCATTGAGCCATGCCAACCAGGCTTAGTTGATTTTTATTTTTATTTTTATTTTTCTCAAGAAATATCCTATATTGAATCCTAGCCTATTCACTAATTGAAATTACAATTTATACTCTCTAATGAAATGTTTTTATTATTTTCTTACGGGGCTGTGAACTATAATCAAATATTAATTTGGTTAATCAAGTATTTTCTACTTCCCCCCAATTTTTCAATGCAATGTACATTTATTAATTAATATGCTATTAATACCTCTATGAATTTAATCTTGAAATACAAAACTTTCCTATTTTACAGACAGAATGTTTCACATCATTGCTTCTTTTTTATACCCAGTATTTTATTTTATTTTTAATTTCTTTATTGATTAAGTTATTACATATGTGTCCTTATCTCCCCATTACCCCCTTATAACCCCCCCCACTCATGCCCTCACCCCCCTGTTGTCTGTGTCCATTGGTTAGGCCTATATGCATGCTTACAAGTCCTTTGGTTAATCTCTCCCCTTTACCCCCACCCTCTCCTACCTTCCCTCTGAAGTTTGACAGTCTGATCAATGCTTCTCTGTCTCTGGATCTGTTTTTGTTCATCAGTTTATGTTGTTCATTATATTCCATAAATGAGTGAGGTCATGTGATATTTATCTTTCTCTGACTGGCTTATTTCACTTAGCATAATGCTCTCCAGCTCCATCTATGCTGTTGCAAATGGTAAGAACTCCTTCTTTTTTACCAGAGTAGTATTCCATTGTGTAGATGTACCACAGTTTTTTAATCCACTCATCTGCTGATGGGCACTTAGACTGTTTCCAAATCTTAGCTATGGTGAATTGTGCTGCTATGAACATAGGGGTGCATATATCCTTTCTGATTGGTGTTTCACGTTTGACTGCACATCATTGCTTCTTGTTGTCACTTACGGATTAAAATCTCATAGACTTTTTTATTGAATGACTAGAGGCCCGTTGCAGGAAGATTCCTGCAAGAACAGGGCTTCAGGCGGGCTTCCCTCCCGCCACCGCCACCTCTCTCCCCCCCCTGTGCTTTCCCTGCCGCCTCTGCCCCCCACCCCATGCTTTTCCTCCCGCCGCCGCCACCGCCCCCCCACCCTTATCACTTTCCCTCCGGCAGCCGCTGCCCCCCCTGCGCTTTCCCTCCCGCCGACACCTGGTACTTTCCCTTCCCTCCCGCTGTCTCTGCCCCTCACCCCACGCTTTCCCTCCTGCCACCGCTGCCCCATGCTTTCCCTTCCACTGCCACCCCGCACTTTTCTGCCACCTGCCGCCGCCACCCGCCGCCCGCCCCGCCCACGTTTTCCCTCCTGCAGCCGCCTTGCTTTCTGCTTTCCCTCCCTCTTCCTTCTATGCTGTCCTCAGTCTTCACTCCTCCCTCCCTCAGAGTATGCAAATTAACCACCATCTTTGTTGGGTTAATTTGCATACTCGCTCTGATTGGCTGTGGGTGTAGTGAAGGTATGGTCAATTAGCATTTTTCTCTTTTATTAGTATAGATAATTTGTCACAATTTTGTAAAATTCCTATTCCACCAGTAGTTTAAATGACATTCATGAAGATAATGAAATTCCTCTCCTTTTGTATTAACTTTGTGTAATTTTTTATATACAAACTTGAAATAAAATACTAGTAGCATCACATAATTATTTGCACAAATTCAATAATGTTGCAAGGTAATGGTGATGAGCACATTGATGATACTGGTGTGAATTTCAGGATATATATTTATTGATTCTTTTATTTTTAAAATATTGAGCTACATTAAGTCTCCTTGATTTATTTACACTTTTTATATATTTACAAAAGAACCTAAAACATCAAAGATAATAATGTCTTTCTTAATAAACATAGTATAAATGTCTAAGGTAAAATATATCATCTAACCTACCTTAGAGTAAAATAGATCAATGAAATATAGATGAAGTTTTGTTTTTCCTTGGTGGGTAGAGTGAATGAAAATGAATGGGATGGAAAAAGTTGTATGGAATTGTACATTTTGCTTGTGTCATGATACAAAAATAAATCAATGACAGTTTTCTTTAGAACAATTTTGTATTTTCTTCAGAGCACATTGTTCTGATGAAATTGATTTTTCTCAATCACTGTCAGGATTGTTTTGTATATTTCACTAACAACAATAGCTCTTCTCATAGGGCAAAATGTATGAAATGTTATCAGGTGAGAAGAGATGTGACATGTACTATATCAATCAAGACATTCTTACTTAAAATAATACTGATAGTAACTAAACATGAATTTGAACATATATAAATGTAACAATACATTTTAATCCCATTAAGACCAACTTGTTCACTTTCTGTATGTGTATATGTACATACATATGGTTGTATGTAATAATGTGAATATCAGTTAAAACAAAATTATCATAAAATACATATCCTTTAGATTTATATTCTTTCTTGATTTGTCTTTGTAATAATCACCCAATTTTCCCAATGTCCTTGATTTACTCTCTCTTCTGACACTGTAAAGTACTGACCAGGTGACTCATTTTAGCCAAAGATTTGAAGCAGGTATCATGGATAAAAGAATTAAGAACCAGTATACAATTTTATTTGTTCCTTTTGTGCTTCAGCTTTCATGGGAAACATATGATGAGATGAAACTATCATCAATATGGTCATTGAGTGGCTATAATAAATATGACTCAAGTGAATTAAAGATGAGTGAGAATATTGTATTTTGCCACTGAGGTATTAAGATTGTTTAATACCACAGCATGTTTTACACTTTCCTTCTCTAGCAGAGTAACAAACAAAGAGTAGGTTTCAAGAATTAAGATAGTTTTCTCAGCCATGTTATATATACTTTTCTTAAAATTATTGCTGAGATTACAAAAATATATTGAATATTCACATAAATGACAAATCATTGGATCATTATCTTTTGGTGTCTACAATATGAGCATCACCTAAACATAATTTGGGGACACTTCTGCTCTGCTTTGTACATGTAGTATGGAGGAGAAATGAAGTTTTGCTGTGTCAATATACTGAAACTTGAGATTGAGTGTCATTGTAGCATTTCTAAGCCTTTCCTGACTAATCCTCAGTTTGAGTATTTGTTTTTACTTATTCCCTATTTTTCTATATTTTTGATGTGCTTAATTAGCCTTTTATATTAGACTAGAGGCCCGGTGCACAAAAATTGAGGGGGTCCCTCATCCTGGCCTGTGCCCTCACACAGTCTGGGAGCCCTCGGTGGACATCCCTCTCTCAGTCCGGGACCCCTCGCTCCTTACCGCCTGCTCACTGCACCTTATTGCTCGGCTCACTGCTCCTTAATGCTGCCATGGAGGCAGGAGAGGCTCCCACCACTGCTGTGGCACTCGCCAGTTGTGAGCCCAGCTTCTGGCTGAGCAGTGCTCCACAGGGGAACGCACTGACCACCAAGGGGCAACTCCTGCGTTGAGCATCTGCCCCCTGGTGGTCAGTGTGCATCATAGCGACTGGTTGTTCTGCTGTCCGGTCTAATTAGCATATTACCCTTTTATTATTATAGATTAAATGTTGCTTCTATGCTTTGTTCATCTTGTAAATAAATGAATACATTTATTTTTAACTACCTTAAAGAAATCTATAATAATTACATACATATTCAGTTTATAACACACACTCAAAAACACACACATGCACACTGAGACAAAACTATATGCTTAAATGGATATATGGATATTCATAGATAGATACTAAAAATAGTTGAATTATTTTTTAATTTTTGTGTAATTTTATTTATTAGAAAATCTTAATACTTTTATACTTTTGGAAATAAGTTATAAGTATCCATGTCAACTAAAGTAACATAGAATACATATTTGTCCATATTTTTTTTCTTACATGAGGAAACAGTATTGAAATATTTCAACTCTAGCCACAGACAGCATTCTGAAGAGATGTGTTGTCAGTAATAATCAATCTCAGAGATATTTAAAGAAAATATAATAGAATTGCTACTCAGAGGGCACACAGCAATAATAGAATGCAGCAGATTGTACCTAATAGACAACAATGGATTATTAAAATCTTCAAAATATTATACCCAAAGTAAGTTATAAAAACACTCCCTAGCTTTTCATACTGCAGGGTTACTAAGCAACTGACAAAATATATATTCCTTATAAAGTCTGCAATGAGCTTAAGAAAAATGTCTAAACTCAATCTAAACTTTAATTTTTCATTTAATAAAACTGAATATTTGAAAAATTTAATTACCTGGGAAGCTTTAATATAGACAGAACTATCAGTTAAAATATTCATTGGAATGCAGCATTTATTTACAAAGATTATAGATGCTTCCTTCACGTAGAAAATAATAACTGGAAAACACTGCCCAGTCCTAGGTAACTTGCTCTCTAAGTCATCATGATAAAGTCATTTCTAATGGGCATTATTTCCCTATTTCTTTTCAAGTAGCCTAAAATTCAAACATTTCGACCAACAATATGATTGGTGTGTATTTGCCATTCTTGATCATGTTAAAATAGCAGTATATGAATAATTATTGATGTCTATGAATGCAAATATATCCCCAAAATAACTAAATGTTTAACTTACAGCCTTACCTGATGCTTAAGAATAAGAAATAACAGTCAAAACTCTTAATTTATTTTTTATAATATGAATTGTGTATTCTTGTATATCCTAGCAGAATCTTTGTATCAGCAAATATTTTCCAGAAACCCCAATTTTACTGGTAAATGACATTTCTTAACCTTAACGTGTTATTTTCCTTCACAGTGAACCATAGGTGGGTCTAGAATTAGGAAGTTTGATACATAATACGGCTGATTTTAAGTATAAAACTATCTAAGACCATGACTGTTTGGGGGAATGTCTCTTATATTACTTAATAGCTTAGCCTAAAAATAATACCCTGTAGATTTATTGCTTTACTTCAAGATTGACTGTTGCAACTATTTTCCAGCAGTCCAAAAATTTACTCTATTGCAGGAAAGTATACTTTCTGGTATGCTTAAATTTACATTTCTTTCAAGCCTACTCAAAGTTTTAATTCTCCAGGTCACCATACAATAAATGTTTGGGGAACCTGTTGCTTTTATTTATTTAATAAATTCAGCTTAATGGAGTTTTATTCCTCATACATGGGTTTCATTCACTCATTTTTACAAAATTTACATTACTCATAGTGAGACTAATTAATCTGTTTGAGAAAGCTTGTTTATAGTGAGTCCAAGCATAGTCCTGAAGTCTCTGGCCTGTGGGTTTTCAAATCTTCAGTTTCATGAAGAAATTAATTTTTTTCCAATGTATGGTTTCTTTAATAAATAAGTTTTTCAACTTTATTTTTACTGTTGACACTATTACAGATGTTCCCATTTCCCCTCCTTTGCCCACTTCCACCCAGCCTTTACCCTCCCACTCCTTAACCTCTGGCCATCAACACACTGTTGTCTGTGTCTATGTATCATGCATATATGTCCTTTAGCTAATCCCTTCATTAATTATGTAAACAAAAATCACTCTAGTTTCCAAGTTAGTGGGTCCACCTAGACCTTCCTTAAAATAGATGCATTTATCTCATTTTTAATTCAATCCATTATCAAACAGATTTTTCATTATGCGTGATTCTAGCATTTGTTTTCCTATTTAGTTATTTATTCTAACAATGCAAAGTACACATAGTGTAGAGACATCTTACTTTACTAAAGTACCATTTTATTAAAGTACCACTGCTAGGGTACATACATATGTTGAAAATATTTGTAAGAGTTCTGTGAATAACATACTAGTAAGTACAAACTACCTCAAATAACAAAGAAAATCATACATGTGACCGATCTTAAACCTAATCTAGATTATTGGTATAACAAGGACTTTCTTAAAGGCTGTTTCTTTGAGCTTCAGTTTTTTTTTTTTAAGCTTCTTGAGGGCTGTCATTCTTACCATCCAATTCATAAAAACTCAGTGTCATATTGATAAATATTTAATCTCCAAAACTTCCCTCAAAATTATATTTTTACATCGAAATATCTCATTTAGAGATTTCTTTCTAAAAATTATAATTTATATAATTTAGTGGTAGGGATAATTTTAGATAATATAATTTTATTTGCTGTGCATATATTAAGAACTTGTATATAGCAAATGACAACAAATCTTTATTGATATAGGTTCTTTATCTTTTATAATTCCTTTATTTGTTGGTTCTATTAATGCTGTCTTGGTATTTTTAGAAAATATATTTTTTTTTAATGATTTCAGAGAGGGAGATAGAAACACCAATGATGAAAGAGAATCATTGATCGGCTGCCTCCTGCATGCCCCCTACTGGGAATCAAGCCCACAACCCAGGCATTTACCCTGACCTAGAATCGAACAGTGACCTCCTGGTTTATAGGTCTACACTCAACTATTGAGCCACGCCAGGTGGCTCTCTTGGTATTTTTAAATTAATTCATTTTCTGTCTTATGGATTACCCAGAAAAATTTTCATAAGGGAAGTTTAAAGGGAAATAGCTGACAGATGATACAGAGGGAGTGATGGTATATTATTACCAGTGGAGCTCAAAGTCAGATCCTTTCCTCAAAAACATCCTTTTTTTGCAACAGCTCAAATACATTTCATGGAATGTTTTCAGAAAATTCCTTATATTTATTTTGTAAATTGAGAATAAGCAGGGAAGGCAGCTCTAAGGAATGACCCTAGAGATACCCAAGTATGCTACTTTGCAAAAAGTATTCAGTTGATGATGTAAGCTGAAAAGCCAAATGTGAGCAACTGGGAGGAATAAACAGCAAAAGGAATTACACACACACACCCCACAAAACACATACACATATAAACACAGATACACAAAACTCACATAAAAGGAGTTGCTTTGAGTCTGTGAGAATTTTTGCTATTCTGTACTACTGCTTGTATCCCTTCACACAAGAACAGCCTGCAACATACATACCTGATTGAAAGATACGTTTTATTTGATAGAAACTAAAATAGAATATAAAGATAATTCAAGAAAATAAATGACAGATGTAGAAAAGAACAGGAAATATAACAGATAAAAAAACAAAACTCATGATTTTATGTATACTCATGTCTTAAAAGACCACAAAAATAAAAACAAAGACCACAAATAACTAGAAAATTGAGCTGGCGATGTCTGACAACAAAATAGAAGAATATAAAAAGTAACTCAAGATGAATGGAATTTCTTGGTTAAAACAGAAAATTAATGAACATTAGAATCAGCATTAAAAACATTATGAATAAAAAGATGATAAAGGTAATAAAGGTAAAAACTAAAAAAATGCAAAAAAATTTACCTAATAATAGACAAACATGCTAATTGACCGTACCTTTGCAACACCAACAAGCCAATCAGGAGTGAGTATGCAAATTAACCAAACAAAGATGGTGGGTTAATTTGCATACACAGCTACTCTGGGCCTCTGATTAACATAGGAAGGAGGAAAGGCAGCTCAGGGCTGGAGCGTAAAGGTGGCTCTGGCCAGAGTGAAGGCAGTGCCAGCAGCCAGGGAAAGGAAGGCCCATTCTGGCATGAATCTTCATGCATCAGGCTTCTAGTTAAATATAACTGAAAAAAAAATAAAAGGAAAAAATTAGGGAGAAATTAAGACATGTGCCAGCAAGAGCCAATATGGACATAACCAATTTTCCAAAGAAACAACGTGTTTTTAAAAAATCAAGTATATAACCTGAAAAATCTCTCCAGAAATAAAATATAATTTTAACAGACATATGAAAATACATAATAGTGTTCTTGGGAAAATGTTCATAATAAAATGATGATATATTGAAAACCTACTGTTTGTTGAGACTGTTTCAAAGTGCTTTTTTAAAAAAAAATATCCATTCATTAAATCTTCGCTGTAACCTTGGTTAGGTTTATTATTACACTTATTTTACACATGAGAAAACTTGGACACAAAGAGACTAATAATTTTCCCAAGTTCACACAAAGTTCCAAGGATGTGACAAAATCATGATTCAATTAAGGGAGCTTATATATATTTCAAACTATAGTTATAAAAACACAGAAGTACTATGAAAAAAACAAGAGTAATAAAAAGTACTACTAGTCACTGCATAAAATACCACAATTTGCTGTATAAATAAATGTAATTAAACTAACTTATTAGTTATCAATAATTTTTAAAATCTACAGATCATGTTACATGATATAACCAAACTGAATTCTGCACACAAAATTACATCAAAACAAATTATTAAAGCTGCTTTAAAAACTTGGAAAAAGTACACAAGGAAAAGGATAAGAAGAAAATGAAGATTACAACTTATTTATATCATATAAGAATTCAGGGCCATTAAACAATAAAAGAAATAACTAATGTATAGACTATACAATAAATATCTATTTATAATAAAATAACAATGAGTCAAGCAATATTCTGTAAAGGAAATTGAAAGGTAGAAAAGTTAAGTGGTCATTTTGATAGACTCATAGGACTGGGAGCACAACTTGGAATTCAGAGTCTGCCAAGGAGAAATATCTTGGGTAACAATTCCATAATTCTTTTAGGACTTGGAGGAGATAAATCTGAAAGTAAAATAGACTAGCATTGCAACACTGAAGCTTGTTTTTTACTTTTCTCAACCCATTACAATATTAAGGTAACACAGCATTTCACTTAGTGCACTTAAGCCAGCTGCTACTTAAAATAAAAAATATATATATATAATATCTATAAAGATTGCACAGCATTATATATCATTTATAAAATATTTTATATTCAACCTCCAAACTTCATGAGAAAAATGTTATTATTAGAAACAATGAAATGTGACAGAAAACTAGAAGAAAACTCAGATATTTGAGGTAGTTCTGTGGATAAATAGACTTTAAAATCATTATATTAAAATATAAAAATTACGACCAAATGAAAGTTCTGAAGTAATAAACACAAAAGCTGAGTATTAACACATGCATGGTCACAGTTGAATAAATAATTATCCAATCAAAGATAAGTTAAAAAATATCCACCCAGAAGCAGAAAGGAAAATAATTCTAGAAAATATTAAAAAATAAAATATAGAAGATGATAAAAAAGATTTTACATATTTATAACTAACTAGAGGCCCGGTGCACGAAATTTGTGCTAGGGGCGGGGGGGGGGGGTGGTGTCCCTCAGCCCAGCCTGCACCCTCTCCAAACTAGGACCCCTTGAGGGATGTCCGACTGCCCGTTTAGGCCCGATCTACTAGGATCGGGCCTAAACGGGCAGTCGGACATCCCTCTCACAATCCAGGACTGCTGGCTCCCAATTGCTCGCCTGCCTGCCTTCCTGATTGCCCCTAACTGCTTCTGCCTGCCAGCCTGATTACCCCCTAACCACTCCCCTGCCTGATTGATGCCTAACTACTCCCCTGCCAGCCTATTTGCCCCTAACTTCCCTCCCCAGCAGGCCTGGTCACCCCTAACTGCCCTTCCCTGTAGGCCAGGTCCCTCCCAACTGCCTCCCCTGCTGGCCTGATCACCCACAACTGCCCTTCGTTGCAGGCCGGGTTCCTCCCAACTGCCCTCCCCTTCTGGCCATCTTGTGGTGGCCATCTTGTGTCCACATGGGGGCAGGATCTTTGACCACATGGGGGCAGCCATCTTGTGTATTGGAGTTATGGTCAATCTGCATATTACTCTTTTATTAGATAGGATAGATGCCTGGTGCATGGGTGGGGGCCAGCTGGTTTGCCCTGAAGGGTGTCCCGGATCAGGATGGGGGTTCCCTTGGGGTGTGGGGTGGCCTGGACGAGGGGCCTGTGGTGGTTTGCAGGCCAGATACGCCCTGTGGTGACCCAAGAGGAGGCCCTGGTATCTGGGATTTATGTATCTTCTACAATTGAAACTTTGTAGCCTGGAGCAGAGCCAAGCCTTCTGCTTGCTTCGTGGCCGCAGCCATTTCTGTTGGGATTTATTTACCTTCTATAATTGAAACTTTGTAGCCTTAAGCAGAGTGCTGGGCTGGCAAGGGCACATGAAAAGCTTGGCTTCCTCCATCACTGGGGAATCCCAAGCCTCCCTGCTGCTCTCCGTGGCCTCAGCCATCTTGGTTGGGTTTATTTGCATATTCACTCCTGATTGGCTGGTGGGCATGGCTGGTGGGTGTGGTCAATTTGCATATTACTCCTTTATTAGATAGGATGATTGGGGTTAGAGCAGTATATATAGAGATTTTAAGAGCAAAGACTAAGCGAAATAAGCCGTTTAGAGAAAGACAAGCATCTCATTGGAACATAATAAACAAAATAAAATGATGAACAAAATAGATCTAGAGACATGAAAGAATGGGATAGAGTGACTGTAGAATCTCAGAGGGAAGGTGGGTTGGGTGGATGGGCGGGGAGAGATTAACCAAAGAACTTGTAGCATAGATGCATAACCCAAGGACAAAGACAACAGTGTGGTGAAGACTTGAGATGGGGGTTGGGGGCGAGCTAGAACAAGTCAATGGGGGAAAAAGAGGGGACATATATAATACTTTCAACAATAAAGATAAAAAAATTAAACCATAAATTTAATGATTGCTGCAAACTCATTGGTATACATTATTCTGAATGCATGAGAATAAAAAAATTCAAGTAAATCTTTATAATGTCCAGAAGGTTAATAACATTATGTCAAAATCAGAAAAAGTATGAAAATTTGATTTCTCAAATGAAAAATGTCTGTCTTGATCTCACCTATCTGGGAATCAGGTTAATACTAAAGCTGTTATCCCGGGGGGGGGGGGGGAGGGTTGATGCAAATGTTCACATGAAAATGTTTTAGTTTCTGCTGCCTAAAGTAATGTATAACATTTGAATAACACAGTAGACTAACCAAACGAGAAAAATGGGAGGTAAAAGGCTTGGAAAAGTATAAGGCAACAAGCATATCCAAGACTATTTTCATTCTTGGGAAATAATCATGACAATGATCTGTGTTCCCACTTTGTTCACTTCAGGGATGTGCAAACAGGAACTACAGATACAATTTAAACTGCTGGGACTAGTATTAATGGCATGCAACACAAGAAACATTTCTGTAAGAAACAGAACATTTTAGTTACAGGCTATTAAAAAATCTCTGTCCAATCATTAGCTGACTAATAAGCTAATGGATCAGAGAATTCCATAGTCATGGCATAAAAATTTCATAATATTGGTTTTAAAATTTCACTAAAAAACAATTATTATAATAGGCAGCAAAAACAATGAACCCTGAGAAAAGAGATACTCTAACTTCCAGAGTTGGCACATTATAATATTCACAATGTTCAATTTTCAATAAAAAAAATGATGTATACAAATAAATCAGACTATATATCCTATACAAAGGAAAAAATGTAATTGATGATTACTATCCCTGAGGAAGCCCATTGGTTGGAATTATTTAAAATAATTTTAAATCAGCTATTTAAATATGTTCAAAGAGATGAAGAAAATCATAAAAAAAACAAAAGGCAACTATGAGAACAGTGTCTCACTACATAGAAAATATCAATAAAGACATAGAAGTTATGAAATGAATCCAAATAGAAATTTGATTAAAAAATATCAGAACTGAAATGAATTTGCTAGAACAGTTCAAAAGTGGATTGAACATAAGAAGACAGAATTAGAAAGCTTGAATATATGTTAATAGAAGATAGAAGAATAGATAGAAAAATGAATCGAGCATGCAAACATATTCAGAATGGGTGTAAAAGAATAATAAGAAAAAAAGTGGTAGGATTATTTGAAGAAATAGTGTCAAAAAGTTTTTAAATTTTAGAAATAGTATTAATCTACACATAAGGAAACTCAACATGCTCAAAGTAATTTATATTGAGAGATCCACAGTGAGATATATTATAATCAAACTTCCAAAAACCAAGGATGGAGAAACTCTTGAAAGCAGCAACAGAGCCACAAGTATATATATGGTTTCCTCAATTAGTTACACAGCTGATTCCCATCAGAAACCAAGACCAGAGAGGAGTAGAATGATGGAAGCATAGGTAAATTCCAGTACTCACTGCCTCCCAAAAATACGTAAAAATTACAACTAAAATATAGAAAAATCACCATTCAGAATTGCATGAAAGCTGACTGAATGGAAGTCCTACCACTAGAGAAGTATAAAAGAAAGTAAATCAACACTGTTAGGAGGTGTGGAGACAAGGAATGCACTGGTCCTGCACCCATGTGTGGCATTTTCTTCAATTGGGAGGGATATCTCTGCTGGAGAGGCCTCCCATGAGGAGCAAGGGGCACTAGCCCCACAGCAAACCCCTAGCCCAGATTCCAGTGCTGAGAAGAGAGGTCCCTGTAACTTCCAACTAGAAAAGCAAGTGGGGATTGTGGCTGAGTGACATGGAGTCTATTGACAACGTCCCACTTCTCTGAGCTCCAGCATGTGAAATGGCTTTGGGGGAACCAGGAACATACAGGGAGAAACTCTATGTATGGCATCAGGCAGGAACTTGGGGGCAACTTTCTCCCAGACAGGGTGTCTCAAAGGTCATTGTTCCTGTGCTGGAACCGCACCCTTCACAGAGCTTATTGGCAGGATATCTAAGTTTCCATCAGCATGGCCCACACTATTCTCTCAGCCCTGGTGATTCCCTGAGACCCAGCCCCAACCAATTTGCAGCTCCACCCAATTTTTCCATGTGAATAGCCTGTCTAGGCTCAGGCTTCAGACTTTTCTAAAATCTCTCAAACAAGCAGCAGCTGGCATCAGTGTGTCTCAAACATATCAATAAAAGGCTCAAGACCCAGCACTAGCACTAGCCTGCCTTGCTACATAGCTGGGCCTCACCTGGGAACTTCCTAGCCCAATACTGTAGCTGACATCTGCATATCTCTCTGTAGTTCCTGCTGGGCAGCCCCAGGCAGTGGCTGACTTTGTACCCCAATAAGGCACCAGAGCCAGTGCACCCAGTGGACAGCTTCAGAGCATACCAGATTGCAACTCTACACATCCACAAGGGACACACACAAGGGATAGACTCAGTGAGAATCAAAGCCCCACTGAGGCAAGTCCTGCTACAAAGGGGTATCTCCTGCATAGCAGCTCTTCCTCTGTAGTCACAGCTGGTCCTCACAGCCAATTGGAATGGAGGTAAATTCCTCCCAGTGATGCCAACAGCAATCAAGGCTCAACTAAAACAAGATTGTGCACACAGCCTCAATACTGGTGCACCTAGAGAGCTAAGCTTAGGTGGCTGGGGAGGCTGAGCCATTGGGTCCTACAGGATACCTATTACACAACACCACTTTACCAAGTCCAGGAGATATAGCAGATCTAACTAATACATAGAAACAAACATAGGGAAGCAGCCAAAATCCGGAGGAAAAGAAAACATGCCACAAATGAAAGAAATAGAAGCAAGCAAACTGCTTTATGCAAATTCAAAACAATGGTTATAAGGTTGATATAGGATCTCAATGAAAGCTTCAAGGGATGCAAAGAGATCTTTTAGGGATTTAGTGAGACTCACAAGAATCTTAGTGAGAATGTAAAAGGCATGGAAAAGGCCCAGTAGAAAATTAAGCATACACTAACTGAAATAAAGAATAATTTACAGGGATTCAACAGTGGAGGATTCTGAGAATCAAATCAGCCATTTGGAATATGAGGAGGCAAAAACACCCAATCAGAAGAGCAAAAAGAAAAAAGAACCCAAAATATGAAGGTAGTTTAAGGAGACTCTGGAACAACTTCAAGCATATCAACATTGACAGTAGAGAGATGCCAGAAGGAGAAGAGGGAGAGCAAGATATTGAAAACAGACTTGAGAAATAATGACAGAAACGTCCCTTACTTGATGAAAGAAATACTAGACTTACAAGTCAAGGAAGTTCAGAGAGTATAAAACAAAAGGAACCCAAAGAGGCCTACATCAAGACACATCATAATTAAAATGCTGAAGGTTAAAGACAAATAGAGAATCTTAAAAGTAGCAACAGAAAAGCAATTAGTTACCTACAAGAGAGTGCCTATAGGAGTTCAAGCAGGAGACCAGGAGTTCAATCACTCACTATGACATGCGCTGACCATCAGGGGGCAGCACTGAACATGGTGGGCAACCAGCAGCAGTGGGGCACTGAGGGAGCAAGGGAAGGAGGGGGCAGGGAGGCGGAGAACCTGATTGGCCCTGATCACCAGCCAGGCCTAGGGACCCTACCCATGCATGAATTTCGTGCACCAGGCCTCTAGTCAAGTATAAAGGGATAATTGTCAAGAAAATGCTAATCCTAAAATGTTTGTGTAGCTTCCTTATCATCAGTTAAATGGGGTGTTAAGGCAAGAAATATTAATAGAGAGAAATAGAGTGTTTATAGTAATTTAAGGTAAATTCGATAGAAGATAAAGCAATTCTAAATTTGACTACACCTAATAGAATTTCAAAATTTATAAAGCAAAACTTGACAAAACTTAAAATAGAGAATCAGAATTTATAGTAATACTAGAGGCACAATGCATGAAATTCGTGCAAGGGGCTTGGCCCTCACAGTCCAGGCTTTGTCCAGAAGGCCGTCTGGCAGGATGTCCAGCCTAATTAGCATGTTATGCTTTTATTATTATAGACTAGTGGCCCAGTGCATGAAATTCGTGCATGGAGGGGGGTTCCCTCAGCCCAGCCTTAATCCTCTCTAATAGGGGACATCCCTCTCGCAATCTGGGACCACTGGCTCCTAACCTTTCACTTACCTGCCTGATCGCCCTAACTGCCTCTGCTTGCCTGCCTGATTGCCCCTAACCCTTCTGCCTTCCTGCCTGATTGCCCATAACACCTCTGCTTGCCTGCCTGATCACTCCTAACTGCCTCTGCCTGCCAGCCTGATCTTACCCCCAACATCCCTCCCCTGCCGACCTGATCTCACCCCCAACTGGCCAGCCTGATCGCCCCTAACTGTCTCTGACTGCCTGATCACCCCTAACTGCCCTCCCCTGCTGGCCTGTCTCGCCCCCAACTGCCCACCCCTGCTGGCCAATTTGGTTCTGATTGGTCGGTATTTATGCCAGTCAGTGTCAAAAGCTCTGCCTCCTAGTCAGCCATTGGCTCCTCACAGTTCACCCAGATTTGGTTCTGATTGGTCAGTATATATGCCAGTCAGTTTCTCCAGGCCTATTATCAGTCCTTATCAGAGAGGCAGGGCTGATCAGCAGACCTCCATGGAGGCCTGGAGAGAAACAGAGGCACGGCTGCTGGCGAAGCCCAAAGAGAAAGAGAGAGGCAAGGGCTGATCAATAGCTGCCACAGAGGCTGTGGATCAGACCCTGCCTCTCTCTTCAGGCCTCTCTCTGGGCCCGATCTGCAGCTCCCTCAGCAGTCAGTGCTGGGTCGCTGCTCCCGCAGTGGTGGCAGTCAGTGCTGGGTTTGCCGTGGCGACCCAGCACTGACTGCAGGACTGACTTCTGGTGTTCGGTTGAGCCTTCAGTTGGTCATTACTTCTCTAATAATTAATATTTTCAAAGATAATGATAACATGTTGTATATCATTGTTTATATAACAGAATCTTGGGGAGTAGCTATACTAATTTGAAACCCCATTAACTTGAGGATATTAGAGCCTACTGCATATAGTTATTGGCAGTATCAATAAGTGTGACATGCAGATTTTGAAGATGGTCCCTTGATAGCACTCTGGTGTATTACCTTTTATAATACTGAATGTGTATGTGATCTGTAATTTACTTCTAATCAATAGACTGTGGTGACAATAATGGATGTCATTTCTTTGATTAAATAATATTAATGTCTTAGGTGAATGAGACATTATACTTCCTGATAAGGTTGTGTTATAAGATAATGGTTATAGCTGTTACTAGAATAATTGTTATATAAGTCTCTATTTTAAAAGACAGAATCAAGAGATACCATCTGTCTCTGAAGAAGCAAGCAGTTATGTTGTGACGTCCTTTATTAAGGCTGTGTGGGTGTCTTCAAGGTGCTGAGAAAACCCTCCAGCTGAAATCCAGCAAGAAAACAATGTTCTTATTTCTACTATGATAGGGAAATTAATTCTACCAATAATTTTGGGGAGCTTGGAAGAGTGTCCTTTTCCAGTCAAGAATCTAGGTGCAGCCCAACCAACACCTTCTTTGCAGCCCTGTTGACCCTAAGTAGCAAATTCAGATAAGCTTTGCCTCAAATTTTGACCTACAAAAACTTTAAGATAAGGAATGTTTGTTTTATTAAGTCTTAAGCTGCTGAATATGTGATAATTTTTTACATAATAAAAGAAAATTAATATAATATAATTACTTTAGCAAATATATTTCTTGATCCTGACATGTAAGAACTCAATGTCAATTTAATTATGTTTCATCTTTTTTTTACTGTATTCAAAATCATGTAGTCATTATTTAAATAAAAACAAGTTAAGCCTTCCACCCTCAAAAGTGCATAACACAGCTATATAGCAAAATAGGTAATCATATAGAAAAAATTGGAAGAGAAAGAAGAGTGAGGAGATATGTAAAAAAATATGAGTAAAGCCAGAAAAATGAATAAATTTATAATTTTAAAGTTAATTTTATTTAAAAATGTTCTGTCATGACTAAATGTTAATGATCAATCCATCCAAAGAATATAGTGAAAAACTATTCTCTCCCCAGCTTTAAAAGACCCTGCCAACTTTCTGGGTTCATTTCCTGTTTTTATTTGTTTTGTTTTATAAATTTGTTTTTCAATTACAGTTTGCATTCAGTATTATTTTGTACTAGTGGCCTGGTGCACGGAATAGTGCACATTGAAAGAAAATTAATTAGAAGAAATATTTTAATATCACTACTTGCCCCATACACCCCCATTGGGGATCCAGCCCACAACCTGGGTATGTGCCTTGACCAAGAATAAAACCCTTACCTCCTGGTCCATAGGTTGATGCTCAACCACTGAGCCATACTGGCTGTATTCATAGTAATCTTATAACATTTCTGCATAGGTATTTTCAGTGACTTTTTTGCCCAGCTTCTGGCTGAGCAGCACTCCCCCTGTGGGAGCGCTCTGACCACCAGGGGGAAGCTCCTGTGTTGAGCATCTGCACCCTGGTGGTCAGTGTGCATCATAACGGCCAGTTGTTCCAGTCGTTCCGCCATAATGGTCACTTAGGCTTTTATATATATAGATAGTTCACAGAGTGCTTTCATTTATTGCATTCATTGCTAACAACATGTAAACTATAGTAGTGAATTAATTATTTGTTATTTTTATTTATCCCAGTGAATTTCATATGATTATAAAATATTCATCTGATTTTGTTCAAGTACATTATCTTTTTCCACAGGGTTATCTTTTAAATTATATCCTCTGTTATTTGCATATTTGTATTAGAATTATTTTTAGGATATGAGTTGTGAATTATTGCTGTTTCATGCATCAAACAATCATATATCTGTCACACTGAAGATGTAAATATAAATTCTTATCATGAAATACATTAAGAAGAGATTCTTATAAATACCTAAAGATTGAAATTGCATTTGAAATAATATGAATCCTTTTCTAGCATCAAAGAACACAAGCACTCTTTTTTGACTTAGTTGTGTTGTGACAAAAAGAAAAGGCATAATAATTGATAGAAGTTATCTTTCTAACTGTCATTTTGACATACTTATATTAATATACTAATAATGTTTGACATAGCCCAATGATAATGCGTACATTTGTATCATTTTAAAATAATAGAATCATTCATTAGACTTGAAGTTTCAAACTATTTAAATTACTATGCTAGACCATAGTATATCATAGAACCCTACTATAGTATATCATGAATGATGCTTTTCTATGAAACTTTTCCAGAAGCTCAGAAAAAGAGATGCTCTTATTACTCTATTCCCAGGACATGGATCATGTTCGGATCATGCCCTATAATCAGTGAGGACAAAGAACTTTAAAACAACTGTCTTATTGCTCATTTATCTCTAAGCACTGAGGCTTCATGGCTACATGTACGATGCTATCATTTAATGTACAAAGTGAAAATTTTTATGACTTAACTATTCCCTGCTGGTATTCTGGTGCGGAGATAATTCTTTGAAGACAGTTCTTTGGAAGCTTTCCTCTCGATCCTAGATAGTCTTTCTGCCTTTTCCTTGTGACTTATTTGCTTGTCTTTTAAAATTATAAGCAAAACTTAATATTGAGTAAGATCTCTAATCCATGTGAGTTTGGTTTTATATTACTATCCATTGTGTTAGCTCACCCAGTTTCAACCCCTAGGAACTTGGCAGGAATCCAGAGGAATCAAGTTATGGTACAGTAGCAGTTATAATCTCAAAACTCTCTTGTCTATTCCAAGGAGAAAGAAAGGCAAATATATTAGATCACCTCACAATAGGCTTTCTTGCTTGCCTTGTACTTTCTTCCTTTGCTCACTTCCTTTTATTTCTTCCTCCCCACATGCATTGGTTACTGTTATATAGGAAGTTAGACCAGAACTGCTGGGTTGGGGCCTGCCCTGGGGTCCAAAGCAGGGGTCAGACCAACATTGCCTCTCTATGGGCAGCCCAGCAACCAGCAGACCTCTAGCAGCAGGTTCAGAACCAGCCCCTTCTTTGCACAAATGACCTTACTAGGATTCTGGAAAAATTATGATGAAATTTGCATTGCAGTTTTGACCTCCCACCCCCTACATGTGTTTTTCAGTATGCATTATGGTTAAGGGAATGCACAGAAGAAATATAGCTATGTAACTCTTTTCTGCAATCATTCCTGAATGCAAATGAAAGTTCCACACAGAAAACCCTTAATTTAAATCATATAACCCAGGAGATCTGGGCCATTGTCTTTTTCGAATGGCCTGCTCCTCATTTGGAGTGTATCTTCAATAAATCCCACTTTGCTTTATTTTCATTTTCGTTGACCTTTAAATCTTTTCTGAATCTATGAAAAAAACCAAGGTCCCAGCCAGTTACCGCAATTGGTAAGTTACAACTTGTGCATATCCTTCCATCTGAGCATTTTACAAACATACACAGAACAAATATTTTGTTTTATTTACGAAATTGGATCACAGTCTATATTGTGCATTTATGGCTTAATTTATAATTAATTTATGATAAATTAATACCAATGTGTAAGAGCTCTCTCTCTCCCTTTATCATTATCTCTTACTCCTTCTCACTATCACTTATCACTTCACACATTGTTGGTGTGCATTGAAGTCCATAGAAAACCATAATACTGAAATTTATTTTATTTAATAATGCTGAAATTATTGAAATTTAAGGTATTGACAGTTTTCCTGTATAACAACAAAAAATGCTACAATGAACATTGTTGTGAATATAAACCTGTTTTTACAACCCAAGATTTATCAGAATGGTAATTTTCCCAAAGTTATGCAAAAATTTGATATCTACTTTGTTATAAATTTCTTCTCCTTGACTCCTACACTATTCTGATAATTTATATCATTAGTAGTTAAATTTATTTTTTCTTTTTATGTCATGTATTTTCCACTTGTGTATTGAGATTTTAATTTCATTTGTTGATTTGTAGGATACTAATCCATTTCTTGTTTTTTTTATGTATAAAATTTGTCAATCATCAATAGTTGCATACTTAGGCATAAGATGTGTTTACTTATTAAAATTTTTTTCTTTATTGTTGAAAGTATCAGGAAAGTCCCCCTATTTTTCCCATTGACCCCTTTCACCTTGCAACCAACCCTTCAAGCCTTCACCACACTATTTTCTGTGTGCATGGGTTATGCATATACACTGAGTGGCCAGATTATCATGATCTCTGAATGCATAATAATCTGGCCACTCAGTGTGTGTATATATATGAATTCATGCATGGGTGGGGTCCAGCCAGCCTGGCCAGGGGGAGGGGACATGGGCGGTTGGCCAGCCTGCATGCTGGTCGAACTCCTGGTCGAGGGGACAATTTGCATATTAGCCTTTTAATATATAGGATATACACTGGGTGGCCAGGTTATTATACGTTCAGAGATCATAATAATCTGGTCACCCAGTGTATATCCATACTAGAGGCCTGGTGCATGAGATTTGTGCATTCGGGGGGGGGCAGGGGGAGGTTCCCTCAGCCTGACCTGTGCCCTCTCGCAGTCCGGGACCCTTGGCTCATTATTGCCCGCCTGCTCGCTGCTCCTTACCGCTGGGCTCGCTACTCCTTACCGCTGCCACAGAGGCAGGAGAGACTCCCGGCACCACCACTGTGCTCTGCCAGCTGTGAGCACAGCTTCTGGCTGAGTGGTGCTCACTGTGGAAGCATGCTGACCATAACTATGACCTCCAACTTCCCTGCTTTTGTCTAAAGCAAGATCATTTTTTTAGGCATTGAAGATGGAGAAAAGAATAAGCTCATTGCTTGTCTTCCACTCTCATGTTCATAAAATTAAGAGATGTATTTTGGGGAAAAGTATATTAAATATATTCTACTAGAGGCCCGGTGCATGAAATTCATGCACAGGGGGAGGGTGTCCCTCAGTCCAGCCTGCACCCTCTCCAATCTGGGACCCCCCAGTAGGATCGGGCCTAAACGGGCAGTCGGACATCCCCCTAACCTCACCCCTGCCAGCCTGATTGATGCCTAACTGCTCCCCTGCCAGCCTGATTTCCCCCAACTGCTCTCCCCTGAAGGCCAGGGTTCCCCCCAACTGCCCTTCCCTGCAGGCCCGGTCGCTCCCAACTTCCCTCCTCTGCCAGCCTGGTCCCCCCTAACTGCCCTCCCCTGCAGGCTTGATCACCCCCAACTGCCCTCCCTTGCAGGCCTGGTCCCTCCCAACTGCCCTCTCCTGCTGGCCTGATTGCCCACAACTGCCCTCCCTTGCAGGCCTGGTCCCTTCCAACTGTCCTCCCCTGCTGGCCATCTTGTGGTGGCCATCTTGTGTGTTGGAGTGATGGTCAATTTGCATATCACTCTTTTATTAGATAGGATTAGTATTGTTGGTACACTAATATTAAAATCAATATAATTTGTTTTAACTTAACCAAGGTAAGTTATTTTAATTTAAACAACCTACAGAGTCCCAGAATGTATAAGACCTTGTGCTAAGAAGTACAGAAATATAAAAACAACCTTGTCTTTTGAAAGTTTGTCATCATGCAGAGGATGGTTGTAAGTACAAAAGGGAATAATATAAGAACTAAGAGAGGTACAATATGAAAGGAGGCAAGGTTATCTCAATTGTTTGTAGCATTTGGGTGGGGGTGGAGTATGGAGGTCAGCAATTAATTACTGAAAGTTTATTAATTTTACTAAAGGCAAAGGCTAAAAATTCTAGTGTCACTGGACAGCTACCTTTCCTACAAACAGGGGCAAAGTCCACTACTTAAAGATGTGTAATACAGGATTTCACAGAACCAGACACTGGGAGACTGGGACAAAGATCAGAGTATATGCAATTTATTTTGGATGTAAACCCAGGCAACACTGATGGAGGTTGAGGAAGTGTGATGGTGAGGGGAGGAAAGTCCCAAAAGAATACACGATCAAGCAAATGGCCAGTATAAGAAAATAAAGCTTAATTTCACAAATATGGAGAAATAGAGTAGACTACACTTTGAGTTATTCTCTAAGACAAGGAAGCTAGGATGTTTATCAACCAAATTAATGTCTGCCATTTGTTGAGAGCTGCTTCTGGGAACATTAACTCTGGTAATTCCTGGTTGGTCTGCACAGGCCTGAGCACGCTGGAGAAGGCTTACCAAGTGCTGTACCTCTTTCAGTAGTAATAGGTCAAATGCAATACCTTTTTCGTTACGTTACTTAGGATAGTTCCATATGACATTCCCACTGACTCATAAATTACACCCATGTAATTAACACCTGGATATTTGTTTTTCTCACTCTCTAACGTCCATATGTCCAATCATGGTATCCAGCTAGAAGATACAGAAAATTCCCTGTTTCTTTAGTCTGCTCAACTCACTGTCATTAAAATAATGTCCTAGGGTGAGTTCTTCAGAATTTTCAGACAATAAAATTTATCCACACTACTTTATAAAAGAAATAAGGAGATAATACAGACCTTGAAAAACTGTGTGTACTACTGACTATTCAAGTACATGGTAACTGCTTCTGATGTTCATGTCCGATGAAGATTAAAGAGGTCATATTTTCTGAATTGATAATATCACAGTGAAAGTCAGTGGTTAAGAACTACCAATAGAGAGAAACGTAAATTAAAAAGACATAAGATATCACCTCACACCTGTCAGGATGGCTATCATCAATTAACAAATAACAAGTATTGACGAAGATGGTGGGATTGCAAGTTGGTGTAGCCTCTGTGGAAAACAGTAACCATATGATCCAACAATTCCACATCTGGATATTTATCCAAAAAAACCCAAAACAATAACTCAAAAATATATATGCATTTCTGTTTATTGCAGCATTAATAACAATAGCCAAGATATGGAAACAACCTAAGTGTCCATGAATAGGCGGCTGGACAAAGAAGATGTGGTACATATATACAATGGAAAATTTCTCAGTCATAAAAATAACAAAATATTACTATTTTTGACAACATGGATGGACCTAGAGGTGAAATATATCAGACAAAGAAAGACAAGTACAATATGATTTTATATGGGTTACTAGAGGCCCGGTGCACGAAATTCGTGCACGGAGGGGGGTTGTCCCTCAGCCCAGCCTGTACCCTCTCCAATATGGGACCCCTCAAGGGATGTCCGACTGCCCGTTTAGGCCCGATGGGATTGGGCCTAAACGGGCAGTCGAACATCCCTCTCACAATCCAGGACTGCTGGCTCCCAACTGCTTGCCTGCCTGCCTTCCTGATTGCCCCTAACCACTCTGCTGCCAGCCTGTTTGCCCCCAACTTCCCTCCTCTGCCGGCCTGGTCACCCCTAACTGCCCTCTCCTGCAGGGTTGATCACCTCCAACTGCCCTCCCTTGCAGGCCTAGTCCTTCTCAACTGCCCTCCCTTGCAGGCTGGGTGCCTCCCAACTGCCCTCTCCTGCTGGCCATCTTGTGGTGGCCATCTTGTGTCCACATGGGGGCAGGATCTTTGACCACATGGGGGCAGCTATATTGTGTGTTGCAGTGATGATCAATCTGTATATTACTCTTTCATTAGATAGGATACCTCCAAAGCACAATGAGTAAGAATCTGAAGGTTTATGTGGCTTCTATTTGGTTTCTAGGACAAAGTTCTTTCCTTTACCCACCACTCACTTCTCTCCTTTTACTCTTGAATGTTAATTTCAACATAATTTTTGTAACACCTCTTGAAAAGGATCCCACCAAGTTTTTGATAGTCCACATGATAAAACTTACAGAATAATACAGCATGAGACTTTCATTCTCTCACTAACTTCTTCATATAACTGTAATTCCTCAGCCTCTAAAGAATGAAAAAGGAAAATAAAAGTGCCTTCTCTCATTCCAAGGTCTTTCTCAGTCAGGCAACCACAAAAAGAAAGAATGAGCCTACAATTCATGTCATGAAATCTCTATCAGGCATAATTCAAATCAAATCCCATCATGCAAAGTCTGGGATAATTAAAATGTATAAGAGAACAGTGGTGACCTGGGGGAGAACTTATGAAACCTTGTCTCCTGCTTTTGCTGACTATTCTTTTCCTTATGCTAGACTCCAAGTCCCTATCGGGGACTTGGTCAGGCGGCTGTGGGTGCTAACCCACGCCACCTGGATCCGTGATCCGGTACCTGGGCAGGCCTCTGCGGGTGCTAACCCATGACGCCTGCCATGGTCTGTGATCCATGATCGTGGACCTGGGCAGCCTGCTGCAGGCTTTAACCCACGCTGCCTGCCCTGCTCTGAGATCGGTGATCACGGACCTGGGCAGCCGGCTGTGGGCTTTAACCCACGCTGCCTGCCCTGGTCCATGATCCCTGATAGGGACTTTGAGTCAGCTGCCACTGGCAATGGCTGACTCGAAGCCCTTATCCAGGACCTGGTCAGGCGGCTGTGGGCGCTAACCCAAGCTGCCTGCCCTCGTCCGAGATCGGTGATGGCGGACCTGGGCAGGCAGCTACGGGCGCTAACCCTCGCCGCCTTCCCTGGTCCGTGATCCCTCATCATGGACCTGGGCAGGCGGCTGCAGGCCTTAACCCACGCTGCCTGCCCAGCTCTGAGATCAGTGATGGACCTGGGCAGGCAGCTGTCCTGGTCCGTGATCTGTGATCGTGGACCTGGGCAGCCGGCTGCCGGCCTTAACCCACGCCGCCTGCCCAGGTCCGCGATCGGGGATGGCGGACCTGGGCAGGCGGCAGCGGGCGTGAACCCACGCCGCCTGCCCAGGTCCGCGATCGGGGATGGCGGACCTGGGCAGGCGGCTGCCGGCGTGAACCCACACCGCCTGCCCAGGTCCGCGATCGGGGATGGCGGACCTGGGCAGCCGCCTGCCCTGGTCCACCATCATGGCTTGGATCTCACTGACATGGGTGCTGCCCTTTCCCCCCCGCCATCTTTGCTGGTTTAACGTGTATATTTGCTCCTGGTTGGCCGGTGGGCGTGGCCGGTGGGCGTGGCCGGTGGGCGTGGCTTATGGGTGTAGCGAAGGTGCGGTCAATTTGCATATTACTGTTTTATTAGATAGGATAATAAACAAGCAAACAAAATAGAAACAGATTCATAGAGAATGGACTAATAGTTGGCATATGGGTGGGATTTGGGGCAATGGGTAAAAAAAGGGGTAGAGATTAAGAAGTACAAATTGGTAGTTACACAGCACTCATGGGGATGTAGAATACAACATAGGGAATATATTCAATAATATTGTAATAAGTATGTATAGTGCCAGCTGGGTACTAGATTATTGGAAGGATCATTTCATAAATTATATAAATGTCTAACCACTAACCTGTACATCTAAAACTATGATAATATTGAATGTTAAATTGTAGTTGAAAATAATAATAATCCTATATAATAAAAGGCTAATATGCAAATAGACCGAATGGCAGACCAACCAGAACAACAGAACAACTGAACAACTGGTCGCTATGATGTGCACTGACCACCAGGGGTGTGTGTGGAACATGACGGTCATTAGCCACAGCGGGGTAGCAGAATATGTGAGTGGGGGCGCCAGACCAAGGCAGGGCACCAGTTTCTGTCATCGGGGCAAGCTTTTGGTGGTTACTGAAAATTCTTTGCTCCCATGCGCTGTGGTCCCACCCAGCGCTTGAACCTGCTGCCGGCACCAGCCCCATTTGCACCCGCTGCTGGCGCTAGAGCTGCCGCATGCACCCACTGCCAGTGCTGGCCTCACTTGCACCCACAGCCAGAGCCAGAGCCGCCACTCACATCCACTGTCAGTGCTGGTCCAGATCACTTGGCGCCATCAGCGGGTGCGAGCGGGGCCAGCGGGAGTGGCGGTGGAGGGAGCAGGGCTGCCGGCAGGCAGGGGACCAGGGGCCAAGGTGGGAGGGGCTGGGCGGGGGTGCTTAGGATGGGCTGAGATCCGCCCCTGTGCCTACCTCAACCTCGCGGTCCACAGTTCCTTTCAGGGTGCACAAATTCATTCACTGGGCCCCTAGTAATACTAATAAATTTAAAAGTAAAGAAGTGGCTTATGTTTGAAAACTGAGTAATTATTTTTTCTTATAATAACATATCATTCTTGACTTCAGGTATTTTTAAGTTATAGAAGTCAGGAAATATTCTTACTGTCTGAATATTTACTAGTATATTGTCCCTTGGCACACACTGATTTAGTAACCATCAATAGAGACATTTGCTAATGGCTCTTCCACTTTTGATGCCTGTTATGATAAGTATTTCTAGCTTGCATCTATAAATTCAGTGCAACTATGTGACCGCTATTATTCTGCAATCCTTCCATTCCCATAGCTGGAAGGAATAGAGTTCCATATTTACACTTTCAATTACACCAACCCTGATCTACAAAAGATGGTAACCTTTTCTTTATCACTTAGGTAAAGATGCTATGGACTGACAAACACTCCCTGACCTAACTTTAGTCAGATTGCTCTGAGCCCTATTCTCCACTGGACATCAATCTTGGTGCTTGAATTTAGAAAAGATTTAGCAAAGACTCCTGCCAGCCCAGTCTTAGCAAAGTCTCCTGCTTACTATTTCCTCACCCTTGATAGCTGATCACCTTTGCCTGTCTTCAGCAAAAATCCTACTATTTTGGTTTAGCAAAATTCCTCTTATATTTGATGTCTCCTCTTAGTAATTTTTCATCTAACGATGCACCCTGTTTCTTGATTATAAATCCTCAACTATATTGCCTATATTTGAAATTCAGATCATTTGTATATGAAATATCTTTCCTCTATTATAATAGCTAAGGAATAAAACCTGACTTTGATGCTTTAATTAATGTCTAGCTCTGGTTTTCTTTGGCAGGTTCTTCCTGTGGAATAGAGTCAGGTGGTCAATGATCTAGTTTTACCTAAAAAATCATTTTACTGTATGAATATTTTAATTTTACCTCAGTCTTTTTTCAAGGTAGACCCCAAATATTCACCTTGTTTACTATAAACCATATTTTTTAATTTATAAGATTTATTCCAGAAGAATATTAAGATTTATTTCAGGCTTTCTAAATCATAAGAGTCCCCATATTAAAACTATTATCCAGCTTTATATTCTTTATCCTAACTAAAATTCAACTCCATAAAGACGCCTTTCCAGGCACTTCTCTCATTTTCTGTTAGGACATACTACCTGGGTCCCAAACATTCTTTAAGATACAATGCCTTCCCCTCCAAAGCAGGGGGAATGCTAGTCCATTTATTAGTTTAAAACAGAGATTCTCAAATTGTGTTGTATATCAGAAAGACCTGAAAAACCTATAAAAATATAGGATGTGGCCCTTCCTCATTACTAGGCTTAGGATGTGCCCCAGTAATGGGCATTTTTAATATATTTTCAGGTGAATCTAATGCTGCTGGTCTACTTTCTGAATTGTGTGAATCAAAGAACAAAAGAAGTTGGGCAAATATTTGGAAGAAGGCAAGCAACTTTAAAAGGCATCTGCCTCAGGTGAGTCCTTTTTAAGAGAATATAATTGGATCACCTACAGCAAAAGGGAAGTAGCCTAGATGGTTCAGGTGATATGGCTATCCAGCGTTCTTAGGAGAGTCACCAAAATGTCTGCATTCTGTGTTTTAGGCTTTTGCTCCTTCTCTAATATAGTACCAACATTTTTCCCAAAAGGTTTGCCAGAATTGTGAAGTTTTCTAGTATTATAATCAGAAGTTATAGCAAACATTTAGCACATGCTGCCCTCCAAAAGATGAAGGTAACTTTAAATGCTGCCACAGAGGGCTTCTGGATTCCATACCATAGTTCTATAATTTTCTATTAAATTTGTTGGTAGCAGGCGGACATGTGGTGATTTTCTTTTTCTCGGTGTTTCAATGGGAAGTAACAGCCATCTACAAACTCCATTTTAAATGGGGCAAATCACGAACTTCCCATTCTAATATTTGCCTGGAAATAACATGCATCATTTATGCTCATGTTTTATTATACCAAGGGAGTCAAGTTGCATATAACTTCAAGGGTCAGAGAAGTTCAATTGAAAAAGTGCCTGAGGAGATTTGAAAATATTTGGTAAAAACACTAATAGCTATGTTTCATGCTATATTTGGTTCACTGACCTTTCACACACACACACACACACACACACACACACACACACACACACACACACACAAACACACACACACACACACACACACACACACACACACACACAAACTAACCATCTCAGGGAAAGACTGTCTAATTCTTTACCATTTACTCAATTAAACTCGAAATCCTGGATGCATTTATTAGTAATGTACGGCAATATTTTCATCAGAGGTTGAAGGCTCAAGACAAATTGCATTTCACAAATGTTATGGTATTTTACATAGAAAATCCTAAAGATTCCACCAAGGAAACTACTAATAATAAATCCTTTATTATTAGTTTAATAAAGGATTTTGGCAATGTAGCAGGATACAAAATTGACACCCAGAAATTGTTGGAATTTCATACACCAATAATGAAGTCTCAGAAAGAGAAACTAAAAAAAAATCCCATTTGTCATTGCAACAAAAAATTAATATACTTAAGATTAAACTTAAGGAAGTAAAAGATCTGTACTTAGAAAACTATAGAATGTTGAAAAAGGAGATAGAACAATATATAAGTGAGTGGAAGAATATACTGTGTTCAAAGATTTGAAAAAGTAACATCATTAAAATGTCCATACTACCCAAAGCAGTTTATAGATTCAATGCAATTCCTATTCAAATACCAAAGGCACACTTCACACATCTAGAACAAACACTCCAAAACTTCATATGGAACCAAAAAAGACCTGAATGGCCCTAACAGTCTTGAGAAAGAAGAACAAAGTTGGAGGAATCACAATACCAGATATCAAGCTATACTACAAAGCCATTGTAATCAAAACAGCCTGGCACTGGGACAAGAACAGGCATATAGACCAATGGAACAGAACAGAGAACCCAGAAATCGACCCAAGCTATCATATTCAATTAATATTTGACAAAAGAGTCAAGAACATACAATGGAGTCTAGACAATCTTTTCAATAAATGGTGTTGGGGAAATTTGACAGACATGCAAAAACAAAAACAACAACAACAACAACAAAAAACTAGACCACTAACTCACACCACACACAAGAATAAACTCAAAATGAATAAAATATTTAAGTGTAAGTTGTGAAACCATAAAAATCCTTGAAGAAAACATAGGCAGCAAAATATCAGACATCTCATGTAGCAATGCCTAGGGCAAGAGAAACAAAGGAAAAAATGAACAAATGGGGCTACATCAAAATAAAAGCTCCTGAATAACAAAAGAAATCAGCATCAAAATTAAAAGAGAACCTCCTGTATGGGAGAACATATTTGCCAATGATAAATCTGACAAGGGGTTAATATACAAAATATATAAAGTACTCATACAAATCAACAAAAGAAGACAAACAACCCAATCAAAAGGGGCAGAAGACCTAAAAGGATACTTCTCCAAAGAGGACATAGAAATGACCAAGAGACATATGGAAATATGCTCAACATCTCTAATCATCAGAGAGATACAAATTAAAATGACAATGAGGTACTACCTCATACATGCCAGAATAGCTACCATCAATAAGTCAACAAACAACAAATGCTGGCAAGGATGTGGAGAAAAGGGAACCCTAGTACTCTGCTGGTGGGACTGCAGACTGGTGCAGCCTTTAGGGAAAACAGTGTGGACTTTCCTTAAAAAATTAAAAATGGAATTGTCATTTGACCTAGTGATCTCACTTCTATGAATATATCATTAGAAGCCTAAAACACCAATCATAAAGAACATGTATACCCCTATGTTCATAGCAGCATTATTTACAATAGCTAAGATCTGGAAACAGCCCAAGTGTCCATCAGTGGTTGAATGGATAAAAAAGCTGTGGTACGTTTACACCATGGAATACTATGCAGCAGTAAAAAGGAAGGGTCTCTTACCCTTTGAGACAGCATGGAGGGACCTAGAGAGTATTATGCTAAGTGAAATAAGCCAGTCAGAGAAAGACAAGTATCACATGATTTCACTTATATGTTGAATCTAATAAACAAAATAAGCTGACAAATACAGTAGATCCAGAATCATGGACCCATGGAACAGATTGATGAATCTCAGAAAGAAGGGGAGGGAGAGGGTGGAGGGAAGATATCAACCAAATAACCTATCTGGGTATATAGTATATAACCCATGGACACAGACAACAGTGGGGTGAAGATCTGGGGAGAAGGTGGGAATTGAGAGGAGGGGAGGTCAATGGGGGGAGAAAAGGGGGCATCTGCAATACTTTAAACAATAAATAATTTTTTAAAAAGGTATTTCAATTAATAGTGTATTTGATCCCATTTCATATACAAATGTCCTGCTTACATATCTCAAAAATAATTATAATCAATTCAGAATAGCTATCTTAGTGACTGGTAGGCCACTACATTTTAGGTCAGTATTTGGATTGTTTCCTGGAAATTCTATTCTCAGAACCCTTTATATAAAACCAAAGGAATAAGCCCAATCCTTTCTAGAGACCTCCTTATCTTCCCAATGTGTGTTTGAGGGGAAGACTTTGTCAACCACTGTCCTGAGGAACCTGTTTTCCCTGAGAGGAGCCCTTTCTCCTTTTTAGATCTTTGATCTTCAAGGGATTCAGTATACTTTCCTGTCATTTTTGTCTTTAGGGAAACACCTGTAAGCTTTGTTTTTCAGATACACTGTAATTCAGACTTTATGATATTTTACTTCATGATAGAGGTTTAAATTTAGCTAGATAATGATTTAATAACTATTTTTCAAACCATGTTTGCTATATATGTTTCACTTGTATACCATCAAAATTCTTGAGATATTTTATGGTTTGTTCCCATAGCTACAGAAAAATATAGGAATAAGTAAAATGTTTCTTCATGAACCTCTACATTTTATAGGAAGCTTTACTATTTCTTTATGAAGGTTTTATGCTTTTGTTTGCAAAAGCAACCAGCCAGCAAAAGTCACTTTTGGAATCATTCACTTAAATGTCAGTGCATATACTGCAGCAATGTTAACAGATGTTGGGCTCTGCATCTCAGAAGCTAAACCATTAGTCCAAATTATAAATTATAACCATTCAGTCATAATGCATGAGAGAGATTTACTATGCAACAAAATAGTGAACATTATGTAACCCAACAATTTATTCCTATGCATTTATTCAAAAGAAAGGAAAATATATATCTACATGAGGACTTGTACATGAATGTTCATAGCAACTTTATGTGTAATAGCCTGAAACTGTAAAAACCATGAGCAGGTAAATAGATGACTACATTTATGTTGTATCTATATAATGGAACACTACATAGTGATTAAGAAGAATGGAGTAATGGCACATGCCACAAGATGGATAGCTCTCAGAACATTATGCTAGCAGAAAAAGCAGTTTCAAAAAAGCACATATTATATGATATGATTTATATTAAAATATAAAAACTTAAAAAATGATTAATGACAGAAAGCATATCAGTTGTTGCCTGGTTCTAGCAGAGTGGCATGATGCAAATGTTCCATATATTTGTGTAATGGCTGTGGTTCTACAGGTATATACATTTGTAAACTCATCATGTTATACATTTTATTTTATTTTTTTAAATTTATCTTTATTGTTGAAAGTATTATAGATGACCCCTTTGCTTTTTTCCCCATTGACCTCCTCCACTCCTCTCCTGCCACTCCCAGGCTGTCACCACTCTATTGTCTGCATTTTAACTGAGGCATTTTTGATGTAGATTATACCAAACTAAAGTTGAGAAAGAAAACCACTGAGAAAATAATAAATATTTTAAATCAATAAAAATATAGAGATTGTAATAAATTAAAAAATAGTTAGATGGATAGATTTTCTTTGATTTAAATCAGAGGAAATACAGTGTACGGTTAGAACCTGAACTTAAAAGAACCAAATAGAGAAACTAACTCATTTTATAGTCTATGAAGTAATGGCTTCTGTAGTAATAACTATAAAAATTACTCAGTTTTAAATCAGAATAGAGAATACTGGTGATATACTAGATCAAGTTCTGATAATAATTGTCAAAACTCTGATTAACCCACATTCTTGGTCCACCTGAGACTTCATGGTCACATACTGTTTTCTCGATAATCAAACTCTCTTAGGATACTAAATTTAGATTCTTCCTTTATAAATTACCTATCTTTTAACCCTGTAATAATCTATACTTAAAATGGATAAAATAAAGCAATTTAAATTCATTCTTATTTGTAATTGTATTTTAAAGTTAGGAATGATATGATTAGTATTAAAATGATTGCGATTTTGAAGGGAACTTGGCACAGTAGTTTTATGAAGGAGAATATTTGTATTTGAGTTGAATAAGTGTAGTTTAACTGAAATTTCAGTTTTAAGTTGAAATATATCAGATAATTTAACTAAATTTAAAGCACATCTGAAAAATTGTATAAAGTGTCTGTATATAAATTAATTAGAGTTAATAAATCACCCCATGATATTTTTAAAAGTTGAGTATTTGGATATAAAATTGCTCAATCAAATACCTATAGTACTAACAATATATATTAAAATTCTTCATATATTTTTGAACCTGTTCATTGTTAAAATTGTAAATGGAACTATTTAAGGATTATTTAGTCTGTATGATTTTCCTAGTAGCATAATTAATATAATTTCTTATGAAAACAAGTGTTTTTATTTCATATAAAATTATTAGGTTATTAATTATAATGACAAGATTTTTAGATGATTATATATAAACTAGAGGCCCGGTGCATGAAATTAGTGAATGGGGGGTGTCCTTCAGCCCAGCCTGCACCCTCTGCAATCTGGGACCCCTCGAGGGATGTCCGACTGCCATTTTAGGCCTGAATGTCCGACTGCCTGAATGACCAGACTGTAGCAACTGCCTCAATTAACCTGTTTCTATTCCTTGAATTTTTTATCTCTTGGCTTCTAAGACATCATACTTGTCATTTTACTCTGACTTATCTGTTACTCTGTCTCATTCCCTTTTCTTGGTTCTTTCTAGTTGTTGTGACTTCTCAATGTCAAAGGATTCTAGAACTCTATACTCATTCTTTTTATTCCTTCACTTACTTTTTTGGAGTGTCTTTTTAAAATGTTTTAAAATACTACATATTTACTGAGGACTTACAAAAGATTGTTAGTGCAAACCTCTCACTGACATTTTAAGACCAGCATACATAAAGAGGTAAATACATCACACTTAATGTGTTTGAAACTGAGCATTTGATAATTATTCCCAAACTAACTGCTCTCACAATCTCCTCCATATCATTTAAAGAGAATTACACTTATTTTTTCAGATGTGGTGACTAACACCTTCAATGTTATCCTTGATTGCTTACTCCATGATTTATAAAGCCCCACAAGTACTGTCCCTTTTGTTACCTCTCTGACTTCTATTCCTATTACTTTCCCTTTAGGTCTTCTTGTTCCTGCCCTTCTCACCCCTTTCTACTTCATCAAGTTCACATGTAAACTCCCATATTGGGGCTTTTGCACTTGCTTGCATATCTCACAGGTATATGGAAGTTAAAAGAAGCTCCCTTACTTTCTTAGGTCTTCATCTAGGAGTTTTATATAAATTGAATTCCTTTGTTTTCTTCATTATTGTGTGAACTTCATTAAGGTAAGAATTTTGTCTATTCACTGCTATAACCTGTGCCTGATGCAAAGTGCAAACTTAGTAAATATTTATGTAATCATAAATAAATGAATAATGAAGTGTGGAATATAGTACAAGAATACTTTGGGGAAAATATTTTATCATTAATTTTAAGCTATTTGTGGAACATGGGAATGTGGTGATAGATAATTTAGATATCTACACTAATAAAAGAGAAACATGCAAATTAACCATCTCTCTGCTATGCCCACCAGTCAATCAGGAAGGAATATGCAAATTAGAAGGAGAAAGATGGCAGCCGCCCAGCTGCTCCAGGCAGTGGAGTGGCCTGGCGGAGCAGGATGCCTGCCATGAGAGGGAGGGCAGGGGGCGAAGGGATCTACAGGAGTGGCACTCTGGCCACAGCGAAGAGGAAGACTGCAGACGTGAAGGCAGCAGACTCCGGCTGGAGCTAAGGCCTGGGTCCCGAGTGCCGGAGGAAAACTGGTGCTGGAAGCCAAGGGAAGGAAGGCCTATTGCACGAATCTCTTCATGCAACAGGCCTCTAGTGTGTAATATGTACCTAGAACTATAAATATGGAGTTCATGAATATTTTAAAGTTAAGTAATGTATCTTACATTAATTAAAATATTTACAGGCTCATTTTGTAGGTTTAAACAGCTAATGGGAGTACAAAAGTAAAAAATTATAGTCAAACCATGCCCCATATTGAATTTATATTGAGACTTTCTACTGATGATAAAGTATTTTGTAATAAATGAGATTACCTGGTGGGGAGGATGTGTAGTATAAGAAGAGGTAAATATTAAAATATATCCATAAGCAACATAAAGGTTGGGGGAGGTAGAGAAACATAGGCTATATTAAATGTAAGGAAAAGTATAGTCAAAGAATAAAAGGCATAGAAATTAAAATCTCTGAAGTGAAAGAGAAGATTTAAAGAAGAGTATATTTAGCAGTGCCAAATACTGCAGGAGGATTAAGTAGGATGAGAACAAAACCTACGGATTGAATTTATTGATGAGGAATTCATTAGTAATTGTAGCCAAAGCTCTTTCTATGTAGTCATAGAGATAGGGACCAGATTTAATGCATCGGGGAATGAGATGAAAATAGAGACATTGACATGAACTGCATCAATCAATGAGTTTTATAATAAAAGAAAAGAAATGGGGCATGCTATTTTGGGCAGAATAGTTTGAAAGAAAGGATTTCTTTCTTATTCTTTTTTCAGTTTCTTTTTAGCATGGAAATGAGTTATTCATGGGTTGATTGAGGGGGAAAACACACTGAGGAGGGAGACATTAACAGGCAGGAAGAACAGCACTGAAGAACAAATAATGTCAAAAACAATTTGACAAAGCCTTATAAAGAAAGCCAATCTCTCCTCTGAATTAGGAAAAATATCAGCTTAAGTAATCATAAAGAGAGATCAGAGCAAATGCTTATTAGACATATTCCTTAAAAATAATCATCAAGGAAGATCTGAAATTGTGTATTTGTGATATGTCCAGTCATTTCTTTTGGGTTATGGCTCAAATGTATTTTGAATACTTTCTGGTCTTTAAAATGTAATTGTCATAATTTTAATTTAAAAAGTTATTGCTTTTTTGAGGAACAGTTATTAGCATTTTCTAATTTTACATATTATTCTAACAAGTCTCAATAAGAGATTATCACCCTTCTTCTCATAATGTCATTTTAAAGCAAGTTGATACCCTATTTGATACTAATATTGTAGAACAGGAAGTAATGAGCTTTACCACATTGATGGGAATTTTTGGATGAGTATGTTAACACCAGCAGGATGTAGTGATAATTTATGCCCAAAATCCCACCATAGAAAGCCAAATATGCACCCCTAACTAATCACATAGGATGCCCTCTTTCTAGTTGCCTTCCCAGCTTTCCTATGTCAACAGCTTCCAATAGGAGCAAACTGAAAGCCTTTCTTTTTTTCCATTGTAAGGCTTTTCCCCTCTTCTGCCTACCTTTGAGTCCCTGCCAATACACACATGAAGATTGCTGACTCTCTCACTCTAGCCTTCTTGTATTGAACATGAATAGTAAGGGGAGATGTTTTAAGGGAGTCATAGTCCTAATCTCTAATCCAACTATAATGTTGATACATTTTGTGATCAAGATCTTATTCCATATACATGTGCACATCTTATTCCTGGTTGATGGAATGGAGGATTTGGGGGAAGCTTAATATATTTCCATTTTAGGGTCTTTTATTTAAACCTTCCCTTTGTTAACTTTTTATCCTAATTCAAGTCCTTGCTCAAACATCTTCTCAGGGTGGCCACTCCTGATCACAAAACTTTATACTGCAATGTATTTCTTTTCTCCTTCCCCAATAATCATTCACTATTTTTCTTACCCTGCACTTCTCACTTTTAATACATTTCTTATATTTTATGTATTTTATATTCTTTAAGTTGATGTGTACTGCAACCCTCCCAAACTGGAATGAATTATCTTTAAGGGTAGAAGACAATGATTTTGTTTCTTTACTGGTGAGTAGATTTCAAGGGCTTACAGCTGCACCTAGGCAAAAGGCACTTGATAAATATTGCTTAAATAAAAGAAGCAATTGCAATATTTATGCAGAGAAATGTCCTTATAGTCAAAACCTTTTCAAGCATGAACTCTATTTTAAGTTTTAGGCTGCACTTTGTTGAAATCTAAAACATAAAAGCTTTCTAGTGATAAGCTATTTTCTGCTGATTTCTCCAATAACTAAGAACATTGAGTTAATTTTTAAATATAAATACAAACTAAGATGGTATCTGAAAATATGTGCCGATCACGAAATCTTTTTCAGCAACTCCTTGTTTTTCATCTCTTATATTCAAAGCAATAATAATGGCATTTCTCCAACTCCTCTTATATAATGTAAAAGGCACTGTTTTAACTAGTGGTTTTTTTTTTGTTTTTTTTCCCTAACTGTTGGTGCCAACACCTCTTCTTTTCATGATTAACATTTTCATTAATGGCTCATTTACCAGAAGTGAAGAAGTTATTTACTCATTTGTTCTCTCTTGCCAAGAGATTCTTAAGTAAATTTAAAGCTTATGACAGTAAATATTTCAAGACTAAATTATTTGGCCTAAGTAACCATAACAAATTTTAAGACAGCAGATAAGTATAGTTTTTATGATTTGTACATATTTTTAACTCAATGTACTGAGACATAACAATACTTATGGTCAGAATCTTGTTTCCCAAAAATTTACATGTTGAAGTTTAACCCCGGTATGTTAAAATGTGTCTGTTTTTTGAAATAAGACTTTTAAAGAGACCATTAATGTTCAATGCGGTCATATGAAGAGGTTCTAATAAAATGTAATAGGTGTCCTTACAAAAAGAGGAAATTTGAGCCCATGGGGAGACACCAGGGTTGCACAGGCACAGAGAAAAGTCCACGTGGGGACATAGCAAGAAGGTAGCCATCTGCAACCCAACAAGAGCAGTCTCCAAAGAAACCAAACCTTCCAATGCCTTGATATTGAAGTTCTAGCTTCTGGAATTCTGAGAAATAAATTTCTGTTGTTTAAGTCATCCATTCTATAGAATGTCATTATAGCAGCCCTAGCAAACTAATACAATATATGTGTGTTTGTTTTTCCTTAATGACAGTCAATTTTCAAAATAGTCTATGGAATAAGCAACTGGGAAATGTTTAGTGATAATTAGTTCTGCATTATGCTTCTCTTTTACTAACAGAATGGCAATGCCTTTATTCACACAGCACTATCAACATCAGCAATAGCAACTGTCATTTTTTGAAACATAAGTAAATGTCAAGTGTTTTTTTTAATATATTATATCAAACTATTATTAAACAAACTATGTCCTCCCACAATTCATATATTGAACACTTAACACCAATGTGATTGTAAGGTGGTAATTAAGATTAAATTAGGTCATAATAGTGAGGCTCTAATCTTAAGAAAGGAAAATATATCATTGTCTCCTCTCTCTCTCTCTCAGAAAAAAAGACCATGTAAGAGCACAGCAAGATGGCATTGTCTCCAAGATAGGAGAGAGAATGAACTAAAAACTAACCTTAGTTGTATCTTGACCTTGCAATTATATATATATATATATAATTTCCTTTACTAGCTCAAGGCATTTGGTCAATGCTGTCTTTTTGGTTATGTTCTAAATGTTGAGATTCATCATTTTTAAAACTACAAAACATGATGTCAACAAGATGGAGACATAGGTTATTCCTGACTTTGTTCCTTTTCATAAGAATAACAACTAACAACTCTTTATGGGCAAGACACAACTGAGAGAATCCTAGAACAAGAGGGTGATGTTGAATCACCCCATGTACCACAGACTACATTAGTAAGGTAAGAGAAGCAGCTGCTTACTGACAACATCACCCCTCCCCCAGGCTAGAACAGCAACACGCAGAGAGGTTTTCCTGTTTTTATGGTTCTTCCTGTAGAAAAACAGTATCAGGGCAGAGGGACATACACCATCTCCTGTGTTGTGTGTCACTCTATGGTCACTCCATGGTCTACTATAGTTTTACCTCACATTGTCCATAGGGGACTCTACAAGGCTACACTGTGGGGAATCTGATTGTGATGAAGTGTGGAGAGGCTTGTAGTTACTAGCAATCAGATCTTGGCAGACTAAGTCCTACCTGTAGAGCTCAAATATTGGTCCCAACTAGCAGCTTTGCTCATCTACAGAACCAACCAGGAGGCTCAGCAGAGTTTGGTTCTGTCTCATTTAGGTCCTGAAATGAGAAGGTTTGCTGGCACAGGAGATTGGTCAGTCTTCACTCAAGCAGGGCAGTTTAGTGATAGCCCCATTCACAGCTGAGAGTGGATCCTGGATCTATCATACTTGAAGGGCAGGTGAGAACATTTGGAAGCCCAGAAACACTCAAGCCAAGAAGCAGGCAGGCAGAACAAATTGCTTCTTAGAGCAAAGCCAGTACTGGGTGTTGACAATTCCCCTGCTATGTTCAGGCAGAGACATTATTTCATAGCCACATACACTGCTGAGAGTAAGCTCTTGGGCCCGACGTCTGTTTAGAAAAACTTGGGGAATGCCTGGAGTGGGACTCATCTCTCTGATCTATAGCTCCATCCACTTATGAGTGTGCCTTTCAGGCTCTTTAGTCAGAGGGTCTGGAGGGAATACTTGGTGAGTGCATAGCTCAGCAAGTTCAAGCAGAGAGTACTGCAGGCAGAGAAGACAGTCTGTAAATCAAATCCAGTGACCTCATTGAGCCAGGGAACTTGGGGTGTGGTTCAGTTTGAGTCAAGGCAAGAAAGAAAAAACCTTACTGTGTGGGGAGGCATGGGACAGGAGTTAGCTGAAGGCGGCTGCCCCTGCCTTGATTTTTCCAAACAAGTCTGAGCCCCCGAGTGTTTACTGGAATCTTTATGCTTAGTCTTTAGACATCCTTGCTTAAAGGACACTGCAGATGAATGTGTCTTCTCAAGGATGCTTACCCTACTGATAGTATCTAATAGTTAATTTTAGTTTAAGTTGTTGTTACAATAAAAGCATAAGAAGGCAGGTAAATGGGGCTGTTTGGTTCCTATAGCCAAGCAGTCCCTTAGCCCTCTCTTTTACAGAAACATGTGTCAGAGTAACCATTCATCCATCACTCAGGGTATGCTGGCTAGACCCAGAATTACTGGTCTTGGAGCTGGTTCTTCTGCTGCACTCAGGAAAGGAAAATTATTTGTAACTCTAATAATTACAAATTACCTGACTAAGGAACATAACCAAGACACATAGGAAACTGCAAAGCCCATTAACAGGCCTGCTTGCAGAATATCTGGCAGGTAAATTTAGTACACACTCTTGCCTGATTTGAGCACCCAAACAATGAGCCATGTAAGCCCTGGGTCTTATCCTGATGCCCACTAGGGCAAATAAGCTAATTCAATGCTATATACCAAGTATAGTACCCAGGCTCACTACCTAGTAAGCCAATCATGCAACTGCAGAGCCCATACCATAGCCTTAATTGAACAGAGAAGCAAGGCAACAGGCCCACCCAATAGTTCTTAGCCAGTGAGACAATAACCTATCCCCAATTTCAAGCTTGAGCAGTTGCTTGCTTCAAAATATACCTTGATAAGAGCCTCCATCTGTTTAAGGACTTTACTAGAAGACACATCCAGAAAATCAAACTGAGATGCTTGGGGAAGAACTATTTCTGCCAAAGTTAACCTGTAAAATCTAGAAGAGGAGATCACTTACCCAAATGTGCAGATTATAACATAAGAAATCAAAGATTACAAAAAAATAATCAGGAAAATATGACATCCAAGGAAACTTATAAAGTTCTAAAATCTAACCATACAAAATGGAGATCTATGAACTTAAAAAAAACAACCTCAAAATAGTCCTCTTAAAGAAGTTTAGGGAATTACAAGAATACACACAGATAACTAAAGAAAGAGAAACCATAAAAAGGAAGAAGAGGAAGAAAGAAAGAAAGAAAAAAAAAAGAACATCTCCCTTTTCTCTTGCTGCATTCAAAATTTTGTCTTTGGTGTTGACATGAGGGCCAAAATATACCAAATAGTTTGAACCCAATAGGACCACCCCAAAACATATCATACTTAAATTGTCAAAGTCAAAGGATATATTTAAATGCAGTAAGAAAAGAATGGTATGCTATATTCAAAATATTGGGGGGAAAAACTGTCAACTGACCCGGGTCCGGGCGAGGCCATGGGCCCCTGGATCCGGGTGAGGCCACGCGACCCTGGGTCTGGGAGAGGCCACGCGCCCCTGGGTCCGGGTGAGGCCACGTGCCCCTGGGTCCGGGGGAAGCTAGATCCTGGGTCTGGGTGAGGCCGTGTGCCCCTGGATCTGGGTGAGGCTGGGTCCCGGGCCCGGGTGAGGCTACACGCCCCTGGGTCCGGGTGAGGCCGCGCACCCCCTGGGTCCAGGTGAGGCCACATGCCCCTGGGTCCGGGTGAAGCCGTGCCCCTGGGTCCGGCCGAGACCAAACCAGAGGGAGTCTCGGACCTGCATTACCACCATTTGTCCACCATCCAGAGCTGAGGGGTCAGTGTCGACATGTACTCATAAGGAACTGGTGGACATTGATATTGGGTCTCAAAAGAACTGTTGGTCCAGAAAGAAACTCACTACAGACTGATTCATTTGCCTGTCAGCATAACTATTATTGCTCGTCTCACATTCAGTTCTTATAAGTATATCTCTAGTGACACATGATTTCGCTCATCTAGGAGAAATGATGAACAACATAGACTGATGAACAACAACAGACCCAAAACAAGGAGGCATCGATCGGACTATCGGGCCACAGAGGGAGGATAGGGGAGGGTGGGGGGAGGGGGGAGAGATCAACCAAAGGTCTTGTGTGCATGCATATGAGCCTAACCAATGGTTAAGTTCAACAGGGGGTTGGGGCATCCGTGGGGAGGGGTGTGGGATGGGAATGGGAGGATGAGGACAAATATGTGACACATTAATCAATAAAGAAATTAAAAAAAAACTGTCAACTGAGAATTCTATACCCAGCAAATCTGTCCTTCAGAAATAAAGGGGCAAGGGTTGGCGGGGGGGACTTTTCTGAACAACCAAAACCTGAGAGAGTTCACCAATAGACTTACCTTACAAGAAATGCTAAAGGAGTTTCCTATAGTGGAAGTAAAAATATGGTAATGAACATCATAAAAATATAAGAAGATATCATGAGACTCATTGTTAATGGTAAATATATAGTCAAAGTCAGATTCTGTAATATGGTAATGGCACACAACTCACTAAAGACTCTATTTTAAAAGTTAAAAACAAATCTAGTAAAATAACTATAACTACAATAGTCTGGTTACACAATATAAAAACATGTAATCTGTAACATCAATAACTTAAAATGTGTCAGGGAGGAGAAATAAAAGTGTAAGGTTTAGGAAGTCTGTTGAAGCTGTTAGCAGTTTAAAAAAGAAGTTATAATCTTAACACGTTTTATGTAAACCTCATGATGAACATAAGAAAAAAGGACACTGTAGTATTTACACAGAAGACCATGATTCAAAACTCAAAACATACTGATAACAAAAGACATCAAGGCACAAAAAGGACAGCAAGATGAGAAACAAAAAACAATAGATCTGCAAAATAACTAGAAAACAATAAAATGTCAATTGTAAGTTCATACCTATCAATAATTACTTTAAGTGTAAGCAGATTAGAATCTACAATCTAAAGATATAGAATGGCTCAAAAGATTAAAGGTATAGATTAAAAGAAGAAAGTCCAAAGATAAGCTGTTCACAAGAGACTCACTTTAGCCTTAAAGATAACCTGTGAAGTCCAAAAGAGGAGACATCTTACCCACATGTGCAGATTATAACATAAGGAATCAAGGATTACAAAAAAATCAGGTAAATCTGACATCAAAGGAAAATTATAAAGTTCTAAAAACTAACCCTACAAAATGGAGAACTAAGATCTTTCCACAAAGAATTCCCAATAGTCCTCTTAGAGAAGTCCTTTCATGGAATATGAGTGAAAGGATAGAAAAATATATTACAAGCAAATGGTAACAGGAAAAGTGAAGGTAGCTATATTTAATTAGACAAATACACTTTAAAGTACAAATGGCAAAGAGACAAGAAGATCATCTACACTAATAAAAAAGAAACATGCAAAGTAACCATCACTCCGCTATACCCACCAGCCAATCAGGAGCGAGTATGCAAATTAACCAAACAAATATGGTGGCAGCTATGGAGCTGGAGTGAGCAGGAGGTTTGGGTTGCCCCCAGCTATGGAGGAAGCCAAGCTTCCTGCCCAACCTGGTTGGCCCTGGCCTCTGCTCAAGGCTACAAAGTTTCAATTATAGAAGATAAATAAATGCCAGATACCTCTTCCAGCCGGCCCTGGCCTCTGCTCAAGGAGGCGCTGAAAAAAAAGAAAAAGAAAAAAGGAGGGGCTGGGAGCCATCAGCCCCTCCCCAGGCTGGCCACTTCCCCATGGGGTGAGGATCCCCGCTGGGGGGCTTGGCCAGTCTGCAAACAGCCCTCAGCCCCTCACCCAGGCTGGCCAGCACCCCAGGGGTGATCCTCACCCCATTGGGGAGTGGCCGGCCTGCAAACCACCACAGGCCCTTTGCCCAGGCTGCCTCATACCCCAAGGGAACCCCCACCCTGATCCAGGACACCCTTCAGTGCAAACCAGCTGGCCCCCACCCGTGCACCAGGACTCTGTCTATACTAATAAAAGGGTAATATGCTAAAAAGACTGGGAAACCTTCCAGGAGACCTTCCAGACATTCTTATGGACAAAGCCATGGTGGCGGGGCCAATGTAGAGGCAGTTAGAGGCCAAGGGGGAGGGCAATTGTGGGTGATCAGGCCAGGATGGGACAGCAGTTGTGGGTGATCAGGTTGGTGGAAGGTGGGGCCATTGGAGGTAAGCAGACCAGCAGGGGGGCCAGTTGGGGGCAAGCAGGTCATCAGTGGGGGTCAGTTGGAGGTGATCAAGACAGCAGAGGGGGCAGTTTGGAGTGAATAGGCCAGCAGGGGGGCAGTTGGGAGCGAGCAGGCCAGCAGGGGGGCAGTTGGCAGTTGGGGGTGAGCAGGCCGGCAAGGGGGAGGGGAATTGGGGGCGAGCAGGCCAGCAGGCAGAGTGGTTAGGGACAATCAGGCAGGCAGGCAGGCAGGTGAGTGGTTAGGAGCCTGCAGTCCTGGATTGCGAGAGGGATGTCCGACTGCCGGTTTAGGCCCAATCCCTGTAAACCGGCAGTAAGACATCTTTCAAGGGGTCCCAGATTGGAGAGGGTGCAGACCGGGCTGAGGGACACACACCCCCATTTATGAATTTTGTGCACCAGGACTCTAGTTATATAATAAGAAAGAGATCAATCCATCAAGAAGATTGAACAATTGGAAATGTTTATGTGTCCAGTGTTGGAGCACCTAAATATATAAAGCAAGAACTAGAACAACTAAAAGGAAAAATCAACAGCAATACAATAATAGTTTGGGACTTTAATATGCCACTCTCAAGAATGGATAGATTATTCCAGCCAGAAAGTAAGTAAACAGTGCATTTGAAGAACCCTACAGATCAAATGAGCCAAATAGACATAACAGAGTGTTGTATATGACATCAGGACACACATTCTTCTTAAGAGTACATTTTCTTGAATAGAGCGTATGTTAGATACAAAACAAGTGCTAGCAAATTTAATATTGAAAATATATCAAGTATCTTCCATGATCACAATGGTATGAAACTAGAAATGAAAAACAGGAGTAAAACTAGAAAAAGTATAAATACATGGAAAGTAAAATACACTCTCCTGAACAATCAAAAGATCAAAGAAAAACTAAAGTAGAAATCAAAATGTATCTTGAGACCAATGAAAATGAAAACACAACTTACCAAAATGTATGGGATATAAAAAAAAAGTAGGTCTAAGAGAGAAGTTCCTAGCAATAACAGCCTATATTAAGAAGCAAGAAAGATCTCAGATAAACAACTTACCACTATGCTATAAGAAACTAGGAAACAAAAAAGAACTATCTAATCACAAAGTTAGCAGAAGAAAGAAAATGAAAAAAATGAGAGCAGAGAAAAATGAAATGCAAAACAGGGGGAAAAATAGAGAAAAGATTGACCAAACTAATAGTTTGTTATTTGAAAAAAAGTTGGCAAGCTTTATCTAGACTAACAATGAAAAAACAGAGAAGATCAAAAAACAAAAATACTTATAAGTCAAAAGGAGAAACAGGTGATATCACAGAATTACAAACAAAACAAAACAAATAAGCAAACAAAAGAGGTTATTATAACCAAACTGGACAACTATAAAAAATGGAAAAGAATTAGGAACATAAAATCTCCAAAGACTGAATCAGTAACAAATAGAAAATCTGAACAGATTGATTACTGGAGATTGAATCCATAATCAGAATCTCCCAACAATGAAAAACTCAGGACAAGATGGCTTCACTGGTAAAGTTTACCAAACATTTAAGAAGAATTCACTTATCAAACTCTTCCAAAAAATTGAAAAGGAGGGGACACTTCCAAACTAATCTCATGAGGCTAGCATTACACTGATACCAAAGCCAAAAAAGGGCACTACCAGTAAAGAAAACTGCAGGCCAATGTCAATGATGACTACAGCTGCAAAAACTTTCAATAAAATACTAGTAAACCAAATTCAGCAGTACATTAAAGGGATCATGCACTACGACCAGCTGGGACTTATCCATGGGACACAAAGATGTTTCAACACACAAAGATATTTCAACACATGCAAATCAATAAACGTTGTACATCATATTAATAGAATAAAATATCAAATTATAATCTCAGATGTAGAAAAAGCATTTGAGAAAATTTAACATCTGTTCATGGTTTAAAAATTGATGCCTGGCCAGTGTGGCTCAGTGGTTGAGCATCAGCCTATGAACCAGAATGTCATGATTCAATTCCTGGTCAGGGCATATGCCTGGGTTTCACACTCGATCCCCAGTATGAGACATGTAGGAGGCAGCGATCGATAATTCTCTCTCATCATTGATGTTTCTATTTTTTCTCTCTCTCTTTTTCTCTGAAATCAATAAAAATATTTTTAATGCTCATAAAATTGGGTATAGAAAAAACATATTTCAATATAACAAAGTCCCAATATAACAAGCCCATAACTATTTTTATATCCAATGGTGAACATTTGAAAGCTTTTTCTCTAAGACTAGGAACAGACAAGAATATCCACTATCACCACTCCTACTTAATATAGTACTAACGTCCCAGCTAAAGCAATGAAGAAAGAAAGGAAAAAGTATAACAAGTATCAAATTTGAAAGAAATTTTAAAGGAAGAGGTAAAATTGTCTCTATTTGAAGAGGACATGATTTTACATATTGAAAATCCTAAAGATTCTCGACACACACACACACACACAAAACAAACAAACAAACAAACAAACCCTGCTAGATCTCATCAACAAAGTCATCAAAGTTGCAGGATACAAAATTTAAAATATCACTATCATTTCTAAACACTGACACTAAATATCTGAAAAATAAAGAAAATAATCCCATTTATAATGACATCAAAAAGAACAAATTACTTAAGAATAATTTTAACCAAGGCGGTAAAATACTTTGGAAACTATAAGATATTGATGAAAGAAATTGAGGAAGACACAAATAAATGGCCTGTAATATAACACAAAAGCCATGTATAGTTTCAATGGAGTTTTCTACAGAAGTATAAAAACAATCCTAAAAGACCCAGAATAGCCAAAGAAATTCCGAGAAAGAACAAAGTGGAATGCATCACACTTTCTCATTTCAAGCTATAGTAATTGAAGCAGTATCACACTGGCATTAAAAGACAAAACAAAACAAAAACTACAAGAACAAAAAACACACTCACAATGGAACAGAATCAAGAGCTCAGATGTAAACCAAAGCCTATATAGTCAACCAATCGTTGACAAGGTAACCAAGAATCCTACATAATAAATTGGTAATATGTAAATTACCATCACTCCGCTACGCCCATGATTGGGCCAGCGGGAGGCGCAGGGGGCGAGACTCGGGATGGCCGGGGTCACCGATTGGGCCAGCGTCTGGGCCATGGTTGTGCTGAGGCACAGAAGGGGCCTCTGGGGCAGCAAGCCCACGTCCTGCTGCAGACCATCAAAAGCAGGGAGCGAAAGCGGGGAGCTGTGTGTCCACTCCAGCACCAGCGGACCCCCTGCCATCAAAAGTGGGGAGCAGGCTGCTAGCAGTGTCCGCAGAGCATGCTAGGCTTTGTGGGGCAGTGGATATGGCCTGGATGGCAGGTTAGGCCTAGGGGACCCTACACGTGCATGATTTAATCATGCACTGGGCCTCTAGTATTTAGTATAGAAAAGAACATTTTCAGTGAATGGTGCTGGGAAATTTGGCTAATCACATATAAAATAATCAAACTAGAGCTGTATCTTATACCACTCAGAAAAAACAACTTGAAATGGATTAAAAACTTAAATAAAAGACTTGAAACTATAAAACCCCTAGGAGAAAAAAGCAAATCTCCTTGAGCTGGATCTTGGCAATGATTTTTTGGATATAACAACTAAAGCACAAGCAACAAAATCCAAAATAAACTTGTGAGACTACACCAAACCTAAAGGTTCTGCAGAGCAGAAAAAAAAAAAATGAACAAAGATTTATAATAATAGATCATTATTTCAGTTTTTAAGAAATTTTCTAATATGCTGGAGTAAATAATATGAAGAATAATGAATCTCAATATGAACTGTATATATGTAAACTTTATTGAGGACAAGAAGAGAATTGAAGACATGAAATCTGTGTTTTAACATACGACAATCAAATGTACTTCTCTAGCCTGCGAAATCCCTAACAGGCCTTCTCGGTAGCATTTCCACTGAGGACACTTTTGACATTCTAGTAAACCCACTTTTTATTGTTGTTAAATGCAATAATTATCCTTAATTCTTGGAACTATAAAAAATGTCTATATGTATTTAAAATGCTTTTGGATTGGATAATTGCCTGGCCAGTGTGGCTCAACCACTGAGCCACACTGGCCAGGCATCAATTTTTAAACCATGAACTTTATTCAAAGATAAAGTATAAATACTAGTACAAAGGCAATAGATTAAAACATATAGCTCTTACCAGTCTCTGGGAAGAGACTGGTAAGAGCTATATGTTCAGGCCTGCTCTCTTATGCATAGTTTATACCCTTATCTATTAACTAATCAGTTCCACACATGTTTAACACTTGTAGAAATTTCTGGAAGAAACAAGGAAGAAGCAATTTTCTATCATAGTAATAAATTCATGTTTCCTCCACAGCACTTGTGAAAATCAGACTGAGGGTGTTAGATCTCCCAAATATCCCCAGAGTGACTACATACTTGTGGAGATCAAACAACAAAGCTGTCAGTAAAAGTTGGATGCCCTTTTATTGGATGAAAGAGCTGGGGATTTAGAAAATGTGGGAATAATATTCTTCCCTTTTGCCCTTAGAGATCAGCAATAAATTGTTAAAAATGTTATATTCTTGATAGAGAAGGATTCCACGGTCTTTAAAAGCTGGTGTTACAGTCCCTGTTAAAATAATATATATATATATATTTTTTTTACAGATTCTTTATCTCCTTGTCAAAAACCATATACCCCCATTCCTCAAGAAACGCATAATGTAGAAATATGTAGAATAGAAATGGTACATAATGAATGGGGGACCACAGAAATCCCACCTGACCATTTTAAGGTCCTTGTATTTTAAATGCAATGCTACTGTTCAAACTAACTAATTTAATCTGCAACATAAACTATTTTTATAACTTAGTGTTTTGAAAAGCTCAGTGATTTAGGAGCCAAATTCATAATTTTGGCCATCCTTAAACAAGTGGTAGTTTTCATTAAAATATTTATTATTGAAAGTATTACATATGTCCCCTTTTTTCTGCCATTGATCCCTTATAGCCCACCCTGGCCCCCGCCCCAGGCCTCCACTACCCTATAGTCTGTGTCCATGGGTTATGCATATATGCATACAAGTTCTTTGGTTGATCTCTTCTCACAGATGGGTAGTTTTTTAAAACAATTTTTAATATTTTTTTCTTTATTGATTAAGGTATTACATATGTGTCCTTAGCCACTCATTTTCCCCCCACGTCCCCCACACATACCCTCACCCCCTGGTGTCTTTGTCCATTGGTTAGGCTTATATGCATTCATACAAGTCCTTTGGTTGATCTCTCCCCCTTACCCCCACCCTTCCCTACCTTTCCTCTGAGTTTTGACGGTCTGATAGATGCTTCTCTGTCTCTGGATCTGTTTTTGTTCGTCAGTTTATGTTGTTCATTATATTCCACAAATGAGTGACATCATGTGATATTTATTTTTCTCTGACTGGCTTATTTCACTTAGCATAATGCTCTCCAGTTCCATCTATGCTGTTGCAAATGGTAAGAATTCCTTCTTTTTTACTGCAGCGTAGTATTCCATTGTGTAGATGTACCACAGTTTTCTAATTCATTCATCTGCTGATGGGCACTTAGGCTGTTTCCAAATCTTAGCTATGGTGAATTGTGTTGCTATGAACATAAGGGTGCATGTATTCTTTCTGATTGGTGTTTCTAGTTTCTTGGGATATATTCCTAGGAATATATCCCAAGAAACTGGGATCACTGGGTCAAATGGGGAGTTCCATTTTTAGTTTTTGAGAAAACTCCACACTGTTTTCCACAGTAGCTGCACCAGTCTGCATTCCCACCAGCAGTGCAAAATGGTTCCTTTTTCTCTACATCTTTACCAGCACTTGTCATTTGTTGATTTGTTGAATATAGGCATTCTGACAGGTGTGAGATGGTACCTCATTGTCATTTTGATTTGCATCTCTCAGATGATTAGTGACTTTGAGCATGTTTTTATATGTCTCTTGGCCTTCCTTCTGTCTTCTTTCAAAATGTACTTAGGTCCGTTGCCCATTTTTTGATTGGGTTGTTTATTTTCCTTTTGTTAAGTTGTATGAGTTCCCTGTAAATGCTGGAGATTAAACCCTTATCGGGGTAACATTGGCAAATATGTTCTCCCATGCAGTGGGCTTTCTTGTTGTTTTGTTGATGGTTTCTTTTGCTGTATGAAAGCTTTTTATTTTGATGTAGTCCTATTTGTTTATTTTCTCTTTAGTTTCCATTGCTCTAGGAGTTGTAATGGTGAAGAAATTGCTTAGGCATATGTCTGAGATTATGCTGCCTATGGATTCCTCTAATATTTTTATGATTTCCCATCTTACATTTAAGTCCCTTATCCATTTTGAGTTTATTTTTGTGTGTGGCATAAGATGGTGGTCTAGTTTTTTTTTGCATGTATCTGTCCAATTTTCCCAACACCATTTATTTTTATTTAAATATATATTTTATTGATTTTTTACAGAGTGGAAGGGAGAGAGATGGAGAGCTAGAAATATCGATGAGAGAGAAACATTGGTCAGCTGCCTCCTGCACACCCCCTACTGGGGATATGCCCACAACCAAGGTACATGCCCTTGACTGGAATTAAACTTTGGACCCTTTAGTTTGCAGGCTGACATTCTAACCACTGAGCCAAAGCGGTCAGGGCCCAACACCATTTATTGAAGAGACTGTCTTGACTCCATTGTATGTTCATGCCTCCTTTGTCAAATATTAATTGAGCATAATGGTTTGGGTCAATTTCTGGGTTCTCTATTCTATTCCATTGATCTATATGTCTGTTCTTGTGCCAGTACCAGGCAGTTTTGAGAACAATGGCTTTGTAATATAGCTTGATATCTGTTATTGAGATTCCTCCTACTTTGTTCTTTCTCAGGATTGCTGCAGCTATTCGGAGTCCTTTTTTCATTCCAGAAAAATTTTTGGAGAGTTCGTTCTATGTCTGTGAAATATGCCATTGGTATTTTAATGGGGAAGTGCATTGAATGTATAGATTGCTTTTGGTAATATGGACATTTTAATGATGTTGATTCTACCAATCCATGAACACGGTATGTTCTTCCATCTGTTTATGTCTTCCTCTATTTCTATTTCCTGTAGTTTTCTGAGTATAGGTCTTTTACCTCCTTAGTTAAGTTTATACTTAGGTATCTTAATTTTTTTGGTGTGATGGTAAATGGAATTGTTTTTTTAGTCTCTATTTCTGTAAGTTCACTATTGGTGTATAGAAATGCCATAGCTTTCTTGGCATTAATTTTTTTATCCTGCTATAGTGCCAAATTAATTTATTAAGTCTAATAATTTTTGATAGAGTCTTTAGGGTTATCTATGTACAGTATCATGTCATCTGCAAATAATGACAGCTTTACGTCTTCTTTTCCAATTGGGATAACTTTTATTTCTTCTTCATGTCTAATTGCTATGGCTAGCACTTCCAGAACTATGTCAAACAGGAGTGGTGAAAGTGGGAATCCCTGTCTCATTCCTGTTCTTAGGTGAAATGTTTTTAGTTTTTGCCCATAGAGTATGATGTTGGCTGTAGGTTTGTCATATAAGGCTTTTATTATGTTGAGGTATTATCCCTCTAGTCCCATTTTGCTGAGGGTTTTGTTTTTGTTTTTTTAATCAAGAAAGGGTGTTAGATTTTGTCAAATGTTTTTTCTGCATCAATTGATATGAATATGTGATTTTTATCTCTCAATTTGTTTATGTGATGTATCACATTATTTGATTTGCGGATATTGTACCATCCTTGCATCCCCGGGATAAATCCTTACTTGGTCATGGTATATGATCTTTCTGATGTAATGCTGGATATGATTTGCTAGAATTTTGTTGAGGATTTTGGCATCCATGTTCATGAGGGATATTGGCTTATAATTGTCTCTCATTGTGTTGTCTTTATCTGGTTTTGCTATTAGGGTGATGCTGGCTTCATAGAATGAGCTTGGAAGTGTTCCTTCCTCTTGAATTTTTTGGAATAGTCTGAGGAGGATAGGTTGCAGTTTGATTTAAATTTTTTAGTTTGTATAATTAACAGTATTTATTAACTTTATTTTTAGAGTAGTTTTTAGTTTAGAGCCAATTTAGAAAAATGTATAGGGATTTTCCTTATATCCCATATACAACATATGTATAGCCTCCACTGTTAATAACATTTTTTGACAGAAGAGTACACTTGTTTTAATCCTATATAATAAAAGGCTAAAATGCAAATTTTCCCCATGGGCAGGAGTTCAGTTGACTGGGAGTTAGACATGCACTGACCACCAGAGGGCAGCGCAGAACAAGGCCGGTGTCAGTGATGTGGTGCTGGCTGCAGGTGGGTGGAAGTGGAGGTGCTGCTGGCCCCATGGGCCCCCATGAGAGTGGGACCATGGTGGGATGGTGGAGCAGGTTAGTGGGCGGTGCCAGGCCAAGGCAGGTGCAAGTAGGAGCCCTGATTGCCCCACTGGTCGCCTCACAGATCAACTCTGATGACCAGCCAGGCCTAGGGACCCCAATCGTGATTCTAGTTGATACATAATAATCATCTGAAGCCCATAGTTTACATTATGGATCACTTTTTTGTCTTGTGCATTCTATGTGTTTGGATAAATGTGTAATGACATGAATCTATCATTATGGTGTTACAACAGAATATTTTTACTGCCCTAAAATCTTGTGTTTCACCTATTCAATCCTAACCTCAACCCCTGGCATCCACTGACCTTTTTACTGTCTGCACAGTTTTGCCTTTTTGAGAATGCCATATACTTGGAATCATCTATGTAGTTTTTTGTTTTGTTTTGTTTTGTTTTGTTTTGTTTTGTTTTTATTGGTTTCTTTCATTACGCACTATGCATTTAAGTTTCCGTGATGTCTTTTCATGGTTTGGTTGCTCATTTATTTTTAGCACTGAATAATATCCCATTGTTTGGATTTATAACAGTTTATCCATTTACCTACTGAAGGACATATTTGTTGTTTCAAAGTTTAGCCAGTATGAATAAAACTGATACACACATCCATGTACAGGCTTTTGTGTGTATATAAGTTTTTAACTCTTTTGGGTAAATACTATCAGAAATTGCTGGATTCTATGATGGTATTATGTTTAGTTTTGTAAAAAATCACCAAAATGTTTTCCAAAATGGCTGCACCATTTTACATTTATACCAGCAATGCTTGTATTGCTCCACATCTCCCCAGGATGTGGTATTGTCTGTGTTCTGGATTTGGACCATTCTAATAGGTGTGCAGTGGTATCTCATTGTTTCAATTTGCATGTCCCTGATGTGGTAATGTATGGAGCAGCTGTTCACATAATTATTTGCCATTTTAAAATAATATTCTATGTCTATTTAGTGTTGAGATTAATGTTATTTTGTATATCTATATAAATAAAAATGTAAATGTTCATTTGTTCAAAATCTTAAATCTCCTAAATTTCTTCACCGATTGATTTAAAATTTTGACACAATGTTGCATTTGAATACGCGTGTGTTTTTATATACCTTATACCTACTATTATATAGATGTCATATAAGACATTGTCTTTTGCAAATCAGAAATTCTTACTTTTAATAAAGTCCACCTTTTCATTTATTTGTTTCATAGATCATACTTTCTTTAAAAAAATAAGTTTTTATTGATGAGAGAGAAAGAGAGAGAGAGAGAGAGAGGGGGAGGGAAGAAAAACAACAACAAATCAGCTGGTTGTTTTCTGCATGCCCATTACAGGGGATCAAGCTTGGTATATGCCCTGACAGGAAATCAAACCAGCAACCTTTTGGTGCATAGGAGGAGGCTCAACCAACTGAGTCACACTAGTCAGAGCTCACATATCATACTTTTGATATTGTATCTAAAAATTTATTACCCTCTGCAAGGACATCTATGTGTATTCTTTGTTATCTTCTAGGATTTTTGACAGTTTCACATTTTACATTTATACCTATTATCCATTTGACATGTACTTTGGTTGAGCATTATCCCATGCACTGAAAAGTCACCGGTTCAATTCTAGGTCAGGGCACATACCAGGTTGTGGTTCTATCAATGTTTCTCTCTCTCTCTCTACCTCTCTTTCCCTCTCTCTCTAAAATCAATAAAATATATATTTAAAATAATATATTTAAGTCTTTTCATTTATAGATGACATAATGAAGAAATCTACTATTAATTTTATTTCATGACAATAACTGAATATCCTGTGACTCTTTGTGGACAATTTGTCTTTTAATCATTGATTTGTAAATAGTTGACAAATATCAAGTTTCCATTAATCTGTGGGTCAGCTTCAATTAATATATTATTGCTAAGGAAACATTTAATGTTGATAAATTTAACTTTTCCCTTCTTGTTTTCTTTCACACTTTCTTATCCATTCACTTCTCTTGAGATCTGATATATTTCAAAAATCCTAGATTTTGTGCAATTTAGTAAAGTAATATTGTAGATATATCATGAATTACATGCATCCCCACTGTAATAAAGGACTATGTGATGTAATAAAGCTAACTAAAATTATGCAGCAAAAATATGAATATTTACACTACGTGAGAAAATAACAATAAATGTGCTCATATTTTATGTCAGATTGTCAACCTAATGAGTTTTGGTTATATCAGATTTTTCTATGAAAGTAGTTATGAAACACTTTAAAATTTCAAAATGACATACTCAGGGATAAATTTAACTGAAAATATGAAAGTACTGTATACTGCAAATTACAAAACAATGTTGATGAAAATTAACAAACACCTAAAATAATGAAGATCCATACTGTGTTTATAAATTAAAAGAGTCAATATTTCTAAGATAATAATTTTCTCAAAATCATCTGAAGACTCAAACCAGTTCCAATAAAATCCTACTAGACATTTTGAATAAATATACCAGACTTTTATAAAATTTATATGGAAAACAAAAAAAAGCATATAAAATAAAACCATAAAATGAAGATTCAGATAGACAATTTGGAAGATTTTATTTTTAGAATTATTAAGTTAGGATAATCAAGACAATATTTCATTGGCATAGAATAGTCATATAAATCTATGAAACCAAAATAATTCAGAAATAGACCAACATTTATTTGGCCAATTAATGTTTGCAATTACCAATATAATAAATGGACCAAAATATATCTTTTCAATACAAGTTGCTGTAAAACTGGATATCTGTATTTTAAAAAATAATAATGCTGAAATTTATATCAGACAATATAGACCTAATCCCCCAAACTGAAAATACAATATGTCTAGATGAAAATATAGGAAAATACTTGTTACCTTGTGTTTAGACAAAGATTAATTGAAGATGGTACAAATAGCATGGATTACATAAGAAAAATCTATCCTAATATATAAAAAGCCAGGGGCCATCACAACCAGAACGACCAGATAGAAGACTGAACAGCGCGCGCATAGCAGGCTCAAGTGGGCAGGGACTTGTGGCAGTGGGTATGGGGGCGGGGGAGGCGGGGAAGGCAGAGGGCAGCCTGTACTTCCCACATGGGGGTGGTGGTGGCTGTGAGCGCTCCCGATGGCCCGCAGGTGCTGCTTCAGCTTGGCCCACAGGCTCCACTTGGCGCCGCTCACAGCCGCCACATGCTGTGGTATAAAACACATTGTGTAAGTTAACAAAATCGCAGGCATCACCTCCATGCCACACCCCCACTTCTGTCAGTCCCACTGGTCCTGAGGCACCCTCCCCAAGCTTTTTCTGCATGGCCTGTGGGAAGATCCCACCCTCGAAGCGTGCCTGGCTCTGGAGGAGGCAGGCGGCACTGCAGGCATTGTGGTGGGCAGCCCAGTTCCCTTTGTGCCAAGGGCCTGGGAGGACCCCAGTGACAGAGGTAGCACAGGGCCTGGCAACAAGGCGACTGTGGTGGCAGCGGCCCCTGTGACTGACAGCGTGCTGGTCATCTGTGGAGCCCTCTCAACTGGCTGCCCTCGCTCTCCCCATTGCCCTTCTGCTGGCTGATCCCGGTGCAGCCTCCTGGCCCAGAAGGTACGCAATCACAGGGACAGCTCCCATGGTGGGCCAGATTGATGTCCTCCTGGCTGCGCCACATGGGTTTGCGGATCTGCACAGGCACAGGCCTCTGGTGTGCGCATTCTCTCCCCGCCTCGCATGTGAACATCCCCCAGCACGCTGTCACCCACGCGTGCCCATAACAGTCCTGGACCATGGTGTTCTCATTCCCTTGGCCCTCTGCTGCACTTGCGTCAACCCTGGCATGCCTATATCCCCCACACGATGTGTGCACATTCCCTCCAACATGCTCACATTCTTTGGAGCGTGTCAGGGTGCTCGGGGTGGGCACCTGTGATATGACATTGAGAGGGCGGAGTGGTGATGCCCCGCAGAGGCCAGTGCGTCAATGAGATCACCTCCATGGGGCTAATGCAGGCTCTGAGTTGGGAGCAGGTGTGGACAGACACACCTGGTGGGCACAGGACAGCCCTCGCTGAGGTGCCTTCGGTCAGTGTTCGAGATCAGGAGCCCAGAGGAGGCAAGGAGGTCATCCTCTCAGTGAAACGGCAGGAGAGGCAGGAGGGTGACTGTAGAGGAGGAATGTGCACTGGGGGTGCCAGTGCCAGTGAGCGAAGGCTGCCCTGACTGAGCCTCACTCTCTCAGGGCCTAGCACACTCCTGCTGGGCAGTGGGTGACAAGACGTGCTTTTCCGAGTTAATGAGAGAAAACATTGATTCTTTCACTGCCTGCGAAGGAGGAAAGTGGAGTGGGGAGACATGCAGAGAGTGAGAGATGTTCCCTGTCTGTGGGTTCCAAACCTGCCGTTGGATCCTTTCACTGCTGACTAGAGATATACAGGGTGTCCCCCCAAAATGTATACACACTTTGAATACATACTAATTCCAATGGGTTTAAGCATGAAAAGAAAAAAACAACAATGGAGCTGTCATCTGTTAAAAGTGCAGGCATAAACCAGCAGTCAGACACCCACCGAGGGTTCCCAGTTTGGAGAGGGTGCAGGCCGGGCTGAGGGACTCCCCCGTCCATGAATTTCATGCACCTGGCCTCTAGTCTATACTAATCCTACCTAATAAAATGGTAATATGTAAATTACCATCACTCCGCTATGCCCATGATTGGGCCAGTGGGAGGTGCAGGGGGCCGGACTCGGGGTGGCTGGGGTAGCCGATTGAGCCAGCGTCTGTGCCATGGCTGTGCTGTGGAACAGAAGGGGCCTCTGGGGCAGCGAGCTCACGTCCTGCCGCGGACCATCAAAAGTGGGGGAGCTGAGTGCCTGTCTGCTCCGGCACCAGGCCTTTCAGAAGCCTCTGCCGAGCTGGAGGCTTCTGAAAGGCCTGGTGCACCAGCGGACAGGCACCCAGCTCCCCCGCGATCAAAAGCAAAAGCGTGTAGGGGACCCTACACGTGCATGATTCAATCATGCACTGGGCCTCTAGTAAAAGCATAATATGCTAATTAGTCCAGACAGCTGAACGAAATTCCAGATATCCTTCAGGTCGATCTTTGGGATGAAGCTGGGGATGCGAGGGTTGAGGCCCTTGCAAGAATTTCATGCATCGGGCCTCTAGTATATATATAAAAAACCAGTGACCAGAACGCCCAGCCAACCACCCGTATCTAGGGCAGAGCTGGCCAGCCAACCACCCACAGCCCCTCCTCCTAGCTGGCTCAGCCCCGATTGGCTACCGCCCCATCAGGCCAGCCTGCCGGACCCATGCATGAATTCATGTACCAGACCTCTAGTATGATATAATGGACTTTATGAAATTTAACACTTTTGCTCTTCCAAATACACAAATAAACAAAATAAAATATAAATATCAGAGTAGAAAAAATATTTGCAATTCATATACCTAATTTAGGGTTTGTATACAGAATATACAGTGTGAGACAAAAGTAGGGTTACAGTTGTTTGTATGGAAAACAATACAATCTATACTAATAAAAGGGTAATATGCAAATTGGCCAGGATACCCTCACAGTAAGGACTGAACAGCAGGCTGCATTGGTCGACAAGACCGGCAAGAAAGTTAGTGAGGGATGACCAAATGACTGAACAGCAAGCTGCATGGAGCGACCAGGCCAGCAGGTGGGGCTGTTGGGGGTGACCAGGCTGGCAGGGGAGGCAATGAGGGGTGACCAGGCTGGCAGGAGGGGCAGTTGTGGGTGACCAGGCTGGTGGGGGGCAGTTGGGTGCGACCAGGCTGGCAGGCAAAGGCAGTTAGGGGCAATCAGGCTGACAGGCAGGTGAGCAGTTAGGAGCCAGTGGTCCCAGATTGTGAGAGGGATGTCTGACTGCCTGTTTAGGCCCAATCCCTGAATTCATTGGAGAGGTTGCACGCTGGGCTGAGGGAACCCCCTCACCCCCCCCCCCCATGCACAAATTTCGTGCACCGGGCCTCTAATAATTAATAAAGAATAAACTTTGTTTTGCATACTCACAACTATAAAATTACTTTGTCCCCACCCTGAGTAAAGAACTTTAAAAATACAAATAAGAAAACAAAAATCATTGAAAACCTCAACTGACACTTCAACAAAGGCATATGAACTGACAATAGGCACATAAAAAGTTGTCAAGGTAATTAAGAAATAGAAATTTAAATCAGAATGAGATACCATTATATTCACACTAGAATGGCTAAAGAAGGCTTTAAAGACACATGTTGGTGAATATGTGGTACACCTGGAGTTTGAATATATTGCTGATGAAAATGAAAAATGCTACAGTCACTTTGGAAAACAGGTTGACAATATCTTATTAAGTAAAACATGAATGTAATATATCACTCAGCAATCCCAATCCTAGGTATTGACCAGAAATAAACTACATCTTACAAAGAAAGCACAAGGCTGTTTGTAGCAGCTTTGATTATAATATACAAAAATTGGGAAGAGCCCCAATGCTCATCACCTTATAAACTGATAATTAAATTATGGTATCTGTAGTTTGGGACACCACTCAGTAATAAAAATATATAATTGATAGATGCAAAAATGTGGGCAAATGTCACAAGCATTATGCTGTGTTAAAGGAGTAAAATTCAATAGCACATATATTGTATGATCCTAGTTATTTGAAATTCAAGAAAATGCATTTCTGGAGATAAAAAACAGATCAGTGCTTCACAGCCTTTCAGGCTGAGGGAGGGGATACAATGCAAAACCGCATGAGGGAAGTTTTGGAGAAGATATAAAAGTTTATGTCTTTATTGTGGAGTAGTTATAAAGCTATCTCTGAATGTCAAAATTCCTAATCTAAACACATAAATGTTAATATTTCTCAGTAAACCTAGGATACTTTATCTCAATAAACCTAGGATAAAATCATGTTAAAAAAAAAAAACAATATTTGGAATAACAATTAAAAACAAAATAAATTCCTATACTGGGGCATAAAAAATGATTAAATGACTGCCTCTGAAAAATTTTCAGTATTCTCAATATCTAAAAGGAGACCATCACAGTAAAATAATTTCACTTGCTCAAAGCTGACACTGAATGTATCCTTTCTACAACATACCAAGTAAAATTATCAGACTGTGGCACCATGAGCCTGAAACTTAGATTTATCTCCTGGGGTATTTGCACAGTATCAGTCAAAGAAATAGTTTGCTGAATTTGGTATGGATTTAATTTGGCTACTGAATTTCTAATCTAGATTTCAGATCATTGCTTTTTCCATGTGCACTGATCCCTATGGCAATAAATGAATAAAGGCTATTTCACTGTTTGATCACCTTTAATTTAAAGGAACTTAATCAACCCTCTTCATTGAAAGATTCTGGACTACAATTACAGCACTAATGTCTAGCTGTCGGTTCTTTTCAGGCCTGGTAGCAGAAAGTAATTGCGTCCTATGCATTTTCTTGTGGAAATTGCTTCATGACTGAAGGTGATTTTCACCCCTTAATCATTTTTTATGTCTGATATAACTATTTGTAACATAAAGGACATTTTGGCTACAATATTCAAATGTGATACCCCCTCCATCTGGACACCATCCGGGTTAAAAAATAACTAATTTGTGAGAATTTAGCAATGCCAAAACTACATTTAATAGTAAAAGAGTCACAAAATGATTGAAATGTGATCCTTGATATAACACCCTGAATTTTATGGTTCATTATATGCTGAGAAACTTTTATTTCTGAAATCTTAACAGACAATTATTTTATCATCTTATACTTTAAATACTTTTTGTTGCAAACACAAAATAGGTTCTTAATAGTAGACTATAACATTAATGATACTTTTTATAATATTGCCATCAGAGGATTTTAGTAGCTCTACCAAACATTTATTGGGCCTTTTATAAAAAATTCAAAACAATGCCTGAAAATTATAAAGATCACAAAACTTGTGTTTATGTATTCCAAGTACATTTTAATGAGTTTATGATCTAATATATATATAATCATTCATTTAATATTTTAGTTTTAACATTTATGACTGAGCCTTATAAAGTTCATTAGCCTAATTATATTGCATACAATCTAATTTTATCCCAATTATCCTCTAGTGCAAAGTTACATATTTCTTACGTAGCTTCTCTAAAGTTTTACTGAAAATTCTTTTATCTTCCACTAATGCAATAAGTTCCTCCAGCTCATCTTATTTCTTCTGTAAATTCCATTATTGAAAGCCAATGAAGTTACAAATGTAGTTGCTACTAACCAATGGACTAGGGATATAAAATTATTCTATTGCACTGTTTTCAACTGCACTCTATAAACTTGTATTTTAAAACGAAAGGCCAGTGCACAAAATTTGTGCATGGCGGGGAGGTGTCCCTCAGCCCAACCTGCACTCTCTCCAATCTGGGACCCCTTGATCCTACCGGGATTGGGCCTAAACAGGCAGTTGGACATCCCTCTCACAATCCAGGACTGCTGGCTCCCAACTGCTCACCTGCCTGCCTTCCTGATTGCCCCTAACCACTTCTGCCTGCCAGCCTGATAACCCCCTAACCACTCCCCTGCCAGCCTGATTGATGCCTAACATCTCCCCTGCCAGCCTGATTTCCCCTAACTGCCCTCCTCTGCCAGCCTGGTCATACCTAACTGCCCTACCATGCCAGGCTGGTTGCCCCCAACTGCCCTCCCCTGCAGGCCTGGTCACCCCTAACTGCCCTATTCTGCAAGCCTGGTACCCTGCAGTTGCCCTCCCCTGCAGGCCTGGTTGCCCCCAACTGCCTTTCCCTGCAGGCCCTGTCACCCCCAACTTCCCTCCTCTGCCGGCCTGGTCACCCCTAACTGCCTTCCCCTGCAGGTTTGATCATCCCCAACTGCCCTCCCTTGTAGGCCTGGTCCCTCCCAACTGCCCTCCCCTGCTGGCCATCTTGTGGCAGCCATCTTGTGTCCACATAGGGGCAGCCATCTTTGACCACATGGAGGCAGCCATATTGTGTGTTGGAGTGACAGTCAATTTGCATATTACTCTTTTATTAGATAAGATAGAGGCCTGGTGCACAGGTGGGGGCTGGCTGGTTTGTCCTGAAGGGTGTCCTGGATCAGGGTTGGGGTTCCCTTGGGGCCTGGGGGAGCCTGGGTGAGAGGTCTGTGGTGGTTTGCAGGCTGGCCATGCCCCCAGTGACCCAAGCATAGTCCAGGGCCAGCTGGAAGCAGGTATCTGGGATTTATTTATCTTCTATAACTGAAACTTTGTAGCCTTGAGCGGAGGGCAGGGCAGGCCAGGGCAGGTGGGAAGCTTGGCTTCCTCCATTGCTGGGGGCAACCCAAGCCTCCTGCTTGCTCCAGCTCTGTGGCCGCTGCCATCTTGGTTGGGTTAATTTGCATACTCGCTCCTGAGTGTGGCTTGTGGGTGTAGTGGAGGTATGGTCAATTTGCATGTTTCTCTTTTATTAGATAGGATATGAATTACATTTATGAACAATTTTATACATTTACTTTGAATTATTAAATTACCACTCCCTCCAATTTAAAATTCTTGTATTGAATTTTAAAAAGTTATCTTTCTACCCAGCCATAGTGGCTCAGTGATTGAGCATAGACCTATGAACCCAAGATCATGGTTTCATTTCCGGTCAGGGCACATGCCCAGGTTGCAGGCTGGATCCCATCATCATTGATGTTTGTATCTGTCTCTCCCTATCCCTTCCTCACTGAAATTAATAAAAAAAATTTTTTTTAAACCACATGTTATCTTCCTTTATGGTGTGAGGTCAGGGGGATTTAATAAATCTTGAGATACCTCTTGTTTTTCTCTTTGAGATGTCATTCTTCCAGTGTGTTTAAATTAGTATAAAGAAGAGGACAAATTACAAATATATTTTCCTTAAGTATCTCTTGTGGGAATGCACCCTATGTTGCCATTCATTGTTTGCCAGTGGTCCAAAGCTGATGCCTTGTCATGTGAATCTGAATATATAAGATGGGGAAAAAGTAGGTTTACAGTTGTGAGTATACCAAAGACAGAGGTTTTTTTTTCTTATATTATCTTTAATTATTGCATTATTTTCCATGCAAACAACAGTAAACCTACGTTTGTCCCACCCTGAATGTATGTATATATAGAAATATGGCTCAAGTTCAACAATATTGTTCACAATTTCTTTCAGTTTATGATTCCTTCTTGTAGCTTATCCCTTCTGCACATTTGGTAGCTGTAAAATAAAGAAGGTTTAAATCTCACTATTTTCTGAAATAATATTGTGATTCTTGGAAAACTCACATATCTTTACCATTCTAGATGATGAGAATGCAGTCTGCTCCACTACCATCTTCTCATTCTTCATCTTCTCCTCTGCCTAGGTTTGCATTTCACCTGCTCAATAATTACAGCACCAGATCAGCAAGTCAACTGACAATGCACCATCCAATGAAGAGACCTTCATGGTCTCTTGTGATGGCCTTCACTTTGAAGTGTATTTGGTCAGATATAAATATAGTTACCCAAGCTTTCTTTTCATTTTCATTTGCATAGAAAAATTTTTTCCGTCCTTTCACTCCCATCCTATGTGAGTCTGTTCTTAGATGGGTCTGTTATAGACAACATATATTTGGATCATGTTTTCATATTAATTAAGCTCTCATGTCTTTGAATGGAACATTTAATCCATTTACATTCAAGGTAACTATTGACAGGTATTTACTCATTGCCATTTTAATTCTCTATGCATATGTTTCTCACTCTCTTTCTTTTTCTGAATACAGCAGTCCCTTTAGTATTTCTTGCAGTGCTGGTTTGGTGGTGATAAACTACTCCATCATTTTTTTTTCTGGGAAGCTCTTTATGTCACCACATATTTTGAATGATAGCCTTGCTGGATATACTAATCTTGGTTGCAGATCCTTGCTTTTCATTACCTTCAATACTTCATGTCATTTCTTTCTGGCCTTTAGAGATTCTGATGAAAAATCAGCTGACAGTCTTATGGGAGTGCTTTTATAGTTAATAAATTGCTTTTTTCTTGCTGCCTTTAAGATTCTATCTTGGTTCTTCTTGCTTGGGACTCTCTGTGCCTCAACTTGTGTGACTTTTTTTTTCATCAGGTTATGGAATTTTTCTGTCATTATTTCTTCAAACACATTCTCTATCCCTTGCTCACTTCATTCACCTTCTGGAATGTCTATGATGTGAATATTGTTACATTTCATATTGTTCCACAGCTTCCTTAAGCTGTCCTCCAGTTTTTTATTTGTTTTTCTTTTTGTTTCTCTGATTGTGTGTTTTTTTTCTAACTTACCTTCTAATTCTCTAATCCAATCCTAGGCTTCCAATGTGTTCTTTATTAGTGTTATGTCATTCTTTATTTCTGATTGGTCTTTTTTCATATGTACTGTATATTTTCTCATGCTTCTGAGCATCCTTGACATAATTATTCTGAACCCTATATCTCATAAATTTATTATTTCCATTTCATTTAGCCCTTCTTCTGGGGAATTTTTATTCCTTCATTTTCTGATTTATTTATTTATTTATTTATTTATTTATTTATTTATTTATATATTTTTGTCATCTGATTTAGTTCCCAGTTTGGGTTTGTGTCTATGAATTAGGAAGATCTGATAGGACTTCCAATTTCTAGTGCAGGACAATGTTAGACTCTGTTTGTGACTGGTCCTGAGTACCCTGTTTGGAGCTATCAGTTTTCCACACATTGTGGTTCTCTTTACTATGGCCAGATGCCTTTGGAAAGGACCAAGATGTTCATGAAGTTCTGCTTTTTCTTGTCCTGGGCCCAGAAGGAGATCAGGTAAAGACTCAAAGCCTCCAGATATCTCCCTCTGCCTGCAATTTGATTGTTATTCGGTCTTGATTAGCCTCAAGCTATCAATCACACTGTGTGGTAAAAAGTTTTCCAACAGGGTGGAGAATTTTATTCTCTGCTCCCCAGCAAAAGCTGCTTGAATGATAAAATCTGCTGAGAATGACGTTCTCTGCAGTATTAGGGAATGACTCAGCACAGGAACTTGGGTGGCTGCCTTCTGAGCTCTAACAACAGAGCACCCAATCATGGTTTCTGCTCACACAGCTCTAGTATACTCTGTCCTCCCTCTGGTGGATCCCAAGGTGAGTGTTGCATGTAAAACTTTGTGTATTTGCCCTTTAAGAAGGTTCCTACAGTTCCAGTTACCTCTCCCTGGAGGCAGTAACCCTGCTGCTTTGCAGATGTTGTGTGGGTATGTTTATCGGTTCTGGTGCCCTGTACTGGGGGGAAAGACTTAGCATTTAGAGTTCTCAGTGGGGACCCTCCCACAGCTGAGATATCTCTTCGGAACTTCAGCTGCTGTCTATGGGATCCCAGCCAGCCCTCTCCCACTTCCGCACTTTCCACCAGTCTCTATGAGGTCTCCACTTTCTGCCCTTGGTTATAAGGTTCCCTCAAGCTAGTCATCAGTTGATTATTCAGCAAGGCTTTTCTGTATTTTAGTTGTATTTCCAGTTTTCTCCTGAAAGTGTGTCAATGTAGCTTCCACTTACTCTGCTGCCATTTGTTTTCCATTTCAATTTTGTTTTTAAAGAAAATTATCCTAAATTATTCAGTTCTGACATTCTTCTGTGTGTTGGTAAAATATTGGTTTATTATAACCAAATATGATATTTGGAAGGGTTAAAAGTTTTTATAAGAAACTGTTAACAGCCAGGAAACTATATATGTTCTTGAGCTGAAGAATAATATAGATGTCTATTTAATAGTGTTTACAAAATATGTTTTGCATTAATGTGAAGAAACAAGAGCTTACAGGCCAGGGCCACACACACACACACACACACACACACACACACACACACACACAAATAAAAAAAAAAACTTTCATAGCAATTCAACATTAGGTATAATGATAAACTCATCTGATGGCCTTAAAAATTAGAGATATAAAGGAAAGTATATTAAAATGTATTGCTTGATGACCAGAAAAATCAAGGAGTTAATGGTAATCCAGAAAAGGGTAAAATAAATCATTTAAAGATTGCAAGACTGGAGTAGATCTGAAAATATCTCTGTAAATGGAAGAAAGATTTAATTTTCAGTTATTCTTAATCCTTAGATTAATCCTTAGACTCAGTCTCATCTAAGATTAAGAAAATTACTCTCAGCTACTCCTTTGCTTGATTAATAGAAATGGTAATCCACTCAAAAAGAAAATTCTCATACTTTTAGAGTTTGAATGTAAGACATGGGCCTAGAAAATTAAAAGCAAAAGTGGAATACAATTTATAATATTAAGATACCTTACTAATATTGAGGTTTTAAAATATTGTTCAAAATGTTAAAATTATTTTAAAATATTCACGTATAATTGAGTAAATACTATCATCTATATATTTGTGTTGAACTTTTGGATCCATTTGTTATATCGTTATTTTAAGCCTATATACAGAAATGTTACAATATATAATACCATGTCCATCCCATTCATGGTATATTCTCACATTATTTTGACTCCAAACGGTTAGCCATTTGAACTGAGGAATTGAAAGACTAAAATTGTGGTAGAATCCCATAATTTACCTTCAACAAACATGTAAACAATGCTAAATAGTAATGTGTAAATATAGCTCTTTACAAATTTTTATAGAAATAATAAGGTAATTTCTTCTTTGAACAACAACAAAATAAATGCACATGTTAGGAAGGACCTTTTGATTGCCAGATAAACTTCATGGACTATAGGCTTGCAATATTCAGCTATTTCCATATTCTTTTAATGTTCTCTCAGATAAGACTTTATACAGTAAATATTGTACTTCTCACATTCTATGTTTTAGATTTAAAAAACATAAAAATTGTCTCATATGTACTTTTCAAGTGTTTAAAACATTTCTTTAATATTTTTCAATAAGTCTTCTGGGAGGTACAAGCAGCTTATTGAAGGCTTTGGAATTATTCACACATGTCATTTATTGCTTTCTTTGCTAAAGGATGCTAAAATTCTTGCCCTTTCTTTTTTGATTGCTTCTTTTCCTTCCCTCTCTCTCTCTTTTTGAAAATGATTCCCTTTTTGGATAACTTTTCATGCTTCTAAGAAATATAAGGCTATTTTTATCACAGAAGAATATGCATAATGATATAAAACATATCTCATTTTATTTAGCCTTTTCTGGGATAAAGTCCAATTACAGCTTTTAAAGTATGCCCTAGTTGATACTATGCCTGCATTGAACTTTCAAGATATGCTTTATGATAAAGAGCCATTTAAGAAGTGTATCTTAGTATGTGCTGATTTTAAAGTACTGTGTTAGTTACTATTTTCTTTTGCCAATTAGTCTTCACTGTATAATCTGTGTGTACATATAAACAGCATACATTTAAAAATTACATTCGGCAAATGAACACTTTGCAAATACAATTTTTTTCAACAGTGCTTATATTCCTTGTAATTGCTCACTATATTCAGATGACAAAATAATTTAAACTATTGGAGTAAATTTTATTATTTTTATATGCAAGTAATAATTAATTCACTTTATTAAAAAACATATTTTCTACTTATTTATGGATGCCTAAATCCAATAAAATTTAGATGTAAGAAAATTTCAAACTTTAATAATAATCTTTGAATATTTTATGATAACCACATATATGTGATACCAATATTCACAAGGACAGGTTATTGAAACAAGTAGTTTAGGAATTTATATTCATAAAATAGTTTAGGAATTTATATTCATAAAAACTTGCTTTTGGTTCTAAATGTTCTTCTTCCTGGCTAGATTAAATAGAATATGAATCTGTTTTTTAATCTAATGCAACCAAGATCTGTCATTTTTCTCCCTTTAATCATATTTTTTCTATACTAAAAATGGTACCTTTTTCTGTTTATTTTCAAGTATATCCATTTTTAATGGATGATTCTTGATAATACATAATTGATCTTATATTTATAAGACCTTAAATACAAAATTTAAAGAGAAGATTTCATTGATCAAAGCAGTAAAATGGCAAGAATGTAGTTATTTCTATATTGGGAAAACAAAATTAATTTTTATTTATAACAAAATAAGTCAAAATTCTTTAATGTTACATGACGTTTGGAATTCATAAAAACAATTATGTACTAGTATGTTTATTATGTTCTTCATTTAATTAAGATAATAAGTTTTGTGATTATTTGTGACTAGAAGACACCTTTGCATAGCTGGTTACCAACCTGGGCTGAAGGGAGAAGGTAGAAAATGGGAGGATACTTTTTTGGTAGCAATCTATTTTTATTTCTACATTAAGGATATTAACTAGATTAAGGTAACACATCCCTTCAATTAAAACCCTACCAAATAAATAATGTAATTTTGGCATTATCAGTTTTAGAACACTCATGCTGCCTTACCCCCCCTCCCCAGTAAATAACTATCCTACAAGAGGAAGGCTCTTGTTCTAATGATTCTTCTCTTATCTCATTTCTTAGATATATGCTCTAAGAATGTTTTATCTAGATGCTAATGTGTATCACCTGTAGCAGGTATTTTCAAGTTTAGATGTCTCCCAAAATCTGTGAGACAAACTTACACCTGAGTTACCCTTTAAATTCAAAGTTGCTCATCAACAAATATGACTGTTTTTCATAAAATCACTTGAAGAAATTCTATGACTTATTATTATTAGACTAGAGGCCCCATGCACAAAGATTCATGCAAGAATGGGACTTCCTTCCCCTGGCTGCCAGCACCGCCTTTGCTCCGGCCTGGAGATGCCTTTCTGCCTTCCCACACTGCCCAGAGGCCCGGAGCGCCTGGGGCGGCGCAGAACGCCTGTGTCTTTGCCATGGCAATGAAGCAAGCATCCCGCTCCGCCCCCGGCCACTTGGCACCTGCCTATGCAAATTAGCCCACCATCTTTGTTGGGTTAATTTGCATACTCACTCCTGATTGGCTGGTGGGCATCTCAAAGGTACGGTCAATTTGCATCTTACTTTTTTATTAGTGTAGAGATAATCTATTTTATATGATTTATTTGAAATCAGACAATGAAAAGATAAACTAGAATGTAAGATTCCAGGTAATGGGTTTTGTGGTCCCTCCATTTCCCTTCTGACCCCTTCTATGATACCCCAGACTAGTACCTGCTCCATAGTTTATGTGGCACCAGCACAATCATTATCTTATTTGATGCCCAAATCCATCTAGTGAAATATACCTATGATAGCCCAGATTTTCAGGTCAGGTTTCCAATAATGAGTTTTAAATTTATGTAAGCCTAGTCTTTATGAATATTTCTTATAACTTAGCCATGCAAACTAAAGTATGCTGGAGAAGCATAGACTTTTTAATTAGTGCAAAGACAAAAGTATCAGAAAACCTGGATTTTATTTGTTTTAATTTTTTTATTGTTATTCATGTGGATTTTCTTAACTATTCTTTAGAATTACTTTCTCCTAGCATGACCAGTGATTTATTTATTTAATATCGATGATTTTCAAAATTGGATATCATTGATATTAAATAAACAAATCAAATAAATTTACTTGAAATCTGGTCTTTGATCATTAGGGAAATTAAAGAAAAAAATCTAAAATTTTTTTAAAGGCACAATTAGCTATTTTCAAAGGAGAAAGTGAGAAAGATCATAGTTCTATTCTGCACAGCTTATTGTAGATATTTTGTACTCTAAAGTACTTAATATTTACTTTTCAATCTCTGATTCCCTATTAACTTTTAATTTCAAGTACTTTTTCTAAATAATTCACTTAGCCTATATTTATTGATTGCTTGATTTATTTGAAAGATATCAGATACATCCAGGCAACTGATAAACAATATCTAAACCCACAAGTATCCTATATAATAAAAGAGTAATATGCAAATTGAACTTAACCATGAAATGAGCAGGAACAATCGGTCACTATGATGTGCACTGAGCACTAGGGGGCAGATGCTCAATTCAGGGGTTGCCCTCTAGTGGTCAGTGTGCTCCCACAGGGGCTGACAACTGCGAGTTCAGTGGTGGTGGCAGGATCCTCTCCTGCCTCCTCCACAGTTCTAAGGATGTTCGACTCTGAATGTCAGTCGGACATCCCCCAAGGGATTCCAGGCTGCCAGAGGGATATCTGACTACCAGCTTAGGCCCAATCTCCCGGGGAGCGGGCCTAAGCTGGCAGATGGACATTCCCTGAGAGGTCCCGGACTTTGAGAAGGTGCAGGCCAGACTGAGAGACCCCCCCTGAGTGCATGAATTTATGTGCACCAGGCCTCTAGTCCTATATAATAAAAGAGTAATATGCAAATCGACTGAACAGCAGAACGACAAGTCACTATGATGCACATTGACCACCAGGGGGCAGACACTCAATGCAGAAGCTGCCCCCTGGTGGTCTGTGTGTTCCCAGGGGGAGTGCCACTCAGCCCCAAGCCAGGCTGATGGCTGGGGAGCACAGCGGCCACCTCCGTGGCAGCACTACAGATGTCCAACTGCAGCTTAGGATGTCAGTCAGATACCCCCCCAAGGGCTCCTGAAATGCAAAAGGGCACAGGCCAGGCAGAGGGACCCCCCCGCCCAGTGCACAAATGTTGTGCACTGGGCCTCTAGTAAATACATAGAGCAAGAGAAACCAAACACTAATACACTTTCCAACATAAAAGACAAAACCAGATGTAACTTTGTTCTTATGAAACTTAAAACCTATGGTCCTGCTACTCAAAGTCATTTTCATAGACCAGATTTTCAGTATCCTTTGTGAATTGATTAAAATGCAGAATCTCCAGCCCCACCCTAGTTAATGAGTATACATATTAAAGTTTATAAAACATCGGTACACACATATTTTATTTAATCATATGTGAAAAGGTAAACTTGTACATTTCCTAATCATGACTGAGTATATATACAGCAAAACAATTACTGTTTCAAACAAACTAAGGACTGTAGACTAAAAAGCATTATGTCATCTCTCAAGCTTCTAAAGGTGGGATGTGGGGTGCCAAACAAACAGAATGAGAAAAATCATAACTTAGGTATCCTAAGTAAATATATGAATATCAAAAGAAAAAATACAGATAATTAAAATTTTTGTAGTTCCTTTGGGAAGGAAGAATTTTAAGCCATTCATAACTCATAATGAATATTAAGTGAAATTGCTAAAAAGCATAAGAATCTTCTTATCGCTCAGGTCTAGGTATGACTCAGTCCTTATGACTGGCTGGTGATTCTTAACAAATGACTTATTTGCTAAAGTCTTAGCTACCTCCTTAGTAAATGGGAGAGGGTAGCAAGAATCATGTTTAGAACTGTAAGGCCCAGCTGCCTCTGTTAATGACCTCTGCCCTGGCTTGGACAAATCAGTGGGGACCACCACCCGGAAAGAGCATGTCTGGAAAGCTGATGAATATTCTATGGAGACTCTCCCCTGAGACCTCCCCTAATATTTCCTGCAAGACAGAGATAAATACACTCAGGATGAATGCCCATGACATTCCCTTCCCCCTTCTTCCCTCAAACAGACTTGCAACCAGGAGTGCAATGGGCATGGTAGCTCATCCCAAGGCTAACCTCATGTACCTGTCTCCAAGACCCCATTTTCCCTGACTTCTCAGAGCCAATGCAACCCAGACTAGGCTTTCCTGATACTTCCATGCCTTTCCTTGTTTCACTGTCCTAAGTGTGATTTTTCTGAAGCCAAAAGCTTCTTGTTTGCTTTGCTGCACTTTGTCTCTTGATTGAAATCTTTCCTTCAAGAAGACAAGAATCAAGGTCTTGCAGTTTCCCTGGTAACAATAGTATTGCATTTACTTCAGAAATTATAGTAGCAGTGACATTTTTGCAAATCTAAACTGTTTTACTAAAAAAATCTTAATCAACAATGACAACAATAACAAAAACACTTGATGTTTTTCATACTGATGTTTCCTATGTCTTTTTTTTTTTAATCAATTTTTGCTGAACTTACAGGGTATATTTATGTGTCCCACAAACCTTAGTGAAAATATGCCATATTAACATCAAAGTGATTAAACTATTGGGGTTTATGTGCATAAAATAAAGTACACTGCCATTCTGCAAAGTGTTGCTATATTTCAGAATTCTGATTTGAAATCATTAAGATAGGGCAGAGCCAACTAAGGCTATATAATATTTACTTGAAAAAAAGATATTAGAATTATAATCAAGGCTCTTATTGAGACAGAACACACTGCCTAGGTATACTGTTTGTGAAAATATTAAATATTCTTGTACTTGGTGAAAATGTGTGTTGCTCTAACCTCTCATTATCTAATTAATGTTGCCACCCTCCACACTCTACTATCTTCCAATAATCTGGTCATTCATGGAATAATGCTTGCCTCAGGGACTTCCCAGACAGTCACAGTCACTTCAGCTTTTTTGAGGATTGAGCCTTTGACTTAGAGATTATTGTTTCTCTCTCCTCTGATCTCCCCTTTATGGCATCCCTTTTAACGTCATAACTTTCTAACTAGATAATTCTGCTCTGGTTCATACCAAGTATACCAAGTATATTAGTGAAGGAATGAAGTTGCTTTGTATTTCCATTCAAGGAAACCCAAGTTATTCAATGTCTCTGGAGTTTTCCCTACTATGCTGGGGAAGCAAGAGTTTACTTAGATATAGAATTTTATTGAAATAACTAGAGGGACGGTGCACAAAATTCATGCATGAGGGTGTGTGTCCCTCATCCCAGCCTGCACCCTCTCCAATCTGGGACCCCTATCCCGGTAGGATCAGGCCTAAATGGGCAGTCGGACATCCCTCTCACAATCCAGGACTGCTGGCTCCCAACTGCTCGCCTGCCTGCCTTCCTGATTGCCCCCTAACCACTCCCCTGCCAGCCTGGTTGATGCCTAACTGCTCCCCTGACAACCTGTTTGCCCCTAAGTGCCCTCCCCTGCAGGCCTGGTCACCACTAACTGCCCTCCCCTGCAGGCCTGGTCCCTCCCAACTGCTCTCCCCTGGTCATGGCTTCTGCCAGAAGCAACCAATCTATGTGTTTTTCTCACATGGATGTTTCTCTCTGTCTTTTTCTCTCTCTCCCACTCTCCCTAAAAATCAATGGGAAAAAAATATCCTCGGGTAAGCATTAATTAAAAAAGAAAAAAAAAAAGATAAAAAAGATTGATGGACCTTTAGCCAGACACATCAAGAAACAAAGAGAGAGGACCCAAATAAATAAAATTAGAAATGAAAGAGGCTAAGTAACAAATGACACTATACTAGTAGACATCCAAAGGATTGTAAGCTAATATTATTAACAACTATATGCCAAAAAGCTTGGACAACCTGGAAGAAATGCACAAATTCCTAGAAAAATGCAATATTCCAAAACTGAATCAAGAAGAATCAAGAAACCTCAATAGGCCAATAACAACGGAAGGAATTAAAGCAGTAATAAAAAATCAACAAACCTCTGAGCAAAAGTAAGTCCTGGATCAGATTGCTTCAAATGTGTGTTTTACCAACTATTCAAAGAAAAACTAACACCTAGCTTTCTCAAACTATTCCAAAAAAACCCAAGTTAGTTTTTTATGAGCCCAGTATTATCCTTATTCCAAAACCAAATAAAGACACTACAAAGAAAGAGAATTATAGGCCAATATCCCCGATGAACATAGATGCTAAAATTCTCAACAAAATATTAGCCAATAAGATTCAGCAATACATTAAAAAGATCATACACCATGACCAAGTGGTATCTATTCTGGGGATGCAAGGCTGGTACAATATTGGCAAATCAATAAATATGATACATCACATAAACAAAATGAAGGATAAAAATCACATATCAATAGACACAGAAAAAGCATTTGACAAAAGCCAACACCCATTTTTGATAAAAACTCTTAGCAAAGTGAAATAGAGGGATCATATCTCAACATAATAAAAGTTATATATGAGAAACCTACAGCCAATATCATACTCAATAGGCAAGAACAAAAAGTGTTCCTCTTAAGAACAGGAACAAAATAGGGATGTCCACTTTAACCATTCTTATTCAACACTAGGGGCCCAGTGCATGAATTCATGCACCTTGAAAGGAACTGTGGGCCATGAGGTGGTGGTGGTCACAGGGGTGGGTCTCAGCCCATCCTCCATGCCCCTGCTCAGCCCCTCCCACCATGGCCCCTGGTTCCCTGTCTGCCAGTAGCCCCACTCCCTCTACCACCACTCCCATGCACTGACAGCACAGGCCCCGCTTGCACCTGCTGATGGCATGGAGAAATTGGGGCTGGAGCCAGCAGCGGGTGTGAGTGGGGCCAGCACCATCAGTGGGTGTGAGTGGCGGCAGCCGGCCCCGATTGCCCCTCAGGAGCAGAGGCAGGTTGAGAAGCCTTGAGGGGCGATTGGGGCTGGCAGCTGCCGTTCACACCCACTGATGGCACTGATCAATCGGGGCTGGCACCAGGCACTGGCAGAAGGTGCAAGTGGGCCAACTGCCAGAAGCAGGTGCGAGCACCAGGTGAGACCACGGCAAGTGGGAGCAAAGAATTTTGTAAACACCAGAGGCTCATCCCGATGAGAGCCACCGGTGCCCCACCTTGGTCTGGCACCCCCACTCACCTGCTCTACCATCCACCATGGCCAAAGCATGCCATGTTCTGTGCTCTGCCACCTGCTGCCAACACCTGCCATGTTTCGCGCATGCCTCCTGGTGGTCAGCGCATGTCATAACGACTGGTTGTTTGGTTGTTCTGCTGTTCAGTCTATTTGCATGTTAACCTTTTATTATATAGGACTAGAGGCCCGGTGCATGAAATTTGTGCACGGGAAGGGGGTCCCCTCAGCTCGGCCTGCACCCTATCCAATCTGGGACCCCTCAGGACCTCTGGCTCCTAACCGCTCACCTGCCTGCTGGCCTGATCCACCTAACTGCACACTCCTGCCTGCTTGATCGCCTCTAACCTCCTCTGCCTTGGCCCTATGAACAGGGCTTTGTCCAGAAGGATGTCCAGAAGGTCATCCGGAAGATGTTCAGTCTAATTACCATATTACCCTTTTATTAGTATAGATGCCACCTTGTCCTAAAAATGCAGGTAGTTCCCAGGTTTTCCTATTGTGGAAGGGAGCCCGCGGTAGCATCCTGGATTCTGACCGGGGCTTATGTGCTTGTGCTTTATCTCAGCAGATGTGATTCCTAGAAGAAGACTCTTGGATGTACCTTGAACATTTCTATCGAATTTGTCAAATCATCCTCCAAAAATGTTGAACCACTTTAAACTCCCACCAGCAACCATGCATGTGCCCTCTGTCCCACTTTGATGCCAATATCATTGATTTCTCCCTAGAAGCTTCCCTCCCATCAGCCAAGACTGCTTGGTACTTGAGCCAACCTCATTGTTCAGCTGGGGACTTGATTTCCCGAGATAGAATTATGAAGGAGAAAAAATAGTTTTCCTTTACTTTTCTGAGTTCTTAGTGGAGGCCCTTGTAAATGAAAGACAGATCACCAAGAGAAAAACAAAAGTTCATTAACATGTGTACCTCGTGTATATGTGGGAGATCCCAGGGAAAAATGAGTAACTCCCCAAGGTGGCTTAGAATGCAGATTTAAATACCTTCTTCCTAGGGAAAGGGGACGGGAGATGTAGGCCTCTTAGAGGAGAGTAAATTATTTTTGGGAAAGATGAATGGGGGTGAGGGGAAATAGTTTGTAAAAAAGTTTGGGTGTGATGTGAACTTCTACTCTCCTGTCCTGTGACAGGAGTCAGTCTTCTCTGCCTGATGACACTTCTCCCATCAAGGAGACCTATGACATTTAAGCTCCTTTTGGGGGGTCTGATTTTAGGCACATCAGGAGACTTCAGTGAAAGCCTCTGCATGCATTTGCTGTTTTTCAAGCATCCGCAGCTCAAGATCATCAATATAACAACACAGCATATGTTGGGGTGGCATGTTCTCTGACCTTCAGAATAAACCCAACAAAAGCTTGTTTCCTCTCTTAGATAATTTGCCACAGTAGCATTATTCCCTGTAGACGGTATTCTGACCAGACCTTCCTGGGAGTGGTCATAACATACCCTGTGCTTGTAGAAAGATGTGGGCCACATCACTAAATAAACCAGGGGCAGTTTTATCCTCTTGTGGAAGGGGGATAAAGTTATGATAGTTTATCTCCCTTTCTACATGTTTCTTGCGGGTTTGTGTCTCCACTGCCCCCTACCCCCAGCATCCCCAGCACCTTGGCCGTGGGGCTTGGGTCTGCTGCATGCCGGGATTGCAGGTTTGTGTCTCCAATCCGGCCCCCAGCAGCCCCAGAGCCGCTGTGGTGGAGCTTGGAACTGCTGTGTGCCAGCCTCCCTGCTTGTTTTTGTCTCTGATCCAGCCCCCAGCAGCCTCAGCACTGCTGGGCGGGCCTTGGGGCTGCTGGGTGCGAGGCTTGAGGGTTTGTGTCTCTGATCTGGCCCCCAGCAGCCCCAGTATCACCTGGACACTATGGGCATCACCATCTTTGTTGGGTTACTTTGCATACTCACTCCTGATTGGCTGTAGCATAGTGGAGTGACAGTCAATTTGCATGTTTCTCTTCTATTAGTGTAGATGATACTGGAAATCCTAGCCATAGCAATCAGACAAGAAGAAAAAAATAAAAGGCATACAAATTAGAAAGGAAGAAGTAAAACTGTCATTATTCTCACATGACATGATATTATACATAGATAAACATAACAACACCACTAAAAAGCTACTAGAATTAATACATGAATTCAACAATGCATTAGGATATAAGATCAACATCCAGAATATGATGGAATTTTTACACAAATAATGAATCTCAGAAAGTTAACTTAAAAACCAACCCTATGTATATTTGCCAAAAATAAATAACTAAATAAGATACCTTGGAATAAACAACCAGAGAGGTAAAAGACCTATACTACATTGAAAAAAAAAGAAATAGAGGAAGATAAAAACAAATGGAAGAATATACTGTGTTCATGGATTGGAAGAATTAAGATCATTAAAATGTCCACACTACCCAAAGCAATCTATAGATTCAATGCAATTCCTATTAAAATACAAATAGTATTCTTCACAGATCTAGAACAAATATTCCAAAAATTTATGTGGAACAACAACAAAAAAAAAAAACCCGAATAGCTGTAGAAATCTTGAAAAAGAAGAACAAAGTTGCTGGTATCACAATACCAGATATCAAGCTACTACAAAGTCATTGTAATCAAAAGAGCCTGATACTGGCATAAGAACAGGTTTCTAGCTCAATACAACATATCAGAATATCCAGAAATCAACCCACACCCTTATGGCCAGTTAATATTTGACTAAATAAGCAAGTACATACAATGGAGTCGAGAGAATCTCTTCAATAAATGTTGTTGGGAAAATTGGATAGGTACATGCAAAAAAATGAAACTAGATCACCAACTTATCCACTTTTATGAAAATGGGTGAAAGACAAATATAACTTGCAAAACCTAAAAGAAAACATAGGCAGTAAAATCTCACATAGAATTTTCACTGATATATCTCCTGGGACCAGAGAAACACAAGAAAAAATAAACAAATCAAACTAAAAAGCTTCTGCACAGACAAAGAAACCATCCTCAAAATGAAAAGGAAACCCATTGTATAGGAGAACATATTTGCCACAGATACATCTAACAAGGGGCTAATTTCTAAAATACATAAAGCACTCATATAGCTCAACAAAAGGAAGACAAATAACCCAATTAAAACATGGGAGCAGGAGCTGAATAGGCACTTCTCCAAAGAGAACATATACTAGTAGATGGCCAAGAGACATATAAAAAGAGCTCAATGTCAATAGTTATCAGAGAGATTCAAATTAAAGCTATAATGAAGTATTACCTCACACCAGAATAGCTACCCTCAATAAATCAACAAACAACAACTGCTGCTAAGGATGTGGAGAAAAGGGAATGTTAGTACACTGCTGGTGGGAATGCAAATAGATGCAGCCACTATGGAAAACAGTATAGAATTTACTCAAAATATTAAAAATGTAACTATCATTTGACCCAGAGTTCCCACTTCTGGGAATATATCCTAAGAAGCCTGAAACACGAAGCAGAGAAGAATATATAAACCTTATGTTCATAGCAGCATTATTTACAATAGATAAGAATTAAAAACAGCCTAACTGCCCATCAGTAGATGAGTGGATAAAAAGCTATGATATATTTACACAATGGAATACTATGCAGCTATAAAAAAGATGGATCTCTTACCCTTTGGGACTGCATGGAGGGACCTGGAGAAAATAAGTGAAATAAGCCAGTCAGAGAAAGACAAATATCACATGACCTCACTTACAAGTGGAATGTAATGAAGATAATTAACTGACCAACATAATAGATTCAGAGACATGGAGTCATGGAACGGGATGACATATCTCAGAGAGGAGTGGGGGTGGGAGAGGACAGGAATAATAAACCAAAGAACTCATGTATATAAATGCATAACCAATGGACACAGACAATAGTGTAGTGAAGGTCTGGTGTGGGACAGGGGCTACCAGGAGGTGGGTAAAAGGGGGGTGCTGGGGGACATCTCTAAAACTGTTAATAATAAAATAAAATTTAAATATGTATTAAAAAATAAATCTGAAATACGAATTTGAAACAATATATGCACCGCTATGTTCAATGCAGCATTATTTAGAATAGCTAAGATCTAGAAACAGCACAAGTGGCCATCAGTAGATGAGTGGATAAAAAAGCTTTGGTATATTTATACAATGGACTACTACTTGGAAATAAACAAGAGGAAATCTTACCGTTTGTGACAGCATGGATGGACCTGGAGAGTATTAAACAAATTGAAATAAGCCAGTCAGGGAAAGACAAGGTATGATTTCACTTATCTGTGGAATCTAATTAACAAAATAAACAAATAATCAATGGTTGCTTTTAGATCTCTCAGACAAGAATATAAAGAAAGTGCTGTCTATATATATTGAAGATTAACATATATATATATATATATATATATATATATATATATATATATATATATCTTATACAAGGTAACAAAAGGAAAACTATCCAATTAAAAATGGACAAAGGACCTAAGTAGACACTTCTCCAAAGATGGCCAAGAGACATGAAACAATGTTCAAAGTCACTAATCATCTGAGAGATGAAAATCAAAACAACAATGAGGTATCACCTCACACCTGTCAGAATGGCTATCATCAACAAATCAACAAATGACAAGTGTTGGCAAGGATGTGGAGAAAAGGTGACCTTAGTACACTGCTGGTGGGTATGCAGACTGGTGCAGCCACTGTGGAAAACAGTATGGAGTTTCCTCAAAAAACTAAAAATGGAACTCCCATTTGACCCAGTGATCCCACTTCTAGGAATATATCCTAAGAAATAAGAAAGAATAGATGCACCCCTATGTTCATAGCAGTGTAATTTACAATTACTAAGATTTGGAAACAATCCAAGTTTCCATCAGCAGATGAGTAGATAATAAAGCTCTGGTACATTTATACCATGGGATTCTATGCAGCATTAAAAAGAAGGAACTCTTACTGTTTGAGAGAGCATGGAGGGACCTAGAGAGTATTATGCTAAGTGAAATAAGCCAGCCAGAGAAAGACAAGTATTACATGATCTCACTCATATGGAATCTAACGAACAAAAAAACCTGATGAACACAATAGATTCAGAGACTTAGAAGCATGGAACAGAAGTCAAATCTCAGAGGGAAATTGGGGAGGGTAGGTGGGTGGGAAGATATTAACCAAAGAACTTGTATGCATACATAACTCATGGACATAGACAATAGGGTGGTGAAGGCCTGGGGTGTGGGGCGAGGGTGGGCTAGAAGAGGTCAATGGGGGAAGAAGAGGGCAACATATACCTTCAACAATAAAGATTTTTTAAAAAGCTAAAAAAAAAAAAAAAAAGAAAGTGTTGTTAGGTTGTGTAATCTAAGTACTTTCAGTTTGGCCCTGCTAAACTACAAAGAGGCTTGGAAATATTAGAACACATGGAATTTCTTGAGCACTGGATATGTCTGCCACATCTAGTAACTGGATGAAGCTTTTCAGGCACTAAATTTTGTATATATAGCAAATAAATGAGTCAATAAAAATTCCTCCCTCAAAAAATATGTTGATTTCCTGACAATTGGGTTAATAGTCAGTGATGACATATCTTAATAATTGACATATTTTAATAATATGATGACATATTTTAATAATTTTTATTACGACTTATTTTTTGTATGTTATTTGCAAAGCAGGTTAACTTAGTGTACTAATTTAAAAAATACTGTTTATATCAGAAAGGGTTCATATTTACACACCATATTTAGCATCTCTTCAGTATATAGTATTAAAATATTTATACTATGACCCTAAATTATACTCCAACTTGCAGCAAGATACTTGGGGTATTTCAAGTTATTTTATCTGGGAAATACAGTGACAGGCACTTTCTTCTTACTCATAGTGAGAATAGGTATTCTTAATATCCAGCTTCTCTCCTGGTGTACACATAAAGTAGATCTTGAGTTTATAAACACTTTTGGCACTGTCAACCTTACAAAAAAATACCATTTAGGAAGCAATAGTGGTATAGCACACACAGATAACTAACAAAAATTGTTAGTTTTGATGTTTTGACATGTTTGTACATGCAGATATATAGAAATCTATATGATTATACAGAAAGACAAATTACATCATTAGTGACTAGTTTTTAGATTAATAAATAGTTAAGTACATAAAAATCCTGGTGTATATATTAACATGTTAACTATAAAAGTTACAGGTTAAAACTTAATGCCTATAAAATATATAGATAAATTATAGTTACATAGTATTCAATGTTAGTGGTTGAAAATGAAAACTGAAATTAAAATCTAGCTCTCCTATTTCCTCACTGTGAGATACTGGTCTAGTTATCTATAGAAATAGTGAGATAGGTTGAGGTAATATTTTGAAATATTTTCAACAGTGCTTGGGACAAATTAAGGATTTCAAAAAACTAAGTATTAGCGTAAAAAGATAGGAAAAAACTAAGCTTCATAATTAATATCATTCTAATTTTTCATATTGGACTTAGTTATACATTATACAATTTTGATCAGGTATGCATTAGTGCTTAATATTTTTAAGAGAATGATTATACACTGTTCAATTATTATTTATTATATCAATTTATTTTTCATTGTTTAATTATTTTAGGATTGATTCCACTATAAATCATTTGACTTTATGAAATCATCATCTATTAAAATGAGGCGATATAATACAATTATTCTTCCACTATTTATTAAAGAAGCAAGTCTCAGATTTCTAGTAGTATTATCATCAAAATTATCTATATATACAGAGATGTATGTGCTTATAAGTGCAAAATGTATGTAATATATATGAATGCCTTTCCTAGTTCCGTTTTATATTGACTGCAGTTTGGAAAATTTATTTTTATCATATCCTAATTATTTTATGTATGAAAATAACACAGAGTTAATGTAGTATAATTTGATAATTGTATCTATGAGCTTAATTTTTACTATTTTCCTTAGACCTGTTCAAAAGAAAATAAAACATTTCACAAAGATTCATGGTAAAACATCATCATTTATACATCAAGCTTTTAAAGTTTTTACAAACAATTTGTTTCCTATTAAACTATTTTGCTAAACATTCTATATACACTTAATAAAATTGGCCTTGCATTTCTTACAATGCCTATTTTTTATTATTTTACTTATCTGTATTATTTTGACTCTAATCTATAATGCAAAAATGCTGAATTTATGAATTTGCTTCCAAATGTACAGAATTATTTCTATCAAAATTACTGTTACTTTATGTTGATTATTTTGCTTATAAATCATAATATGTTTGATTAAATGTGAAAAATTGTGTGACCATAGCATGTATAATAGAGGAAACAATTAAATAAAGCTATATTATTTTATCTAAACTAAAGTACTAATTAATTCTGTCATAAAATTGCATAATGGAATTTGGCCACTTTTCATGATGTAATGTTTGGCATTTTAAAGTATTTGAAATTTGCTCTAATTTCTGAGTTTGAGTCACTCATATTGGAAGGCAAGGAGCAACTAAATCAAATATGTATTTTGTATAAGGATATTACACATTGCAGTTAGGGAAACATAGCTTTTATGATAATGCTTCAATTTTTATCAAAATTGGTCTCCTTTCCAAAATGATTCCACTCAACTCACCCTACTCATTAACATGAAATATATGAAGGACATGTATCTCTTAGGAAACCAATAATACTTCTTTCCCTAAAGAAAACTGCATAAGAATATCAAGATTTGATGGTCTGTATTGTCTAAAAAATGGAGTACTGGTGGAAAGGTTTCATTTAATTATTCAGAAATGACTCCATCTAAGTTTGAAGTGGAATTTTTAAAAACTTATTGAGGTCACCTTCATCTCTTACATATTAATTGAAATGATTTTTTTCATACTTGTCTTTAAGCATGTAAAAGAACATTTGAAGGATCTTATTAAGCAAACTCAGTGCTTAACTATAATTTCAAAGTATTCAGAATAATGTGCTAGTGAAATAATACATTTAATAAATATGTTACATCATGGAAGTTATAAAGAATTAAATCAAACAATAATCATCATAATCTACTCAATGCTGCCTTAATGGTAGTTGATAATTGAGACCTGCTCATTCTCAAGTTAAAGATGCAATTTCCTTAGGTAATAGTTGTCTAGATGGGTGCAGAGAAAGATTAGATAAGCAATGCTCTCTGTACTTTGCCTCCATAAATCAATGAGGCCATTAAAATCAAGTGCATTAAAATAGGCAGTCAAATTTGGGCTATCACATATCAGTCATCAACCTGACACTACCAAAGTTCCGATTTGTTACATATACAGAACTTCTCATTACTATTCTATATCAGCCTCTTATATTCCTCTTTACCACACAATATGAAGATTTCACAAGGAGGCAAAAATATCTGTCCTTCTGCCAAAATGTCACTAAAAACCACAAAATAACCATTTTAACTGGAGCAATAAAATGCTCCCAATTATTGTGTTTTGTATTAAAAATAAATTATAATCAATATTATAATTAATAAAAAATAGTGTATTCTCTGACATGTTAAAATCATTTTATGCACTGTATTTTGATGCTCTAGGCCACTCAAACCTCAAAGGGTCTCTGATTGGCCCCACAAGAGGTCAACTGTTCAGCTAGTATTTTTTACACTACCATGAAAATGAATATCCTATCAAAGGCATTTTTGTGGTGGAGTATTATAAAATCAACTTGGAATACAGTGTTAATAAAAATGAGAATATTCCCTTCTATGATAAATTTGCTTATATAATGTTTACAAATATAATTACATTAAGTAATTTTTTCATATAACCTTTTCTTGATAATGATTTACAAAAATAGTACTAATGAAAACACATTATTTAGAAAATACATTATTTAAAAACAGTGTTTTTTTTGTCAGCCTTAACTAACTATAATTTAATTAAAGGAGTGCTTAATTTTAGTATGTTAAAATAGGAGTTTCAAAATTAATTAAAATTCAAAATAATTTTAAACTTCATAAGAAACATTCTGAGATATAGTTAATAACAATAACTCATATATCTATATATGTAAAAGCCTAAGCAACCAAATGACCGAACAATGAACGACTGAACGACCAAATACCAGTTGACCAGTCACTATGACGTGCACTGGCCTCCAGATGCTCCTGCCCCCTGATGGACAGTGCGCTCCCACAATCAACCTCCCGTGGCTTGCCAACCTCCCGTGGCCCCTTACTCCAGTCGGCAGACCCCAATCGGCCCCATCCAGACTGGGCGAGATGGCCCCAATTGGCCCCTATTGCCAGCCTGGCCAAGGGACCCCACCAGTGCACAAATTCGTGCACTGACCCTCTAGTATATTATATGTATGATTAATGTAATTTTGAAATAAGCAACATTTCAGTTTATAACCTCTTCCCTTTAAAAGATATCTCCCCAACCTGTGTGGCTCAGTGGTTGAGCATCAAACTATGAATCAGGAGGTCACAGTTCAATTTCCAGTCACGGCACTGGAAGTTTTGCCAGCTTGACCTCCAATAGGGCATGCAGGAGGGAGCTGATTAATGATTCTCTCTCATCATTGATGTTTCTATCTCTCCCTCTCCCTTCCTCTCTGAAATCAATAAAAAGCATATTAAAAATGATCTCTTATTTAGGCATCTGAAACAACCATTTCTCTTTGACTTTATCTTAAAAAAATTATTTGATGTATCATTTGCCATTAAAATATGAAAAAAAAAACTTAGAAAAAGCTTTCAATTTTATTACCAAATGTCATATTGGGTGTTAATATGATAACACTCACAAAAACAACACCAATGTCTAATTGTCAATAGTATTAGAATAAATACTGCTAATTTACTTACAAAATCCACCCTATATTTTAATTCATTTTCTCACTGTGAATCATTTTTTGTGAATAGCAAAAATTAGAATTAAAACATACCTTATTGATTTAGCAATGACATGGTAGATAGTTCAGAAGTTTTCTTTTGTTTGTTTGTTTTGATCCTTTTCACTATTTTGGGCTTCAAAAATACTTTATAAAGACAGCATGAAGCCTCTTATAAAATTACATTAGGGTGTAGTAACGTTGGTAAATACTAATTAAGGTAAATCGCTAAATTTTCACTAGTTAGCAAAGATAGAAGAGCATCAACATTTCCTAGTGCTTGATAACCTTTTACTGTGTAAACCGTTTTGAGTACCAACACACTGCAAATCAGGCAATAACTTTATTTTTGTGATAAACATGAGGGAACATAAGAAAGCTTCTACTGTGGAATAAAAAATAACTAAATCCAATTTGTGGATCAGCTATATAGTGTTACCCTGTGCAATTTGTATAATATATTTGAGTATCACTTTATAACATTTAAAAATAAGAATAATTGTTAATTTTCAGCATTATTATAACTAAACATATTATATTTCACATATAAAAGGAACTTAACAAATGTTATTTTATTCTTCTAATTCAGAAAGAATGAACAACTCAGTGTAATATTAGAAATAGTAAAAACTATAGTAATATTAACCATTGTTTAAATTACTAAATTGAGCTTTATTACCTTGAAAAAAGATACTGAGGATATTCATAGCTTTAGCATGAATGTGACTATAACAAGTTGTTCCTTTTGTTCCTATTTGCAAATTACTTAATGTAAGGTAGTTATAAGTATTATAGTAATTATTTTTATTAGTGATCTGATTAAAATGGCATTCTCTTATTAGAATTGAAGAGCAGAAAAGTTTTTACCTTCATTGAGACATTATTTGAAGACTCCAATTACTGAGTTTTCAAGAAGAATTAGTACTATCACAGGTGATATCTCATAGACAGTGGAAATAACTTAAAGACTCGGGCACTATTCTAGTTATCAATATCTGCTGATCTATCATCTGATAGCACTTCTTAATGTACTTTGATCAATATCTGCTGATCAATCATCAATATCTGCTGATCTATCATCTGATAGCACTTCTTAATGTACTTTTCCTTTCCATAGTATAATAGGAAAGGAAAAACATATTGAGAGGGATCTTAAGAGATGCTATGCTTAAATTGTATTTCATATGAAAACTTCTTTATTTTTCTCTTGTGGCAAAGGGACATATGTACTACATTTGAATGAATGTGTTGAAACTAAGACTACTGATACCATTGATTCAATTTTATAAAAGTAAAATGTCACTTGGTGATATTTTAATCAATAACAAAAATTTAAAAGAAATACCACAACACATATTGTGCCTTCATTTATTAATATTATTTAGAGATTTTACCCAAATTATTTCTAAGTATATTTGAGGAAATTATATTTAATAGTTAGTTGATCAGCACATAAAGACGTATTTCATTGACTTTCTTTATATGTTTATTTTGTGAAGTAAAGTTTTTAATTTTCTGGGTAAAAGATGAAAAACAATTTGTACAGGCCAACAATTTAAACCTAATGATTACTGAAGAAGTCTTCGAGACACTTAATGTAAATATGATATGCACACATTATTATTGTGAATGAAAGACATGCCATTTCATATAACAGGTGACATGTACTGGGGTGCTTTCTCTACACCGAGCATCAGATAATGCTATGAGTCTATCACTAATGATAGATGAAAAACATTTTAATATGTCAGATAATGGCACTCAACCCAATGACACAAATGCAATTCAATCAAATAATTTATAAGAGATTTTATATTACGTTACAGAGAAATTGTTAAGATAAATAAAACTCTACAAGTTGCTATCAAAGAATATCCATGTTTTATGCTTACAAATATCTTCTAATGTTGATAATACATTTTAAAATTCTAAAATCACATTGCTAATCATAATATTTTTAACACCATTACCATCATGGCACTGGGCTATCCTGTTAAATAATTTGTCAGATACATTACTTTAATACCATTTCAGAAATGCGGAAACAGAGATGTAAAAATGCCAGACATTTTTATTTCAACTATTTAGAAGTTGTTTTTGGTGTTGGTAAATAATTGAGATGTTAGAAGATAACATGTAGGAAGTTTTATGAGGCAGATATGTTTGATTAGCAAACAAAGCAGAAAATACATAGTCCAGTGCTTCCCATTTGGAGAAAACAATAAAAATACAATAATGTTGTTTACATTTCAAATAGGTTATTATTGCATGAAGAGTTCAAGGTCTTCAGCTTAAGTTCAGGCACTGTATACCTTGGGATGGAAGCATTTATATTTTCAAAGGCTTTTTTAATTTGATAAGTAATTTTTGCTTTCAACTATGCTCTGGTTTTAATTTTTATTGAGATCATTAATATTTTATAAGTAACCACCCAAGGACAGTAAGGGTTAGATCAGTAAAAATTACAGGACTGACTTTTTAGAAGGATGCTGTTTTAGCTAAAATCGTGAGTGGTTATGGCATATGTACCTTGAGGTAGAGGTTTCCAGCTTTAAATACATAGTAAAATTTAATAGATGTGGCTGCTGTCAAAGTAAAAATAAAATTGTTGTCCTGTATACGCCCTCATTCACATAAAAGTTTGACTAAGCTAATAGAGAAACACAATGTTATACAATTATATTCTTTTTTCAATGACAATATAATTTTAAATGTATTTTATAAAACTTGAAAGCATATCAGATGATTGTGTGCTTATCATATATCTATGTATTTCTTGACTAATGACTCTGTTTCATTATTTTATAAACGATGGGTCACCTTTAACACTTTAAAAGCTTATTTTCCATCAGAAATATGATTTATGTCAAAATGAAAAGGTTCTCTCAAACATATTTAGATTCTGTTGCTCTGCCTGCATTTTGGTCTGGTTATCTTTTTCTTTCAAATTATTCAGCAAACCAAGAAAACTGAGATAATAGAGACAATGTTTTAAAAATAAAATGAAAAATGTTCATCTTTAAATCATTCATACATTCAGAAATATTTGTTTGGTGTTTTCTTTGTGCCATGAAATGTTCCACACACTTGGGTCACAGTGGTGAACAAATAAACAGAAAACTAGCCCACTTAGCTGTAATTCATGAAGGTAGATCATTAAAGGTAAGACAACAGGCCAAAATTAGAGTTGCTTATTGTAAGTCCTCTATCACCAAACTAAACCTACTTAGTTATAGTTTGAACTATTCCTGAAATAAAATATTAAACCAGCCAGTGAGGACTCTCCTGACCAGCATTAGTTAGGCAATTTTCCTGATAAATCCCTGCCATCCACTATAAGGAAAGTTACTTTGCAATAACCAATCTGCTCTCTTTTGCATATAAACTTTATTTCTTTGTATAGCTTTTTGGAGCTCCTTTATAACTACCAGACTGTCTGATGTCCAATGTATGAATCACTAAGCAAATTCAATAAGATCTTTAAAATTTACTCAGCTAAATTTTGTTCTTTGACTTCATAAATAAAGCATTAGCATTTTAGATAATGATATACACTGAGTGGCCAGATTATTATGATCTCTGAACACATAATAATCTGGCCACTCAGTGTGTGTATATATATATTAGAGGCCCGGTGCATGAATTCGTGCATGGGTGTGGTCCGGCCAGCCTGGCCAGGGGGAGAGGACATGGGCAGTTGGCCAGCCTGCCTGCTGGTCGAACTCCTGGTCGAGGGGACAATTTGCATATTAGCCTTTTATTATATAGGATATACACTGAGCTGCCAGATTATTATGTGTTCAGAGATCATAATAATCTGGCCACTCAGTATATAATGTGAAGAAAATTAAACACTATAAAGGAAAGTACTAGAATAAAAGTTATTATTTTAAAGAAGGTAGGGAAGGCCTCAAAGATAACTAACATTTGGTAAGGCACCTAAAACAGATGAGAAATCGCAACATGTGAATATCACTGGGAAGGTTATTCCAGGCTCAGAAATAGCAAGTACAAGGTACTAACACTGTAATATAGTTCCTGTGTTAAAGGAATACAAATGAGGCTAATGTGTCCGGGTCAGAGTGAGCAAAGGAAGAAGCAGTAAGAAATGAAGGCAGAGACAAATCAGAACAATAGAAAACCTTTTACAAGAATTTTCATTTAAAAAAAAATAGGAAACCATTTAAGAAATATGTTTAGAAGAATGATTTGCTGAAAAAGATCTCCATAGCTGCTATGTTTAGAGTGGATTGAGGAGGGAAATCAAGGCAGAAGAACAGAGAGCAGTTTGCAGGTTAGAGGACAATTTGGGCAAAAAGTAATGGTACCTGGGACCAGTGTATTGGGATAGATGTGTTGAGAAGTACTGGGTTCTGGTATGCTTTGAGGATAAAGTAAACAGAATTTTTTGATGAATTTGCTATGAAATGTGATTGGAAGAAAGAATAAAGTAGGGCTCCAAATTTGTTGGTCTGAGTAACTGGAAAAGTGGAGTTGCTATTTATTAAGGAAGAGCAGAATGCAAAATAACCAGTTTGGGGTAAAGATTATGAAATTAAATTTGACTTAAGTTTGATATATCTATTATAAACCAAAGAAAATCTGTCATGTTGTCACATGCACATTTAGATATGCTAATCTATACATTGGAAGATACATCTGCTCTAGATATACAAATTAGGAAAATATAATTTGAGGCTATTTACATGATATATATAATCCATGAAAATAGCAGGAACAATCTATAGAGCTAGTCCAGATAGAGAATAAAAGGTCCTGAGGCCTGATCCCTGAAGCAAATAAAATTTAAAATTTTAAGGGATAAAAGGAAATGACTAATGGGAATTTAATAAAGAAGCAGCTTATAAGGAAGGAATAAAATCAGGCTTGTGTGATATTGCAGAAGTCAAAGTAGAAAGGAGTGTCTAAAGGATTCAAGCACTATAAATCAGTGAAATCAAAAGGCTGAGTATTATCCAATAGAATCAGGAGAAATGAGTTCATGGGTTAGCTTTATGAGCAGTTTCAGTAGAGTGGTATGGGGGAAGATAATGGTATTGAGTTAAAAACACACACACACACACACACACACAAAAAAAAAAAAAAAAAACAGGATCCTAAGACTGGGAACAAAATAACAATGTCCTCTCTCATCACTTCAGTGCAATAGTGGACTAGACATCTAGCCAGAGTAAGAAATTAACCAAAAGGAATAATAAAGGAATTAATGAAATAAAAAAGCATTTCTATGGGGATGGAATGATTGCATAAAAATTCTAAAGAATCAATGTCTTAAAAATAATAAGAAAATTAATAATTAGCAGATCTAATATGTAAGTTAATCAAGATCTTTTAGAAAATAAGAAGATTGATACAGTAGAATTATCAGGTTTATGCTCAGTCTCATATCACCAAATTAAACTTAACTTAGGACCCAAGGTCTGTTTGTAGTAATGAATTTAAAGATCAGTTAATATAGTGTTTGCTTCTTTTCTGGACACATTTAGTGGCACAGATTCAGCCAATAAAGAGGGAGAGAGATGCATTTAATAAGGGTGATGTTTTTTCAGACATGCACTTTGAAAGGAGGGAGAAAGGAAATTGAGCATGTGAGTCAGGTAAAAAATATAACATAAATTGGTTAAGATGAACAGATTTTCAGATCGAATAAGTGCTAAAAAATATAGAGTCAGAGTGTTTGTTGGAGAGAGATGAAAAGATAGTTACTTGGGAAGTAGGACGCTTGAAACTGAGATAAAGGTATAGGTACAATTCTTGATAATGACTAAGTTACTGCTGAGGCAGTGTAGAGGAAATTTTCCCTGAAAAATGCAAGGACTGAGAGGTTTTGATAGAGAGATTCTCTCAACATAAATATTGAAATTAACAAATATTATGATGGAAATAATTTAACAAAAATGATCAAGTAGCCATGATATCTGCAGTTAATTATAAATAGAAGAAAAAAGAGGATATAGATTGGTTGCAAAAGACTTAAAGTTGGGTATTCATAGGGAAAAATATGTGAGAATAGAGCAAGAAAGAAGGTGTTGATATTTGGAATGAAAAGTGAAGGGGTCATTCGGAGCACAACCATGAGAAACGTAGCAGCATACCATTGCTGAGCACTAAAACCTTGCCTGGCCTGGTCTGCTTAATATCCTGAGAGAAGGGGATTCATGCCAACCTCAAGAGACTGTATAAATAGTCACCAGCTAGTTAATTAACACTTAGAAATATTATTTTCAGGTTTATCAAATATATTAATAAGATGGGAAAATGGATTTTTTTCTTAATATACTGTATTTAATTTCTACATTCTCTGAAAGATGTTAATGTTTTTATGCCTATTTATTTATTTACTTACTTACTTACATGAGGTTATTTTTAACTATGAGTGTTGTCTGCTGAGACCTCAAAGAATAAAATGTTTTTATCTTGTTCTTGTTTTGTTTCCTATTTGCTTAGCTACATCTGAATAAGCGTGTTCCATATTCCTGAGGATGCATACAATTATATAAAAATAAAATGTCTCCAACTAAAGATAAAAAATTATTCTATTTTAAATACTTCTATTTCTTAAAATAAAATAGAGTAATTATTCACATAATTTTATCTTTTGTATATGTGTTCATTTCAAAATAAAACCAATATGAAAATATCTATGTATTATACACAATAATATCAATTGAATCAGTTGACCTGAGAATAGCATTTAAATTAATAATAGCTATCAGTTATTGCATTGGGCACTGGAGACGAGGTATTCTATATAAATTCTATAAAAGTATTTAGTACTCAAACAAACAAACACACCTATGAGAGAAATTCCATTTTGATTTTAATTTATAATTGAGAGAATTGAGGAATATAAAGTTTAAGTCACATACACAATATCAAAGATTGACAGAGCTGAGATTTGAACCTGAGCAATTTGACTCTAGGTGCCATGTTACTAATCACTATAATCACTACATTAATTTGTATTATAAGTCATTCTGTGGGCCAATGACATATTTAAAAATTCAACAAGGGAATAATTCTTCACCTGCCATCTAGTCTGTTTTTCATATAACATTAATGATTTTGTAATTGATTATAGTAGTAAAATATTTTCTTTTCCAATGCAGATTTTTTTTTTGGGGGAGGGGTGAAAATTCAACTATGTAAAGTATGTTCCTATTAGAGCATTTCTGGCAGTTTTGTTTCAAACAACATACTTGGAGATGAATGTCAACCATTAAATTTTTGAATATAAGCAACAAAATTTGAAAGTGAAAATAAGGATAACAAAACTAACTTGAAAACCTATTTTTATAATGAGAAAATGGAAATAGTTTGGAATTTAAGGTCCTAAACATCAGGATTTGAATTTAAGGTCTTCCACTGACTAGCTATATTATACTTCTTGGGCAAGTTACAAATTTTTGGACTTCTAGTTTCTCATCTGAACAGTAGAAGTAATAATACTTTCCTTACAGTATTATTGGGAAGTAAATGATATTACATATTTGAAATACCTAACCGAGAAACTGGCCCCTGTGAGCATTTAAAAAAATGTCAGTGACCTTATATGCCAACATGATATGTTTTTTTAAAGCTTTCCTAGGTGTGAGATAAAACTTTGAATTTAATGGTTACTCTGAGAGATTATCAGAAAAAGTAGTTGGTTATTTTTAGATCTGCAAGAAATACTTAACAACAGAACTATGCTGCTATACCATCATTTGACATATACTTTGTTTTACTTATTTATTTTTTACATTTGAGAAAGCTTTTTTATTATTATTAAATTTATTTGGGTGGCTGGTTAACAAGATTATGTAAGGTTTTTACTCAGCCATAAGAGAAAATAAAATACTGCCATTTGTGACAAATTGGATAGATTTTGAGAATATCATGATAAGTGAAATGAGTCAAATAGAAAATGTTAAGAACCATATAATTTCACTCACACATGAGATGTAAAACTGAAGACAACAAATGAACAAACAAAAACAAACAAACAAAAGCAAACAAACATGCAAAACTCATAGACACACACAACAGTATGGTGGTTACCAGAGAGAAGGGGATGCAAGGTAGTACAGGGTCAAGGAGGGTCAACTATATGGTGATGGAAGAAGATTTGATTTTGAGTAGTAAGCACACAATGCAATATACAGTTGGTATATATATATATTTCAAATTGCAAAGTCTATCTAAATGATATGATCAGTAAACACTGTACAGATAGAAATATTTAAAAAATATTCCTGCCCTAGCTGGTTTTGCTTAGTGGATAGAGTGTCAACCTGCTGACAGAAGGTTTCTGGGTTTGATTCCAGTCAAGGGCACATGCCCAAGTTGTAGGCTCAATCCTCAGTAGGGGGCATGCAGGGGGCAACCAATCAATGATTCTCTCTCATCATTGATGTTTTTATCTCTCTCTCCCTCTCCCTTCCTCTCTAAAATCAATAAAAATATATTTTAAAATAATAAATAAATAATATTTCTAATCTCAGTTGTTAGTCTTACAATATTGTCCATTAGTTCTTAGATTATATATAAAAACCCTTACCAAAACTAAAATTGTAAGAACATCTTCTACATTTTAATACTAATTAAAGAAATTCTAAGTGAAGGATGCCATTAAATTTTTTTTGAAAAGAAAATACATCACAAAGACATATGGCTTATGATTCCTCTAACTTAAAAATGAAAATAAAGGCATCTTACAAAGTTTGTTTTTATATAAAATAAGTTTTTTTTAGGAATATGTTTTTTGAAAGCAAATATCCAATTATATTTTCATAATCTATATTCATGCACAGGGCAGAAAATTATCATTAGTTCTCAAGCAAACTGATGGAAGAACCAAAAGATTAGAAAACAAATCTTTAACTTTGCTTTTATAAATCCTTTATAATGTAAAAATCAGTAAGACTTGCTTAGCATCAAATTTTAGAGTGAATAAACAACTCAAACAGCTTATTTTTCAAATGTTCAATAACTTGAAATGCTGCCATCCTATTCTATACTTTGGAAATCAATACCAGAAATGAATCAAGCTGCAAGGGATTTATCTACTCTATGCTTCCTTCTGAATCTAGACAAAGTAAGAAGAGTTCTGTTATTTACCACTGGAAAAGTGTCATGTAACATTGATTTACTATGTCAGTGACAGTACTAAAAATACAAATCAAACTACGCACAAAATAGTAACAAGTGCACTCTATAAATGTCCTTTCAATAAGATTATTAGCCCTGGGTAAAACCATGAGTCACAAAATTGCATTGAAACAGCCATGACCTTCACTCAGTTCATGACCTCTTGCCTTTTAAAATAATTTATAATAATTTTAGTTTTCTTTAACATATTTATCCTGTATATGTTATATGAAATATAATTCTCTGTTTTAAAAACATGGTTAAATCAATAAGTCTGACACAAACTAATAGAAAACACTGTTTTGAAATAATACATCTCTGTAATTTGAGCATTCAATCCATAAGCAATGCTTTGAGAAGTCAAAGGTGAATTCTCATATTCTTCTAAGTAATTGCTAAAATATTAACTACAGATGCATTTTCTATTTAGTTAATATAAATCAAATTGTGATTTGTGTGTGTGAGTTTAAATGTTAAGATATTTTGTCATTCATAAATTAGAACAGAGGCAACACAGGCTTTCACTAATGCCAATTTCCATTATTCATTTTTTTTTCATTTTGCCTTATATCAATTTTAGATTAATATTCCATTGTGATTTAATGACATTTCTTTCCAAATAGCCATAGTGACTTTAATTTTATTCTATGATGGTATTATGTTTTCACATAATAAGAGGTTCTTTAGTTATCCATAAATTCAAGACACATAGTATAATTAAAATTTAATTGGACAGTAGCCTAAGGTAAGTAAAGGCTTGATATGTATAATTCAAGTAATACAATACTTTTATTCCCACAAATGAGGTAAATTTATAGCACAAATGAAAATAAAATGGGATTTAATTAAATTGCTTTAGATTCAAAGGATATTTTCTACTATTATTTAAGAACTGGAGGCCTGATGCGTGAAAATTTGTGCAAGAGTAGGCCTCCCGCTGCCAGCACTGGCTTCTCTCCGGCACTCGGGTCCCGGGCTTCCCTCCTCTGGCTGCCTGCAGGCACCCAGGACCCGGGCTGGCTTCTCTCCAGCCCCAGCTTCATCAGGAAGGACATCCACAATGACGTCTGGATGACATCAGTCTAATTAGCATATTAACCTTTTATTATTATAGATTGATATGTAAGTCTAAGAAATTAACAAATTTCACCATATATATAAATATGTATATATTAATCATCACTGGAGGATATGTTTTTACTGATTTTAGGGAAAAAGATAGAGAGAGATAAACATCATTTTGTTGCCTCCTGTATGCATCCCCACAAAGAATTGAACCTGCAACCTAGGTATGTGCCCTGACCAGAAATTGAATCAGCAACCTTTTGGTGCCTGGGACAATGCTCTAACCAACTGAGCTTCACTGGCCAGGACTCACCTAAAATATTTTTTAGAATAAAAAATCATAAAGCCTAATCACCCATTTCATAGTTATATTTATCATCTCCTCCACTTATGACTATGTGAGTCTTGCACAAAAATGATCAGATGCCACCTTGGAGTCAGGATTGTAGTCATTTTTGAGGGAAGAGTCACAACTCTTTAATAATTACTGCCTGTATTAAGATTATTTTTTCCCCATAGAAAATCCATTTCTAAGCTTTTGAAAGAGCAATTTTACAACCCCGCATGAGAACTATTGGCCTCCTTACACAGACTATGACTATGTGAGCAGGTATGGTGCCCAGTGGAAACTGTGATTCACCATGCTACTGTCAATAAACTACAGAAGAGTTTGGGCCAAACAAATAGGAAACAATGGTAAAGACCCATGGTAGAAGGATGCCAAGTAACAGTAGAGCCAAAAGTGTGCTGAGCTAATTTAATTTTTTAAAGCTGTAATTCAGCCCATACCTAAGGGACACAATTTTTTTTTTCTGGCAACATTTTCTGTGAAGCTAAAACAGCTGCTTCACCTATCTCAAATCAGATACTATTCTGTTTCAAGCAAATGTTTACCAAAAACAATTGTCAGGCATGCTTATCCAAAAAAATTTAGATTGAACAAAGCAGATTATCATGCTTCTAAAGTAAAAATTGATATAAATTATATTTTCTAATACATAAGCAATTTAGATATCTAGTAATGTAAAGAAATCAAGCAAATGTTTAAAGATGCTCTAAAATACTATATTACTATAAATTCTAATAACAATTAAAAGAATAATTATATATCATAAGGGCAATGTATTTATGAAATATGTGTCTAATCCAATTTGGAACATTTTAAATTGTTTGTAATGTAGAAATCTTCTAAAATATTTAAAACAGTGATTTACTAATGAAAATTTGACTACTGTTATATCTTGCTGATTTTTATTCTCTTAATAAAAGTAGCTTCACCAAAATACCAGGTCTGTCATCTGAAACATTGAGTGTATTTTCTATTTTCCTTTGGTTTTTTCAGCACATTCATTAAAGTCAAAACAAGAAAATGCTAAAGGACTAGCACTCATTTGAAAATAATCTTTCCCCATTAGACATTGAAAAGACAACATATTTATCCATTCATTACAGGGCATAGAATACAGTACAATTCAATATAGTAGCTGAAGTAGGACTTGTTTTGTTTCTCACCTATAATGGCCAGGTTCTCCTTTGTGATCTGAACTTTTACTCCAACAAAGAGAGAATAAACACACTAAGAAGCATAAAGCATGCATGACTTAGTATTTTTCTATGTTTGTCAGTTGGAATCAGTATTACAGAAGCACAAATAATATTCAACAGCACAATGTTAGATGATTCTTTATGCCCCAGAAACAGAAAATCTACAAGACCTCAGCAGAAGCTGAGGGTTAGAATGTAAAGAAAGCTATATCCAAGTCCAGGAGGTGCATAAAAAAAATGCTAGAAGGCAAATTCTCTAGCTTCTGGCTAAATTCCGTGAGATGTCACAGTCCAGAAGAATCAAGTTTCAGGAAGTGGGATGAATGTCAAACGACTTATGCCAAAGAGCAGCTTGTTCTTGGAGCATGCTTAAGGCCATTTTGTTCAGAGATTTCAGAAAGGAAACAACCTGAAATTGTAACACTGAAAAGCCCATTAAAAATCATTTTAAAAAAGATCTTTTAGACACATTGGATTATATGAAATGACTGACTAGGCCTGAAGCATGCTGAAAAAATTTTTGTTATTTGTTGAAAATTGTTTCAAGAGCAGAATGACTGAGGATAAGTCCATGTAGCATTCTCAGCCAAAGTTAGCAGATGCCCTCTTATCTGAAAAGTTCCATGAGCAACAAGGCAAACAGAATAAAGCATATGGACTTGACAAAATTCAGAGTTAGATTTAAATAGAAATATACATTAGCCAGTTTTTTTTAGTTTTGGATATTGCTTCCTTCCAATAATGATATGACTGACATACATGTGCTTGGTTGGCCAGAGACACCAGCCAGTTATTATAGCACCTCTGCTCCTGCCAAGATGACTTCTCTGGTTCCAAATGTCAATGCCACAGTTAACATGCTAGTATTATGCTTGCAATTGTTATATCATCTGACATTAGCTATACTGATGTTCCATCTGTCAGAATTTATCTGGCACCTGAATAATAAATAATGTTATATTAGCATGACCTAACAGAACAATTAATAGACACCATCTGTTTATTAAAAGCTAGATATTTGTCTCAGCATTGACACCAAATCAAATATGATTTTAATATACAATATATTCTATAAATAAATTTATAAGTACATTTTAGTTCTATTTACAATGGAAATATAAAAAGAAACACCTTATTGCAAATTCAAAAAAGAGTTCATGATTACCTACACATGAGAAATATGTGTTAAACATTACACTAAATATTGGGACTCTTTTTTCCAGGCACAACATATAATTGTTCAATGGAAAATTATACAACTTAAGTAACTATAAAAATAATGTCTTCAAAAATATCATATCATAACTACAACCATACACCCTACTTATTCTCCAGCTATAAAAGAAAGAAAACAGATGGAAAACAAAATCCCCAAGTGAATAAATGGGATACATGAATATGGGGGAAGTCATATTTCTATGATTATATAGCTTAATAAATTAAAAAAATTTTGTTCATCGCTCTTTAGTATGAATAAAGCAAGAGCGCTTATTTATAAATTCTATTAAAAAGTATACATATATTTATTTATTATCAATGTAGCATGATTTATAATATCTCTATTGCAATGTAAAGATAATAAGTTCTTCAATGATAAAAGAATATTAAATAGCTGCCATTCTACTTGAGATTTCATAATTCACATTTTTCAGAATGTATGGACTTATTATTCTAGCTCACATTATTAAATTTATCAGACAAATTGAGGCGTAAACATAAAACAAATCTTCCTAAATTATTAGCATTTGGTTACCACATGAGGGTCTTTTAGATTTCTCACCAAACCAGTTAGCTTTATGTTTCTTCTCCTTCCTTCTTCTCCTTCTTCTTTATTCACCCTTTTCTTCTTCTTCTTCTTCTTCTTCTTCTTCTTCTTCTTCTTCTTCTTCTTCTTCTTCTTCTTCTTCTTCTTCTTCTTCCTCCTCCTCCTCCTCTTCCATGAGCTTGTGTTCATGGAGACCATGCCACTGTTTCCATGAACACAAGTTACCTTTCCCTAGATTACTCTGGTTTACTTCTGTTTGCCACCAGGAGTCACTGTGTTGTTCTTTGCCTAGATAAAATTCAGTTTCATCTTGAGCATAAACATTTTTAATTTAAATGAGAGCTGTTTGCTCTTTCTGGTTCTGAAGACCCAACTCACAGCTAGCAAAAATGGCTTTGGACCACAGCCTTCTAGACTTACCTGTCATAGAAGTTCTGTTTTCCAGCAAGCTTTTATGTTCTAAGACGACAGAAAGAGCAAAATACAGTGACTTTTAATGATAAAAATACATAAGACATTGAATATAGAAGAAACATAATAAAGACCATACACAGCAAAACCACAGCTAACATTATAGTTGATGGTGAAAAATTTAAAAAAAGTTCTCTAAGATCAGAAAGTAGGCAAGGATGTTGACACTCACCAATCTTACCTAATAGTATATTGGAAGTTTAATCTAGAACAGTTTGGCAAGTTATAGAAATAAAAAGCATTCAAATTAAAAAGGAAGATTTTCATTATTTTCAAATTTATCATTTACATACAGAAAACCCCAAAGACTCCACCAAAAAACTGTTGGAACTAATCAACAGCTAGTCTACAAAATTGACATAAAAAATCAGTTCCATTTCTAATAATATAAAAAATGAAGAAAACTATCCCATTAGCAATAGAATCAACAACAATTAAATATCAAGAAATACATTTAACCAAAGAAGTGGAAGATTTATACAATGAAAACTATAAAACTTTAGTGAAAGAAATCAAAGATGATACAAATAGAAAAACATGTTGTGCTAAAGAATCGGAAGGCTTGTTTTTGCTAAAATGTCCCAACTACCTAAAGCCATCTATATATTCAATTCAATCCCTTTCAAAATTTCAATGGTATTATTCACAGAAATAGAAAAGAAAACCTATTCTAAGTTTTACATAAACCCTAAGGACCCCAAATAAACAAAACGATTTTGAAAAAGAAGAAGAAAACTAGAACTATCACACTTCCTTTTTTAATTGAATTTATTGGGGTGAAATTGTTTAATAAAATTATATGTTTCAGGTGCACAATTATACAAAAAATAATCTGTATACTGTATTGCATCCTCACCACCCCAAGTTAAGTCTTTGTCCATCACCATTTATTCCCTACTATACCCTCCTCCACCTTCCAATGGCAATCACCACACCTTTGTCCATGTCCATGAGTTTTATCCTCCTTTTTTTTTCTTTTTTGCTCAATCCCTCTACCCCATGATCCAGCTACCCCACCCTGAGAGCTGTCAGCCTACTACTCTCTGTCTGTGCATCTGTCACTATTTTTCTTGTTGGTTCATTTTGTTAATTGGAATCCACATGTGAGTAAAATCATATAGTACTCGTCTTTCTCTCATTGGACACTTTCTGATTTAAAACTCTACTATAAACCTATAATAATTAAAACAATATAATACTGGCATAAAAATAGACAAGTAAAACAGAATAGGGAGACCATAATTACCATATTTTATGGCGTATAAGACAACTTTTTAACCCAGGAAAATCTCAAAAGTCAGGGGTCTTATACACCTGGAAAATACAGTATTTGCGTTTTAAGCAATCTGATATACACTGTCAGAGATTTTTTTAACCTACCGTATTTTCCGATGTATCAGACCCCCGACTTTTGAGAAGATTTTCCTGGGTTAAAAAGTCGTCTTATACGCTGGAAAGTACGGTAAACAACAACATATATAGGAAACTATATTGGACAAGGGATCAAAGAACACCCAGTGGGAAATAGATAGTCTCTTCAACAAATGGTACTGAGAAAACTGCGTAAACACAAACAAAGCAATAAAATTAAATATATATCTTACAACACTAACAAAATATACCTCAGAATAGATCAACGACTTAAACATAAGACCTTACATCATAAAACTTTTAGAAAAAAATGAAAAAAGGGAGAAGGTCCTACTTGTCTTGACATGGATTTTTAGATATGACCAAAAAAAAGCACCAGCAACACTAGCAAATAATAACAAGTGGACTACATGAAAATTAAAAACTTTTGCACAGCAAAAAGACAACAAACTATCAACAAAATGAGGAGGCAATCTACATAATGGGATAACATTTTCAAACCATATATTGAATAAAGGATTAATAGCCAAAACATATAAGAAATTCATATAATTCAATAACACAATTTCACTTCTGAGTATTATACTCAAAAGAAATTAAAACAGTATATCAAAGAGATATATCAATTTCTATGTTTATGCAGCCTTATTCACAATAGCCAAAATATGGAAACAGCCTAAGTGCCTGTCAATGAATGATTGGGTAAAAAAAAATGTGATGTGTTTGTGTGTGTGTGTGTGTGAGTGTGTGGTGTGTGTGTGTGTGTGTGTGTGTGTGTGTGTGTGTGTGTGTCTATTTGTGTGTACTGGACTATTATTCAGCTGTGAGAAAGATCATTTTGTCATTTGTGACAATATATATGGACCTTAACAACATTGTGCTAAGTGAAATAAAGCAAAGATAAATACTGTGTAATTATCACTTATATATAGAATATAAAAAAGCCAAATTCCTAAAATCAGAGAGTAAAGTGTTAGTTACCAGGGATAGGGATTAAGGGACTAGGACATATGTTGTTTAAGTGTAAAAACTTTCAGTGGATAATACCAACCCTAGAGATCTAATGCATAGTATAGTGAATATAGACAACAATATTAGAAGGAAAAGAATTTAAGCAAGGGATAATGTGTTGGAATAAGTAATGGCAGAAAACTTCCATAGCCTTGTGAAGGAAAAAGTAATACAAGTCCAGGTGGCATAGAGAGTCCCAACCAAGAAGACCCCAAATAGGCCCATGCCCAAACACAATATAAAAAAAGGTCAAAAATGAAAGACAAAGCATCTTGAAGGCAGCAAGAGAAAAGCAATTTGTTAACTATAAAGGAGCTCCCATAAGGTTGTCAATTGATTTCTCAACAGAAATTCTACAGGCCAGAAGAGAATGGCATAAAGTATTCGAGGCAATGAAAGGCAAAGATCTGAAACCAAGATTACTATATCTAGCAAGGCTATCACCCAAAACAGAAGATGACACAAAGAGCTTGTAAGACATAAAAGACTAAAGGAGTTTATTACCACCAAACCAGGACTGCAAGAAAAGCTAAAGGCACTGCTGTAATGAGAAGAAGAAATAGAGAAACCTAGGCATACAATATTAAAATAACAATATATAAGTCCCTATCAATAATAACCTCAAATGTAAATTAATTAAATGTTCCAATTATTTGCTGTCTACAAGAGACCCATATCCAAACAAAAGACTCACACAGGATGAGAATGAAGGGATGAAAAAAAAAAATTCCATGCAAATGGAAACGAAAAGAAAAGAAAAAAAAAAGCTGGAGTAGCAATATTCATATCTGACCAAACAGATTTCCAATGAAGGCTGTCACAAGAGACAATGAAGGTCACTACATAATACTAAAGAAATTGATCCAATAACTGGAAATAAGCCTGGTAAACATATATGCAACCAATATAGGAACACCTAAATATATTAAAAAACAAACAAACACACAACTTCTAGAGGACTTTGAAGGAGAGATGGAAAACAATACAGTCATAGTAGGGGACTTTAACACTCCCCTTATTTCACTGGATAGGTCTTCCAGACAAAAAAAATAAATAAGGAAACAGTGATTCTAAAGGACATACTGGATGAGATGGATTTAATTTATATTTATAGAAAATTTCATCCCAAAGCTGCTGAACATAATTCTTCTCAAGTGTACATGGATCATTCTCAGAGATAGACCACATGTTAGGACACAAACTAAATCTCTACAAATTCAAGAGGATTGAAATTATATCTAGCATCTTCTCAGATCATAATGAAATGAAATTAGAAATCAACTACAGTAAAAACACTAAAAAGAACATTCAAAAATATTGAGGCTATATAGCTTGTTATTAAACAATGAATGGGTTACCAATGAGATCAAGAAAGAAATAAAAAACTTCCTAGAAAAAAATTAAAATGAACACATAACAAACCAAAATCTCTGGTACACAGCAGAAGCATTTCTGAGAGGGAAGTTCATAGCACTACAGGCCTACTTCAAAAAATAAGAAAAATTAATAAGAAACTATTTACCCAACAACAAAAAGAATTAGAAAGAAAACAACAAGAAAAGCCGAGAGTAAGTAACAGGAAGGAAATAATAAAGATTAGAGCAGAAATAAATGACATAGAGACTAAAATCATATAAAAAAATCAATGAAACAAAGAGCTGGTTCTTTCAAAAGATAAACAAGATTGATGAACCTCTAACCAGACTCATTAAGAAAAAAAGAGAGAGGACACAAATAAATAAAATCAGAAACAAAAGCAGAGAAATAACAACTGACACCACATAAATACAAAAGATTGTAAGAAAATACTACAAACAAACAATATACGCCAACAAGGTCCACAATGTGGATGAAATGGCAAAATTCCTAGAAAGATACAATCTTCCAAAACTGAATCAGGAAGAATTAGAAAACCTGAATAGGCCAATAACAACTGATGAAATTGAAGCAGTAATAAAAACATCTCACAGAAAACAAAAGCCTTGGTCTGGATGGCTTACCAAAATTTTATCAACATTCAAAGAAGAACTAACACCTATCTTCCTCAAACTATTCCAAAAAAATCCAAGAGGAAGGAGCACTTCCAAGCTCTTTTTATAAAGCCAGCATTATCCTAATTCTAAAATCAGATAAAGACACTACAAAGAAAGAAAATTACAGGCCAATATCCTTGATGAACATATGCTGGGGTCTTTTCACAGATGCAAGGGTTCAGGAATCTGGAGAAGGGCTGTGCGTAAATTGAATAAAGAGACTAGTCATGTAATATATATTTGGGAGGCATTTTGGGGGAGCCAGGGGAGGCTTAGCTCTAGTAACTAAGCTCTCTGAGTCTCCAGACTCAGGGCTTTTTATTCACACATTTTTCCCTTTAGCAAAGCAGATATACCTATCAAAGGTAAGGTTTGGTAAACAGTAAAGGATTATCAGGTTGGGGGAACTGCCCTCAGCTGTCTGGCAGCAGGCAATAACATGCAGACCTTCAGCCCTGCTGAAGGTGTCCATCAGCCTTCTGACAAGCTTCTCGCATTTTATTATGTCCTGCTGGAATTAGCCTCCAGCAAACATAGATGCTAAAATCCTCAACAAAATATTAGCAAATCAGATCCAGCAATATATTTTTAAAAAATCATACACCATGACCAAGTGGGATTTATTACGGGAATGCAAGGCTGGTATATTCACAAATCAATAAAGGTAATACATCACATAAACAGACTGGAGGACAAAAATCATATGACCATATCAATTGATGCAGAAACAGCATTTGACAAAATCCAACACCAATTTTTGAAAAATACTTTCAGCAATGTGAGAATAGAGGGAGCATATCTAAACATAATAAAGGCCATATTTGACAAACCTACAGTGAACATGATGCTCAATGGGCAAAAATTAAAATAATTTATCCTAAGAACAGGAACAAGACAGGGATGTCTGCTTTTACCACTCTTAGTCAACATAGTACTGGAAGTCCTAGCCACAGTGAGCAGACAAGAAGAAAACATAAAAGGCATCCAAATTGGAAGGAGGAAGTAAAACTCTCATTATTTGCAGATGACATGATATTGTACATAGAAAACCCTACAGACTCCACCAAAAAACTACTAGATTTAAAAAATAAATCTGGCAATGTATCAGGATAGAAAATTAACACCTAAATATCGATGACTTTTTATACACCAATAATGACTTCACAGAAAGAGAAACTAACCAAACAATCACATTTACCATTGGAAAAAAAAAATGATACTTAGGAATAAACTTAACCAAGGAGGTAAAAAACTTGCACTCAAAAAACTACAGGATGTTGAAAAAAGAGAGAGAGGAAGATATACACAAGTGGAAGAATATACTGTATTCATGGATTGGTAGAATTAACATCATTAAAATGTCCATACTACCCACAGAATGGCATATTTCACAGATCTAGAACAAAAAGTCCAAAAATTTACATAGAATCTGAATAGCCACAAATCTTGAGAAAGAAGAACAAAGTTGGAGGAATCACAATAGCAGATATTAAGTTATACTACAAAGTCACTGTAATCAAAACAGCCTGATACATGCATATACTAGTAGATCAATGGAACAGATCAGAGATCTCAAAATTGACCCAAGCCATTATGCTCAATTAATATTTGACAAAGGAGGCAAGAGCATACAATGGAATCACCACAGTCTCTTCAATAAATGATGTTGGGATAATTGGACAGATTCAAGCCCCCCAAAATGAAACTACAACACCAACACAAGAATACACAAGAATAAACACAAAATGGGAAAAAAGACTTAAATGTAAGTTGTGAAACCATAAAAATCCTAGAAGAAACTGTGGGCAGCAAAATCTCAGACATCTCTCATAGCAATATGTTTACATGTACATCTCTTTTAGGGCAAAGGAGAAACTAAGGAGAAAATAAATCATTGGGACTACATCGACGTTAAAAGTTTCTGCACGGCAAAAACAAAACACACAAACAAAAAAACACACATACTCAACATTAACAGAATGAAAATGGAGCCCACTGTATGGGAGAACATATTTGCCAATGATATATCTGATAAATAGTTAATATCTAAAATATATAATGAACTCATACAACTTAACAAAAGGAAGACAACCCAATTAAAAAATTGGCAAAGGACCTAAATAGATACTTTTCCAAAGGAGAGATACAGATGGCCAAAAGACATATGAAAAAAATACTCAGTTACTGATCATCAGAGAGATGAAAATTTAAAAAACAATGAGGTAACACCTCACACCTGTAAGAATGGCTACCACCAGCATATCAACAAATGATAAATGCTGGCAAATATGTGGAGAAAAGGGAACCCCAGAACAAGGCTGGTGGAAATACAGACTGGTGCAACCATTATGGAGAACGGTATGGAGTTTCCGCAAAAATTTAAATGTGGAACTGCTATTTGACTCAGTGATCCCACTTCCAGGAATATATCCTAACAAACCCAAAACAGCAATCAGAAAGAATGTTCATAGAAGCACAATTTCCAACAGCTAAGATCTGGAAACAGCCCAAATTCCCATCAGTAGATGAGTGGATAAAAAAGCTGTGGTATATTTATACCATGTAATACATATGCAGCAGTAAAAAAGGATTATCTCTTACCCTTTAAGACAGCATGGAGGACCTTGAGAGTATTATGCTAAGTGAAATAAGTCAGTCAGAGAAAGACAAGTATCACATGATCTCACTCATATATGGATCTAATGAACAAAATAAACGAAATAGACCCAGAGACATAGAAGCATAGAACAGGCTGTGGAATCTCAGAGGGAAGGTGGGGGAGGGTAGGTGAGTTAGAAGTATCAACCAAAGCACTTGTATGCATGTATGTAAAAACCATGGATGCAGACGATAGGACAGTGAAGGCCTGGAGAGGAGGCAGGGCAGCCTGAAGGAGTCAATGGGAAAAAAAGAGACCAGTTTTTCAACAATGAAATTTTATTTAAAAAAATAAAAATTTTAAATATACAGAAGACTTAAATTATTAATTCAGATTCAGTTTAATTGCTGCCTATTTATACAATATTACTAGTAAATGTATGATCTTTGAAAATGTCAATAGAATTTTCACAGTATTTCATAATAAGCTATGCCATAAAGTTAATCTTACCATATTTGGTAATTTTATAAACATAGATGGACTATAGACAATATATTTCTACTGCAATGACACTTTGCCTTGAGATATAAAAAAGGGTCTACTTTCTGCTAATTAAAAATATTGTTAAATACTCCTTGTATTAAAAGTGATAAAAATTGAAATTAAAAATTTAAAAAATGCAAGCAATCTGTACCAAAAACAATTTTAGCAAATTATCAGATAAAGTGGTGCTCAGAAGTAAATAACAACAGTGATATAATCAATATTTATATTCAAACAATAATGAATGCCAACAATTATATTACCTGATGGAAGATGAAAAAAAAAATCAAAATAAATAGTAGGATGGTCAAACATACAATTAATGCTGCTAAAATTAGTAATTGTTATCTAAAAACAGTAAAAATATAAATAAAGTATTCCAAAAGAAAAAGATTCCAAACATTTGCCTTTAACATTTTTAGATAATAAAATATTTTTTAAAAGTTAGTAAGTTGTAAAATAATTCAAAAATAAAAGTTAGAATTAAATAGGCACAAAACTGAGAAAATTGTTAGTATTATGAGTTAACTTTTCTAATATCTTGAAAAAACGTGTGAAAACCTGAAATATTTAGTCATATTTCAGAAAAGAAAAACCATCTAAAATATTACTTTCCATACATGAATTATGTAATTTAGCAATAAATATATATATATATTTTTAAAAAAATTAAATCAATAGAGTACGTGGTTTTACAGTTGAATATTACCAAATATTAAAGATAACTAATTTATTTAAGTTACCTGTAAAAGAAGATTGGTATAAATACAGAAACTCACTATCCCTCTCTTTTCTCTCTCTCTCTCTCTCTCTCTCTCTCTCTCTCTCTCTCTTCCTCTCTCTCCCTTCTCTCTCTTTCACACACACACACACACACACACACACACACTCATAGATCAAATTCACTCATAAATGTGTTTAAAATATATTAATTAATATACCAATGCAGTGAAAAAGATAAGCTATGTTTTCATTTCTTTAAAATACTCCATTAGGCAAGACTGCCTCCATCTTGGTGATACTAGGTGAAACCCAAGACTTCAAAAAAGAGTTGATAGTGTTGGAATAAATTTCTAGGCCCAAGATGGAGTCACACCTATCACCATCAGCAGATTGAAATTAAGAATTTACATGTGTGATCCCCATAAATGCTCTGCTTGACCAGAGTATATTCAGCCATCTAATCACCCAAACATCAGGCCAACTCTAGGCTCTACACTTATATCCTTTTTCCTTTTCGTTCCTAACAAGCTTGACTATGTGGCCCTGACTAATCATATATATTCTAGTTTTCTCTTCTTTGTTCTTTATTCTTTATCCTAGAAAAGCTTTTTGCCTTCTGCCCCATTTGCAGTTCTCCCCAAAGGAGATGGTTTCCTTCTTGAAGTGTTAAAGTTTGTTTGTAAAACCTAAATGGTCTTTAATTATTTACACTAATAAAAGAGAAATATGCAAATTGACTGTACCTGCACAACACCCATTAGCCAAGCAGGAGTGAGTATGCAAATTAACCCAACAAAGATGGTGGGTTAATTTGAATAATCAGGCATGGAGCGGTCGGGCGGGGCAGGTTGCCTACTATGAGGGGAGGGCAGGAGGCGGAGGGAGCTACAGGAGCGGCGCTCTGGCCAGGAACAAAGACTGCAGGCTTCCGGGCAGCCGGGAGAGAAGACTTGCAGGCTCCCTGGCGGCCAGGAGCAAAGCCACAGAAAGGAAGGCTTATTCTTGCATGAACCTTCATGCAATGGGCCTCTATCCTACCTTATAATAGAGAAACATGCAAATTGACCACACCTCCGCTACACCCACGATTGGGCCGGTGGGAGGCTGGGGGGCGGGACTCCGTGTGGCCCATCCGGCCGTTGAGAAGATCAAGATGGCGGTGCGCAGTCCTCTTAGTTCTGGGGGTCGCTGGGAAGATCGCAGCCCCGGGGAGGCGAGGCCGGGTTGCCCAGCCGCTCCCCGGGGTCCCTGGGGAGATCGTCAACCTGGGGGGGGCGTGGCCGGGCCCATCTAGCCTCTCCCGGGGGTCCCTGGGGAGATCGTCAACCTGGGGGGTGCGTGGCTGGGCCCGCCCAGCCTCTCCCGGGGGTCCCTGGGGAGATCGGTAACACGGGGGCGAGGCCGGGCCCATCCAGCCGCTCTCCGGGGGTCCCTGGGAAGATCGCCACCCTGGGGAGGTGAGGCCAGACCGCCTAGCTGCTCCTGGGGGTCCCTGGGAAGATCGCCGCCCTGGGGAGGTGAAGCCGGACCCGCCTAGCCACTCCCTGGGGGTCCCTGGGAAGATCGCCGCCCAGGGGAGGCGAGGCCGGACCCGCCTAGCGGCTCCCGGGAGGTCCCTGGGCACATTGCAGGCATGGGGTTGCTGAGATTCATAGCTTCATGGAGACCGAGGGCAGGGATCTGCCTCATCTGCAGAGAGACAGAGGTTCTGCAGTGGCCCCAAGACGTGGGTGGGCCCAGCCAGGGATCAAGGGGCATGGAAGGACTCCTGAGCAGAGGGGCAAGGACCCTCACCCCTGAGGCAGGGGTTGAGGGGTGGTGCCACCTCAGTGGAGGGGTGTTGCACTGCAGGGTACTGGACTGACTGATGTGATTCAGAGAAGCTCCCAGTGCTAACGGGCCTCACTCAGGCGGCCTTCACACTTCAGAGGCAGTGACTCCTGCTCCTGCCTTGACCCAAAAGCAAGCCCGCGGTGCCCTGCCCCATGGCAGAGCATGCCTAGGCAGTGAGTGTGAAGTCTTCCACCTGCTCCGGAGAAGGGGGGGCAGTAAAGAATGGGGGGAGAGGAAAGAATGTGGAGCATCCGCAATGAAGAGGTGCTTGAGAAAGAGGCTCGGAAGCCTGACTGGAAGGTTTGTTCTGTTTGCTGGGCCACTGCCCCTTAGGAAGCACAAAGAGCATGGCTCTGAGGGCTTCCTGTGTGCTGAGTCAAGTTCCACAGCCAACTGGAATTGGCCTCAGTTTCCTGGTCTGTAAAATGGATTAAGCGTGTCCCAGTGCCTTCACTAAGCTTTGATGGCCAATTGAGATACTATATAAAGAAAATGAGGGAAGAAGTGAGAAAGAAAAGGAAGGACGAGCAACACAAAAGAAAGACTGAAAGGAACCTGTAAACCCATTGTCACTTAAATAGGGAATATAGTCAATAGTGTTGTAATGATGGTATGGTGCCAGGTGGGTACTAGAAATATCGGGGAACACTTTGTAAAGTATATGATTGTCTAACCACTACTCTGTAACTAATATAAAACCTGAAACCAATACAAAATAATGTTGAATGTAAAGAAATGAAAACTGGAGTGAAATTTCAAAGTTTAAATAAAAGCTGTAAAGGAAGGAAGGGGAGAATAAAAATAGTGTTTTTCATTTTACCACTTCATTAAAAAGACAGTTGTCTTTATATGGTGCTTTTATACTTTTATACTTTTCTAAGTCATTATCTCATATTAATTTCCGGGCAACTTAAAGACAAGATAAGTATTCCCTCCACTATTCAAAGAAAGGAAACCTTGGTGTCTGGTCCTAATGATTCAATCGTCAAGCCCTTATTGTAAAGCAGGGTTAGTAAAATTTTCTGTGCAGGGTCATATCTATACTAATAAAAGCCTTGGGGGTGATCAGGCCAGCAGGGGAGGGTATTTGGGGGCAATCAGGCCCGCAGAGGAGCAGTTAGGGGGCAATCAGGCCAGCAAGGGAGCAGTTAGGGGGCAATCAGGCAGGTAGGTGAGCGGTTAGGAGCCAGCGGTCCCGGATTGTGAGAGGGATGTCCAACTGCAGGTTTAGGCCCGATTCCACAGGGATTGGGCCTAAACCTGCAGTTGGACATCCCTCGAGGGGTCCCATATTAGAGAGGGTGCAAGCTGGGCTGAGGGACACCCTCCCCAGTGCACGAATTTCGTGCACTGGGCCTCTAGTTCTATAATAATAAAGGTGTAATATGCTAATTAGACAGGATGACCTTCCAGATGAAGCCACAGTGGCGGGGGCTGAGGCAGAGGCAGCTGTGGGGAAGGAGCAACTCTCATACGTTGATAATAGGAGTAAAACTAGTGGAAAGCATTGTAACAATCTATAATAGTAAAAGCATAATATGCAAATCGACCGAACATCCAAACAGCAGAACAACCCTCCAGACAACCACGTTATGACATGCACTGGTTCCAGGCCAGCCAAGGCAGGTGCGATGAGATTGGTCAGGGGCCCCTGACACCCCCCTACGATTGCCCAGCAGAGGGAGGCCCAGGCCACGGGTGGCGGGACAATTGATCAGGGGGCTCTGTGATTGCCCCACAGAGGGTGGCCTGGGCCTCCCTCTGTGGGGCAATCAATCGTGGAACCCCAGCCAGGTGGGTGAGGCCTCCTTCTGTGAGGTGATCAATCGTGGGACTCCTGGCCTGCGAGAGGGTGCAGGCCAGGCTGGGGAACCCTCCTGAGCAAATGAATTTCATGCACTGAGCCTCTCGTAGTTCTAGAAACTTTGACCCAGTAACTTATCTTCTGGGTGATAACCCAACTAATATATTTGCACATCTATATAATGATATGTTTATACTATCATTCATTACATAATTTGTTTTAAAGCAAATGGCTGAAGATAATCTAAATATTAAGATTTAAATAATTATATTATATTAGTATACAAATACTATTCAGCTCTAAGAAAGCTCTTTATGCTGCTATGGAATTCTCTGAAATATGTATCATTATATTAAATAATTATAGGATAAAAAAGTGTGCATTTGATTTTTTTAACTATAGAAAATTAGAAATACTGTCATAACAACAGGGGCACTTTTTGAGAAATGTATCATTAGGCAATTTCAGCATTGTACAAACATGATAGAGTGCACTTACACAAACCTAGAAGTTATAGCCTATTATACACCTAGGCTACATGTATAGACTATTGCTTCAAGACTACAAATATATGCATCACGTTACTGTACTAAATACTGTAGGCAATTGTAACAAGATGGTAAGTATTTGTGTACCTAAACACAGAAAATGTAGAGTAAAAATACAGTATAAAATAAAAATGGTATATCTATTAGTGCACTTATCATGAATGGAGTTTTCAGGACTAGAAGTTCTGAGTGAGTCAGTGAGTGAGTGGTGAGTGAATGTGAAGACATAGGACATTGCTGTATACCACTGTCCACTTTGTAAACACTGTCCCACAAGTCCCCCACCACAATTTCTTCCAGAAATACAGCATCAAACCTATCTGTGCTTCTCCATGAGAGATGTGGGTTGGATTGGTTGAAAATATTGAGAAAAAATTGGCTGCGTAAGGAATAGAACTTTATAGTAGTGACTGTCAGGTGGCCGTGTAAGGTGGCCTTAGGATCTATTGGAATGAAAAATCACGATAGATAAGGAAACATAGAGTATTACAGCCACAATATGATTTTGGCAATTGCAGGTTGGAGCACTGGTCAGCTTAAGGAAATATGTGGTATTCATAAAAAAAAAAGACGGTGTTTAACATGGAGAGAATATAGCACTGAGGTTTTATTATTTTGATTTTTGAAATTTGTTTTTGGTTCTGTTGACCCTATCTGGCACAAAAGGCTCTGTCTGGCATTGAATTGATATAAAAAAATAAAACTTATTTACACTTCACATCATCACAACCTGTAAACATTTTCAAAATACAAGGACAGGCTGGCTCCACACTACAACAGTAAGCTTTTACTAAAAGTGGCAGTGGCACTGAGTACTTGTTACGGTAGCTCCTGTGGACCAGTGTTCTTGTACAGGATCTTAAGTTCCCAGAAAAGTTTACAGCAAAGTTCTTTAAAAACCATCAAACTTCATCTGAGAAATAAAAATTCCTCCTTAACCACATATCCTTCCATTTCTTACAGGATACTCAGCTCCATTTTATTATTATCGGGCCCTATCCTATATGCAATTCATTGTTGACCAAAACATTATATAGCACATGACTATATATAAACTTGTTTAAATATGCATGAATAGCTGTGGGCTGATTTACCAAAAAAAAAAAAATGTGAGTGGTTTTGCTTGTGAGTGAAGATAGCAAGATCAATTATACTTGGGAGGACATTTTTCATTGTATTTTTTAACTAGAGGCCTGGTGCATGAACTTTGTGCACAGGTGGGGGGTATCCCTCTTCAATCTGGGATCCCCTGAGCGGTCCAGGACTACGAGAGGGTGCAGGCCGGGCTGAGGGACCCTCCCCCACCCCCCACCCCCCGAGTGCATGAATTTCATTCACTGGGCTTCTTGTTGTAGAATAACACTCAATGATTTTAATATTAAATAATTCAGTTTCAAAAGAGAAAAGAGGAGAAAAATAATTTATAGGTATTATTGATTCTCTCTTACAATATATTTGACATTTAAAATTATTGTAGTTAGATCACTTTAATTATATATTGCAAACACGCTTGTATTAATGTAAATAAGTAGTGAGGATTTCCTCAAAGTTGCAAGTTGTTTCATGTAATTAAATATTTGGAATGCATCCATAATTAAGAAATGGAGTGGGACATTGAAGGAATGGAACAACCCTAGTTAGAATTGCTTTTCTCCATATATATATATATATATTGTTTTTTTTTCCTTTCTAAACATCTGCTTCATCAGTTATTACAAATATACTTCCCTGGCTTTATGGTTCATGTGAAAAAAATATGCTATTCAGAGCACCAGGGTTTACATAGTAATTATCAATCAGATGGAATTAGAAAAAAATATATTAGTCCCATATCTAAATTAGTAAGGAATGGTATTAACTGAGGTTACATAATGTTTTCATTACCGGTGATCGTCTGGAAGACGGGCTGGTACTGACTGGCTACTAAAAGCCCTCTGTGGTAGCACATGCATAGTTGTATTGGGTAGGATGTTGTATTATACCCGGCAGATGTTAAGACACTTATTCCCCTAAATGCTCAGAATATTCACACACTTTTTCACATAAATATAAAAATTCTCTTAGATCAATTATTTCATACAGAAGAGACCTCCATTATAATAATTATTGAAATATATCATATATTATGATTTCTATAATTAAGTGTGATAAGAAATATATATGGTATTAAATTTTTCTGTAAAGTCTGGATAATATAGGTACCTACCTAATAAGCTTGCTATGAGGGTAGATAATGCAGGAAGTACTCAATACAATACCTAGAACATAATAGTATGCTTCAATAAACTTTAAAACTATTATTTCTATTTTTTACTAATAGATTTTAAGCCCTTAGAAGTTAGGGAATAAGACCCAGGAGGTTTTTTTTTTTTAAATCTTACTTTTAATCTTCTTTATTGTGCTTCAATAGCTTTTTTGTATAATCATTGATCAACAAATAAATCAGTATTTATTTATTAAATAAAAATAATTTCCTTGTAAACATAGATTTCAAGTAAAAAAGGCATTGATATTCTCCTTATAACCAAATCCAAAAGTTATTTTTTAGACCTTACCCATTTTGATATTTCTTTAGCATATCACTGGAAAGAAACATCAATGTTTTAAAAAGTGTTTCTTCCTTTTTTTTTTTTCTGTATTTTCAGCTCTCCCCTGAATTTTATGACTTCTTCTCTGTTTCCTTTGCTCTTATTCTTGTTTCCATGCCTTAAATATGGGGAAAGAAAATTCAGGTTATGGTTCACAGTCCTCATTTCTCTTAGTCATCTTACTTTACCATATCATCAAAACCCCAGGTTTATATATTAACTCTATGCAGATTAATTTCAGATCTTCAGCTCTGGCTTCTCTCCTAAGCTCCAGGCTTTCAAATTCTATTACTTACCAGTAATTGCTTTCCAAATACTTTGCCAGTTCCTCAAACTCAAACTTGCAGGACAATTTCAGTTATCTCTAATAGTTGTCTCAATCCTTATTCCTTCAGATTTCAGATTTCTATAAATATCGCCATCATTCCCTCAGTCTTATGGAACTGAATTCTGACAATATTGTAACCTTGAGGATACAACTAAACATGTGCATAAGACAATAACATCAACTAGATCTAGAGTAGAAGGTGAGATATTTACAAATAAAAACAGGTGTAAAAGGTCTATTAATTTGAGAAAAATGAATGCATATTTTTATAATTAATTAATTAATTATGCATATGTTTATTGAGAAACTACTAAATATTAATCATTGAGGCTATGATAAGTCAGATATAGTCATTGCTTTATGAAACTTAAACAGTGAACAGGAAATTACAGAACATATTTATAGATACTAATAGAGTATTTTAGAAACCTGCAGGATAGAATCCTAACCTGATCTTGAACTTGAACAAGGCTTTCCAAATAAAGCTTAAATATTTATACAAATGTGAGTTAAATCGATAAAAATTTACTCCTGGAAATGAACGGTATGTTTTTAAAAATGGTTGACTAAAATGTAATATACTGTCTTTGAGTATAGCTCATTAAGAAGGGTTCATCATTTGCAAAGTAGGGTGAGGTATTACTAGAGAGATTAAAGATCTAGGCCAACAGGAAACTTAGAAATCATATTAATAAGTATGGACTTCATTCTAAATGCAATGGAGACTCAAAAATGTTTGGATCATACTCTACATTTACGTAATGAAAGGAATTGGAGAATGACAGGCTTTAATCAAGAGTATACATTAAGAAATAATCATCATAATTCAAATAAAAATCAATGTGGCCTTTATTTAAGTCAATGAAGTGGCAGTGAATAGAGTAACAAATGGGCATGAGGGACAATGCAGACATTTTCTTTAAAAAGTTATTGCAATTGGTTAGATGTGGGGAGAATTGATGTTAAGTATTAAAGACACCTAGACTTCAATGTCCAGATCAGTATCCCATGTACAAAAATTAGGGTATTTTAATGACTAAAAAGATAAAACATAGTGTATTAGCTTAGGAAAAACATATAGCTAGAAAAGAGAGTTAAGGAGTGATCCCCAAGGGATAACATATGAAGGGTAAGATTGGAAAGGGGAAAAAAAAAGAGATACTTAATGAGAAGGCATATAAGAAATAGTTATTGAAAATCAGAGAGTGTGACAATATTAACAAATATGACAGAGTATTTAAAAAATGAAGCAATTAATAACAGGTTTAGAAATTATAAGTGAAAAGAACTGGTTATATGATTTTACACAAGTGTGGAAGACAAATTATTTTCAGGAAATAATAGAACAATGGCATCCAGTGTAAATAGAAGACAAAGTGAGAAGAGTCATTTTATTATTATTATTGTATAACTAGAGGCCCGGTGCACAAAATTCATGCAAGGCCTTCCTTTCCCTGGCTGCCGGCACCAGCTTCTCTCTGGCACCCGGGACCCGTGCTTCCCTCACAGCCCCGGCTTCATCCGGAATGACATCTGGAAGGATGTTGAGACTAATTAGCATATTATGCTTTTATTATTATAGATTATTATAGATATTAAGTTTTGATGGAAAAAAAAGAATTAGAGTGGTAGATGGGTGAGATCTTTAGTTGTGGATTTTGCTGTTTCTTTGTTCTTTGTTTTAAGACTAGTGAGACTTGACCTTGACTAAGTTATTATGGAGCAAAGCCAGTAATAAAGGAGAGATACAATGATCAGGAAAGAATGTAAATAGTGGATGGAAGGTGCCATTGCAGAGGACAAAGAAGATGAGTTCTGGTTGGTAAGTGGAAAAATTCATTTTACCAGATCAACGTGCTTGTCTTTTCAAACAAGAAAAATAAGAAAAAAGTAAAAATTTAGTGTATAGTGTCAGGAAATCAAGTATTTCAAATATTAAGATTCTATTGCATAGAAAACGAGAAATTTAAATGTAGTGATTAAATATCCAGGCTTTGCACTAAGATTGCTTGAACGCAAGACGTTCCACTGCCACTTATTCTTTGTGATATCAATGAGATCCTGAATTGCTATGTGCTTCAGTTTTTCTTTAAGGTAAAATGATGACGAGGATAGCCTCTATCTCATATGGTTGTTGGGAATATAAATGAGGTTATGCAAAATGAGTTTCTTAGGGTTTTTCTAGTGCCAAGTAGCAAGTTATTATTATTATTATTATTATTATTATTATTACTGTTATTACTGATTATTGAAATTTAAAGCAGGAAGTGTGTGGATAATTGTAGAAAGATTTGATATGGAAGAAAGAACTTAGTGAATCTAATTAGTATGGAAGAAATTACATACCCAAGAAACATAGCAGAATGTTAAGGAGCTTCATACTCTCATTTGAGATTGACTACCATAAATATGTACTCACTGCTTTGGTTAATTAACTGATTGGGATGAGTTAGACTAAATGAACAATATTTTGATTAAGCTGATTAATTAGAAAATGAAAACTTCATTTTACCTGAAAACTATATGACCATATGGCATATATATATATATATACATATATATATATATATATATATATATATATATATTAGTTAAAAATAGAATATTGTTATACAAAATACATCTCCAAAGCATATGCATAACAAAGAAAATGAACATAGATACAAATATTAAAACACTTTGTCCATATTATATTTCTGGGCAAGGGACTACTTTTCTGGAAACTCTACACCCATGCATGAAGTTTTAGCAATGATCAAAGTAACTTCTATTAAGCATTCTGATAGTTCACTCCAAATCTTATTAAAATGTTTAATTTATTAGTACATGAAGCATTAGTATTAATTTAGGTCACAAGTATATCCTGATTTTGTGTCATCTATTGAAAATGTATTTATTTATAAGATAATCGGCATGATATTTTAAGTTTTTTTTGGCTTTTAGATTAATGATTTGTACTCTTTCAGAATTTTAGACCTAATTTTAAACTCCATCTGTATTTTGGAGACAATTACTTAAGTTTCTAAATATGACATATGAGACTCTAAGAACACATCATGTAGACCCACACTATTTACTTTTTATCATAACTTACAATCATTATTAGAGTCACTAAATGCATCCATGAGTCCATTATCATTTCACTCCATAGAAAGCACAATTGTTAAAAAAAATTGCATGACTGTTTCAACCAATTGGTAGTTACTTCAAAAAATCTGGAGACACAGTCTAGTAAAAAAATGTGGGTGACCATCTTACATTTAGTGAAATGGGTCTTCATTGATTTTCTAAAAAATCAATTGACTACACATCTTTTTATACTACAATTATTTGGTGAAAAGAAGGTGGCATTTTAAGCTTGTTTTCATAATTCTATGCAACATTATAGCAAAGGATTATAAGGAAGATCAAAGATGATCTTCAATATAGAAAACTATCCTGTCATGCTAGAAAGCCTGTTTGTAGTTGCCATAAAATGTCAATAGTGGCTTAAAATGCCATTTAAGCTTAGCAATTCTAAGGAAAAATATTAAATCTATCCCACTCAAGAAATTGCCCTTAGCCAAAATTCACAGCTAAGTTCAAATAAGGAAAGTTATTTTGTCCTATTCAAGGCAAGCATCATTACAAGATGACATATTAATTGATTAGATAAGGTGAGAGAGAGAGAGGCTTCTTTGGCATGATATTGTGTCAACTGCTGCCTTGAATACTTGAATGTCTCTCAAATTATTCCTGGACATAGTTTACACATGTTAATCATCTCTTACCTGGATAATGATGCTGAAGTTATTTTTGAAATGGTAAAGGAAACCACAACAAATGCAAGGTAATTTAATACTGCAGAAACAATTTCTCTATCATTTTATTTAAAATATTTTTTAGAAGCATGGTTACAAACAATGCATGAAAATAACTCAATGATTTATTGGAAGCACCTGCTTATTAAAATCACTAATCCGATTTTTCTCCAAGCTTTTGGGTATTTTGCATATTTGCTTAACTACTATATTGAATTATTAGAGTACAGTTTTCCAGTTTAATTACTTTGAAACATAATTTATAATCAGAAGCCCAACCTAAACATAAAAATGTATTTGTTCTTCTAAAATTTTAGTTTTATATGTCATTTAAAGTAAAAAATATAACTCACTAAGTTATAATTACGTGTTTCAAGCTCTTATAAGATTATCTTGTTAGTTTCTATATGTGCAATGTCAAAGATTACTATAAAGTGGATGGCAATTTGTTAACTATTGATGTATTTTAAAACAGTGGAATGATCACAAAAAATATTATATATTTAGAGAATCCTTTCAAATAAATATTTCTGCACTAAAATTACACAAATTTTATCACAATAAAAACTTAAGAGAAATATTTAAAAAACTGTTTTGTTTACTAACTTTACTCTCAAGTTAGAAATTCTGACAAAGTGCACATATGGAGACAAATGTCTATCTATCTCTAAGCAGGTATACTCTCAAGTACTTGCAAATTTTAAACTTATTTTTAAAGACATGCCTTTAAATTCTATGCAAGTCATAAATATAACAACATAAACAATATTCTAAATAATTGATAAAATAATCTTATCATTTAATATTTCAATGATCCATACACATGATACATGCAATTCTATTTTTCCTAATTTAAGAACATTAATTTTTATTTTAATTTTTAAAATTTACTTTATCAGTACAATGATCTCATATTTTTGGTGTTTTAAAACATATTGAGTTATATTTCAGTTCTGTACTATCAGTTTTTGGCAATAGTTGAAATTTGTACATATTTGAATGTATTACATCTTTTACAAATATATAGAAGATAAACTCTTTACTACCAAATTATTTGGAATCAATAGTTGATCTGATTAAAAATTCCCATCAGAAAGGTCAAGATAAAAAATAACTTGTTACTTTTAAATATTTTTAATTGCAGTCGAGGTACAATATTTTATTAGTTTCAGGTGTACACCCAAATAATGAGACATTTATACAACTTGCAAAGTGATCACCCCAATAAATCTATTACCCACCTGGCACCATATGTAGTTATTAGGATATTTTTACTATATTCTCTATGCTGTACTTTACATCTCAATGACTATTCTGTAACTACAATTTGTACTTCATAATTTCTTCATCTTTTTCACCTTTCTCCACTTTTCCCTCTCCTCTTACCTCTCATCTGGCAACCGTCAAAACGTTTTCTCTGAGTCTTTTTCTATTCGGTTTGTTCATTTATTTTGTTTTTTAGAGTCTACATATAAGGGAAGTAATCTGGAATTTAAATGTATTCCTCTTTTTAATGTATTTTACTCAGAACAATACCTGCTCGGTCCATCCATGTTGCTGCAGATGAAAGATTTCATTCTTTTCTATGGCTCAATCATATTCTATTGCATATATGCACCACTTCTTTACCCATTTATCTATTGATTGATACTCAGGTTGTTTTCATATCTTGGGCATCATAAATAATACTGCAGTTAACATATGGATGTGTACATGATTTTTATTTAGTTTGTTGAGCTTCTTTGAATAAATACCTAGAAGCGGAATTGCTCGGTTCTTCTTTGTTTCTTGGTATAGTCTTTGTTTTAAAGTGTATTTTGACTGATATAAGTATTGATATCCCAGCTTAATATTTGATTCCATTTTCATCAAGTACTATTTTTCATCTCTTTACTTTCATTCTGTGTGTGTCTTTTGATCAAAAGTGAGTTTCTTATTGGTAGCATATGCAAGAGTCGTGTTTTGTTATCCATTCATGTCTTTTGATTGAAACATTTAACCCATTTAACTTTAAAGTAATTGTTGACAAATAAGAATGTATTGCAATTTCCTCATTCATATTTTTTATCTTTTTTTTCTTTTCTTTAAAGAAGACCCTTTAGAGGGTCAGACCTGCATTTCCACCATTTGTCCACCATCCAGAACTGAAATATCATTGCTGACATGTACACATAAGGAACTGTTTGACATTGAAATTGGGTCTCAAAAGAACTGTTGGCCCAGAAAGAAACTCACTACACACTGATTCATTTGCCTCTCAGCATAACCATTATTGCTTGTCTCATTTTCGGTTCTTATAAGTGTATTTCTAGTAGCACATGATCTCACTCATCTAGGGGAAATGATGAACAACATATACTGATGAACACGAACAGACCCGGAGACAAGGAAGCATAGATCAGACTGTCGGACCTCAGAGGGAAGGTAGGGGAGGATGGGGATAAGGGGGAGAGATCAACCAAAGGACTTGTGTGCATGCATATGAGCCTAACCAGTGGTCACAGACAACAGGGGAGTGGGGGCATGTGTGGGGAGGGGTTTGGGATGGGAATGGGGGGATGAGGACAAATATGTGATACCTTAATCAATAAATAAATTAAAAACAAAAACAAAAAAATAAAAAATAAAGAAGACCCTTTAGCATTTCTTATAACACTGGTTTGGTGGTGGTAAACCCCTTTAGCTCGTTCTTCTCTGGAAGGTTTTTTATCTATCCTTCTATTCCAAATGACAGCTTTACTGGTAGAGTAACCTTGGTTGTAGGTCTTTGCTTTTCATCCCTTTGAATATTTCTAGCCAATTCCTTCTGACCTGCAAAGTTTCTGTTAAGAAATCGGCTGACAGAGTTATGGGAATTACTCTGTAGGTAACTAACTTCTCTCTTGCTGCTTTTGAGGTTCTTTGTCTTTAACCTTTGGCATTTTAATTATGATGTGTCTTGGTATAGGCCTCTTTGGATTCATCTTATTGGGGCCTCTCTGTGATTCCTGCAGTTGCATGTCTATATCATTCACCAGGTAAAGGGAAGTTTTCTATTTATATTTTTTAAGATAGGTTTTCATTTTCTTGTTCTCTTTGCATCTCCATTTGGCACTCCTACGATACAAATGTTGGTACACTTGAAGTTGTCTCAGTGACTCCTCATAATATTCTATTTATTTATTTGTTTGTTTGTCTACTTTACTACTCTAATTGGGTGTTTTCTGCTTCCTTAACTTCAAAATTGCTTATTTGTTCCCCTGTTTTATCTACTCTACTATTGATTTCTTGTAATGCATTCTTCATTTTAGTTAATGTATTCTTTATTTCTGACTGGCTCTTTTTCATGTTTGTTTTTTTTTAATCTCCATTTCATGTTTTCTATCTCTTTGTTTCTTTATTTTTTCCCTAAGTTAATTGAGCATCCTTATAACCAGTGTTTTGAACTCTGCATCTGATAGAATTTTCGTCTCCATTTTGTTAAAGTCTTTCCCTAGTGTTTTGTTCTGTTCTTTCCTTTGGTACATGTTTCTTTGTCTCTTTATTTTGGTTGCCTCCCTGTGTTTATTCCTAGGTAGAACTGCTACATCTTCTGGTCTTGGTAGAGTGTCCTTATGCAGTAAGTGTCCCGTAGGACCCAGCTGAGGAGCCTCCCAGGTCACCTGAGCTGGGCACTTCATGTGTACTCCTGCGAGGGCTGTGTGAACACCTCTATTTTAGTTTAGCCTCGATTGCTATTTGCTTATCAATGGGGGGGTTACCCACAGGCTAATCAGCTAGGAGAACTTGCCAAGATCACCATAAAGGATCTGCTGTGCAGGGACCAACCCCACAGCACAGAACTCACATCAGTGAGTCTCAGGGGCTCACCAAGTCCACACCTTGAATGTGTCACTTGTGGACGTGATAGGGTGGTGCTTCAATGTTGTCTGTAGCTGTGTACCATGTGTACTGTCTCTGAGGCCTCACTGGAGGCAGGCCAAAGTCAACTGCCACATGTGCCCTACTCAGAGCCATTTGGAATGAGCTACAAAGAAATATTCAGATGGCTGGTACTTGTGTTGGGCTTGTAGGTGCCCAGGAAAGATTAAATTGTGAACCAAGGCTGGCTGCATTAGCAGTGGTTCTGGGGTCATTTAACAAACGGTACAGGGCATGCTAAGGCCGGATACTGCTTGTTTGAGAAATTTTAGGAATGTCAGCAGCATCAACGAAGACTTGCCATTTTTTTTTTTTATGGAAAAGCTACTGGAAAGGGCTTGGGTGGGCCCTAAAGTTGTTGGAGTGGGGTCTCAGGTAATCACCAGGGCAGGGCAAACAGTGTTAACCAGGTTGATGGAGACTCTGATATGCCACGTGCCTGCCAGCTCTGTTGGGTGAGGGCTCAGCAAAGGAACAATGGACCCTGCCAGCACTGCTGCCAGGGAAAAGTTGCTGCAACAGCCCTCGCCCCAATGCCAGGCAATTCAGTTTCTCCCTGAATGTCGAAGGTGCCTTTCTAGCTGCTGCCCCTGCACTGGAGTTCAGACCAAGTGAGTCTGAATAAATCTATGCACAGGGCCTTTAAGAGGAACACCTGGGACTCCAGCAGCCCTTTGTTTCACTCAGCCTCAATCCCCACTGGTTTCCCCAGCCAGAATTTATGGGGATTTCTCTTCCTGGCACTGGAACCCTGAAATGGTGACTGAAACCCATTTTTCCTCGGGGTGTACCTCCACAGTCAATATATCCCTCCTGATTTTTATCTGCCTCAGGTGGGTGTGACACCAGCCTGGTCTTTGTCTCCACCGCTCCTACCAGTCTCAATTTGGCTTCTTCTTTATATCATTAGTTGCAGGACTTCTTTTCAGCTAGATTTCAGGTGGTTCTGAATGATGGCTGTCCTGTAGTTTAGAGAGCACATGCCCGGATTCCATGCTCAATCTCTGGTAGGGGGCTTATAGGAGGTAGCTGATAGATGTTTCTCTCTCACATGGATCTTTCTCTCCTTTTCTCTTCATCTCCCTCTAAAAATCAGTAAAAAAAATCTTTAAAGAAATAAAAGTATGCTGCATTTGTTTTTGAAAGTCAAAGATAGTATTGCTAGGTGAAGCCACACTTGTTTTATTATGTACTCAAGGGTCTCTTTGAGGCTGCCTTGCTGCGTAACACATTCTAATTTGAATGCTTATTCTTTGTAACTTTTAAGAAAAACTCACATCCTTTGTAGTGGGTGACTTTTATGGTGTAAAGAACAAGAGAACTAGCACATTTTAGAACTTTTATTATGTGTAACACATTATGTTTGTTGTAATACATCATAGACCATTTCATCAACCAGTCTGCTTATTTTTCTTAACATTTTGGACTCATAGTATATAAACTAAAACATTGGAGTACAATGTATACACAAAATTGTGGATGACTGAATTATGAACTAGACCAAAGAGAAAAAGAAATTAAAGCCAGTACAATTTAATTCATTGAGCTTTTGGTATCAAATCGCAAACCAAGTTAAAATAGATCAAATGATTGAGCAGTATTTAAAAGGAAAGAACAGTTTTCTACCAGAGGTCCTAAGCTATTTTTTGTAGAGGATAGCAAATAAATTTACAGAGAGCTCCAAATAACACATAGTCACAAAGTGGCCCTTTGTAGAAGTTCTCCTTAAGACATTTGTGGTTAAAATAAATATGTATTTCTAAGTACATATACATCCACATACATGATACACATACACAAGATGCAATTATCAACTTGAGAATTATTTATAGCAAGAAGAAATAATAAAACAAAGAACACCTATACTTTACTAGAGGAAAAATTCAAGAGAGTTGCTTTTTCCCTTCAAATCTATTCAAGAAAAAAATGCACCTTGCTTTTCAGGTCCAGTGTCTGAAGTTGTATCCTTTAAGCCTGAACGATGCAGCAATCAACACCCAGCACCTCTAACTAAGTGCTCAATCACAAGAAGAATCTACTCAAGAGCTTGCCCCTGAAACTACATCCTCTTACTTCTGCATCATCAGTTCCTTTCTCAAGTGAGTTCTTCCCATCGGCATTCAATCATATTATCATATTTAATACAGAACTCTACTATAACCCATTGTGTATTTTGCTGTCTCCACTTCCTCACCTCCCATTTTTCCTCTCTTTTTCTGTATTTATATATTCTTATAATTAACAAAATGTGTACATAAATTATAAAAAAACAATAACTTTCTTCACATTCCACAAAAATGTAATGTAATTTTTTTTTAATTTTTGCCTCATAGATTTTACCTTAAGTAACAAGCTGCAAATAAAGTTGATATCTCAAACTGTTTCTTTGTTTTCTTTCCCAGACCCCATTGCTCATCTATGTCTCCAAAACCAGCTACCATCATGAATCAGTCATTTAATCAAGGCATTTTCTTATAAATTTCATACATACACATCCCTGTACTCTTATTAAAGCATGAATATGCATACATATATGTGTGCACACATACATGCACATTTATGCATCCACATAGACACACACATTTTAAAAATGAGCAAACTTAGAAAATTAGGTACAGAACGTTTTAAAAGCTTTATGAAGGTCACAGAGCTAGTAATTGATACAATACAGACATTCTCACTCTGGAGTTCCTGTACTAGTACTTACTTAATCAGTACTCTATGTTCAATAAATACATTATTCTGATTCTGATACATCTCTAATAGAAATTGCTAATGTTGTCATGTGCCATTATAGTAATGACAATGGCAAGTATTTTTACTTTGTTTGAATTAATAAATATTTCACCAGCAATTATATACAAAGTTCTATTTTAATATCACATTGCCAAAAACATGATTTTTTTTTATTTTGACCAATCTGATGAATGTGTGGTGATATTCAAGTTTCATTTTAATTGAAATTTCTTTGTTAAAAATTGACACTTTAAAACATATTCAATTTCCTTTTCTATGAATTTCATATTCATTATCTTTGATCATTGTTCACCTCTTGTCTTTTATAGTTCATAGAAATGTATTTTAAATGTTCTGAATTTTATTGTTTTATTATATACTAGAGGCCCAGTGCATGGGTGAGGTACTGCTGGCTTGCCCCAGTTGGGGCCAGTCATGCCTGAGCAGCCAGGGGGAGGGGCCATAGGTGGTTGGTGGGCTGGCCACGCTCTTGATCTGGGTGGGAATGGCCAAAAGGGGGCGGGGCCTGTTGGGGGGAGGGGCTGTGGGCGGTTGGGGGCTGGCTCCACCTCTGATTGGGCTGGGGAACAATCGGGACTGGTTGGCCGGCTAACCCCACCCCCTGGTCGAACTCCTGGTCAAGAGGAAATTTGCATATTAGCCTTTTATTATATAAGATGCTAAAAATATCTTCACCTATTTTGTACCTTTTATTTTAATGTAATTTATGTTTTGGTCATTTTTGTTTTATGATTTAATGTAATTAATCTGTTTTGTTTTATGAGTTCTGAAAATTTTTATTATATAAACTAATAATGATATGTACTTTGAATTATTATTATTTTAAAAATATGTTTTCATTAATTTTTTAGAGAGATAAGAATAGAGAGACGGAAACATCAGTGAGAGAGAAATATTAATTGACTGCCTCCTGCATGCTTCCTACTGAGGATCAAGCTGGAAACGGGCATGTGACCTGACCGGAAATCAAACACTGACCTCCTGCCTCATGGGTTGCTTCTCAACCACTGAGCCACACCGGTCAGGCTTCAAATTATTTTTTAATACCAATTTTACAGTTGATCCTGAATTCATTAGCAATTTATCCTGTTGTATGTTTTAAGAAAATGATCTATTTCTCCTCACCCTACTTATCAAATACCTACATATAGTTTAGTCCTAGAATAGATACATATATTAATGAGACAGAATAAATATAAAGTCCACAATCTGGCCTAAGCATATCTGATAATTGGGAATGGGAAGGATAAGAGGATATTAATTATGTAATTTACTAATAATCAAAGAATTTCCCAACCTTTATAATTTTTAAAGTTATGTTACCATGCACTAATTTTTTATTTTATTGTTTTCTAAATCTATTGAAGTTATTGCATCCCTTTTATTTAAATAGGTTAATGTAGTAAATGAATTTAATAAAGTTTTCACAACTGAGCTATGTTTGTCAACCTAAAATAAGTTCTTCTTAGTTATGATGACTTAAAAAATTTCATATATAAGTAAATTCATTTTTTAAATTTACTTCAGGAATTTTCTTTCCATATTTATAAAAAAAATGGGCTTATATATTTATTTTTGGATAGTGTCCTGTATGATTTCACTTTCAAGATTTTAGTAGCCTTATCAACTGAGTTAAATAGATTTTGCTCTTCTTCTATTTCCTGAAACAGCTTTCAGAAACTAGGAAATATCTGTACCCTGGAGTTTGAAAAACTTACATGTAATATTTGTACACATAACTTTTTACTATTACTAGTGTTTTTCATGTTCTTAAAACTAATTGCTTTTTCATATTATCTTAAAGTTGATTTTGATAATGGTATTTTCCTAGAAATTTCACCATATGTCATCTAATTCTTCAAGTATGTTTACAAAGTTTTTCTATCTTTAATCTATTAAATATTTGTTTAGTGTACCATATGTGCCTAGCACTCTTCTATATTCTCAACGATATTTTATATCTGAATGGAACAAGCTGTGCCAATATTTACTCGGTAAATATCAGCCTTGAGACCATGCCTAAAAAGGCTACTCAGTGCTCAGACCCTCCACTGGCAAATAGCTTTGTGGGATATTCCTCAGGGAACAGAAGGACTAAGCTAGGGCAGGGCTTGAACTTTGAATTGTCTATTTGTGTGAAGTTTTCATTTGTTTGGACTGAACTAAATCTGTCCGTGTTGTCATTAGTGGGGAGAGGGTTACGCAGGCTCAGTGGAACATGTGTAAATCTGTAAAAAGAAAAAGAGATGGTTGTCTAGTTTGTATACCTGTGAGTCCAGACTATTCAGTAAGTTACTTTTTTGATATGTAAAGAAATAGGTTGTTTTTTAATCGCTGCATAGTTTTCCAATATATGATTTAAATGTTTTCTTAGATGAAATAAGAAGTTCTTATAAGACATGTTTTTCTTTTGCATACGTACAAATTTCTCAAAAGTAATATTAGGAGTGTCCATATTGTGCTACAATAAGAAATCTCAAATATTATAGATGGAAAACAGTACATGTGTATGTTAAGCCCAGTATAGCTTCAGAAAATTCAGAAGGTACTTGAAACAACGTGGCCATGAGTGATTCAACATGTCTTCATAGCTGAGTATTAGAGCTAAAACTTGCAGCTTCGTCTACAGGGCAGGGGAAGAAAATACTGGATTTTCATTTAATCAATTAACTCTTTTGGCTAGAAATAACAAATGACATTATTCACAATCCATTGGCCTACCCATATCTTTTACTTATTTATATATATATATTTAATTTTTATTGTTTAAAGTATTATACTTGTCCCTTTTTTCTCCCCCATTGGTCCCTCCTAGCCCACCCTCACCCCCGCCTGAGGCCTCCACCACACTATTGTCTGTGTCCATGGGTTAGGCATATATGATATAAGTTATTTGGTTGATCTCTTCTCTCCCACCCACCCACCCCCGTGGCTTACTCATATTTAAAAAAAAATTCTAGTTATATGTTTTTAAATATTCTTATTGATATATAGAATATTCTATACATTCTAATCACTAATACCTTTTCTGTTACACATGTTGTATATGGTTTGTATCAGTTGGTATCCTGTCTCTTAATTTTGCTTAAAACCTTATCACTTGTATATAAATGTATAACATTATATAGCCATGTTTACTTAATCTTTCTTCTTAAAATGTAAGCAGTACCAGTTATTGATATTAGAATCTAGTTTTCCATCAATCCCCAAACTGTTTCTCAATCTTGTTTGTCTTAACCAGAAACTTTTAACAACAGTTCTCTCCTTTTCAGACAAAGAAAATTTGACATTTTAGAACCTAGTTTTTATATTTGTATAGCAAAATAACCCAAGAAAACACTCTATAAAAACAAAACAAAACATGATAAATTTATGCCTCTTCTGTTAGTTGGAGAAATCAGATACTGAAACAATTTTTTATCCCAATACTTCCTCCAAAATAATTTTTGGAAATAAATATGTAAAAAGATATAGAATTTGGGGAAAATAATTAAGAGAAATTGAAGTGTAATCAGTACAGAGTCATTCAGAAAAGTTGAGATAATCCTAAAACATTGCTGATTTTCAAGAATGATTTGTTTAAAACATGAGATTAAAACCACAATTAAGAAAATATTTGGAAACTGATGATCTTTCTGAGAAAGCACTTTAGCTAAATTCAAAACTATATTATTTTATCTGAACACAATGACCAATTTTTATAAAATGGATTTAAAATGTGTACATCTTCATAAGAATATTGAGAAGAGAGAAGAAAATGTTTGAAACTTAATGCATGCATAATTGAAATTTAATATTTTCTTTGATGCATTCTCATAACAAGATTATGTTTCTATCTATAATATTATATTTTAATTATAATAATAATTATATTATAGGTATACACATATTCATTAGTGTATCATATCCTTTCAAAGCCAATGATATGATCCTGAGTCAATTAAATAATAATTGTTGTAGTTTGAATTATTGCAGAATTTATTATCAAAGAACAAACTGCTCTAGGGCAATATTTATGAATCCTAAAGTGATAAGTGGATATTTTACCACTGCTATTTTTTATATGATACTTTCTTTTCCCTAGCATGCTGAGTTAAGTGATATATGCAATAACATGAATTTGAAGCATTTTTGTGCTAATTTATTTATAAAATGAAAAGAAATTCTTTTGTGTTCTACAAAGAAGATACTTTAACTGCACTGTAGAAGCTAGAATTCATCATTATATTTAATTAAGTCATCTGATAATTATAGTCTATGACTTATTTTATTTTTGAAGCAATTTCAGAAAAGATGTCAGATATGTGTGAAAGTACTATATTATTGAAGCCTTTATTGTTTTCATTAACAGTAACCTTTCAGTTTCAGTACATGTTTAAGCTTCACTGAAGTTTAATAAACTATGCATGAAACCAGAAAAAAAGAAAATGGAGCTTTTAGAAATTTGTCAGTTTCCCTCTTACTCTTTCCAATTTCTTCATTTTTTCTCCATACCTGTCTTACTCACTCTCATGACTGAAGTTTATTTAAGTCTATTGAAATAGAGAAATGATGAAAATAAAATGCCTATCTGGTAATCAATAAATTTTATCAATGTAGGCACTCAATTGACTGATTTAAATTGGTAAAAATATGTAGAAAAAAAATGGCAAGAATAATTTTATGGCTACAGTAGTTAAAGTTTATTCTCAAAGTAATCTATGGCACATATTTCAATCAACATAAATTCATATTAATAATTAGGAAGTATAATATTACCATGTTGTGGCATTTGAAAAGTCTATACCCCATTGACAATATTAAAAATAAATTGAAAATGCAAAGTGATATTGTACTTTATCAATAGTTTAGACTTAAAACAATTATAACTTAAAAATAAAAATAAAAACTACTGATTTTGAACTGATGTAAATGGAAATGATAGAAATATTTTAAAACTTTGGGAATATAATTTTTAATGAATATAGTGACAAAAGGGGAATTATTTGGGAAATAATACTCTATTGAATTAAGCACCAACATTTAAAGAAATTAAAAGCCAAGCGACAAGAATGGCGGAATGGCCAGAACGACCAGCTGCTATGATGTGCACTGCAGTGGCCAACCAGCCTAATGGCAGCCCCAATTGCCTCTTCCAACTTCCCACCGCCTCTCCTCCTGGCCGGTCCGCCCCCCCCCCCCCCCCGATCATAGGCAGGGCCAGCAGGCCAACCTCCCACATGCCCTCCTCCCTGTTGGCTCGGCCCCAATCGGTCCCAAACTGCCCCCATCGGGGTGGGCCAGCCAGATCCAACCCATGCAGGAATTTATGCACCGGGACTCTAGTGTCTATAAAATAACAATAAACATTACAGAGTCAAGAACACCCTACAATGTTTTAGCAGAACCTTGAAATAGGAGTGGCTTCCCCATTTGTCTTCCTTTTTAGTTTCCCTAGTAGACAAGAAATGTATGATCCCCTCCCCACCCATCTCTGACCCTTTTGAAACAATGACTATTACTCTAGAGCCCTGATCGGCAAACTGCGGCCCCAGACACTGGGGTGGGATGTGAGGGCATGTGCCCAGGAGAAGGGGTGGCTGGGGTGAGGTCAATGGGGTAAAAAGGGGACAGATGTCCTACTATTTGTAATACTTTAAACCCGCGGTCAGCAAACTGCGGCTCACAAGCCACATGCAGCTCTTTGGCCCCTTGAGTGTGGCTCTTCCACAAAATACCACAGCCTGGGCGAGTCTATTTTGAAGAAGTGGCGTTAGAAGAAGTTTAAGTTTAAAAAATTTGACTCTCAAAAGAAATTTCAATCGTTGTACTTTTTATATTTGGCTCTGTTGACTAACGAGTTTGCCGACCACTGCTCTAGAGCAACCAAATAAATGAAACATCACTATTAACAAAAATATATAATTTCTATTAAATCTTCAAACATTACATTTATTAAGTAATAGGGCAAATAAGACAACATTTTCAAGTCTTTAGAAAGCTGTCTGAGGCAAGGAGGTAGAGGGAAACTGGATGCAAGAAGGTGAGGCATTAACCAAAGAATATATATGCATGACACATAGACACAACAACAATGCGGTGAGGGTCAGAGGGAAGAGGAGACTGGGGGTGAATACAGGTGGGCAAAGGAGCATGGGGAAATGGGGACATCTACAATAGTGTCAACAATGAAATTAAAATGAAAAAAATCAGAGGAGCCCAGCCACTGTGGCTCAGTGATTGAGCATCAACCCATGAACCAGAAGGTCATAGTTTAATTCCAGGTCAGGGCACGTGTTCGGGTTGGTGGCCAATACCTATTAGGGGCCATGCAGGAGGCAGCCGATCAATGATTCTCTCTTATGATTGATATTTCCATCTCTTTCTCCCTCTCCCTTCCTCTCTCTGAAATCAACAAAAATACTTTTTTTTTTTAAATCAGAGGAACGGATTCTGAACAAAATCTATCGTGCAGCCTAAGAATTTGGAAAATCATTACACAGATATTATGGGCATTGCTCTAATAGTCTCATAAGTAATCTATAATTTTCTGAGTACAGGTATGACATTTAACCCTTTGCACTCGCTTGCTTTTTTCTCGATTCCTTTATTCTACTCGGGATTTAATTTTTTAAATACCCCAGATTTTACAAAGCACAGCAGTAGAATAAAAAACTGGAGTTTCTTTTTATACAAACTTATTTATTTGGATTTTTTTATATTTCAAATTATTGATACATTCAAAGAGTATAAAAAGAGCTGCTACCGATGCTAACCGTGTCGAGTCACACTCGACATCCGAGTGCAAAAGGTTAAATACAAATTACACATTATCTAACTGAATTTTGGCAAAGTTTACATTTTTTATTTAAGCTGTTCAAGTCTAATGAAAAAAAAGTGTTGATTTAATGCAAATTAAAAAATGAAGTTTTAGGTATGTAAAAAATTAGTATTGGGACAGTAAGAATTCTAGCATTTAAAATGAAGTACAGGTTACACTAAAATGTTATCAGGCATTGAATGAATATTTCATATTAAACATATCTACACTAATAAAAGAGCAATATGCAAATTGACCATACCTCCACAATGCCTACCAGCCAATCAGGAATGAATATGCAAATTAACCCAACAAAGCTGGCAGGTTAATTTGCATAAGCAGGTGCCTGGTGGCCGGGGGCAAGGTGTGAGGCCTGGCTTTGTAGCCAAGCGCCCAGGTCGCTCTGGCCTGGAGGGCTGGGCGGGGGGCATGCTCCGAGCCGCAAAACAGCTGCTGGGAGCATGCCACCAGCCCAGCGAACACTACGCAGGCCTGCTGGGCTGGGGCTGTGCCCCCAGCGTCTGCGGCCCAGGTCCACACCCCCAGCCTGGCTGGACCTTCTGGATGCCGAAGCTGACCCCATGCAGACACTGCAGGGCGAGCCCACAGGCACACAGCCTGCACACTTTCCCCCATGGCCGTGGCCGATCCCTCCCTCCTCCCACATCCCCCATTCTAGGGCCAAGCCCCAACCCGGAACAGAACCTGCAGCCTCACCTCCCATTGTGCCCTCACAGCATCTCCTCCATGTGGCCAGCCCACCCGTTTCTAAGCTGCCATACCCGCCCTTCTGAGTGTGCCCAGCCTCCATCCTGCTGGGACATTGTCCTTCACCTCCACTCTCCACCAGCACCCTGAGCATCAGAGCTGGTCTCGGACACCCGCCTCCTTCCACACCCTGGACTGAGGCCCCAGGAGTCTGAGCTATGGGTCCCTGCCCTTTGTCTTTTGCGACTGCTGGGAGGCCTCTAACTCTCTCCCAGGGGCGCTGGCTCTCAGGGCTCCCTGCGCGTCCCAAGTCAGGTCTGTGGCCTAAAGGGACCGGATGTGCAAACCTGGGCTATGAGTGGCCCCCACGGTGCCGGTCCTGGGCATTTGAAAAGTGGACCACAGGTGGTTCAGGAGGTTCAGAGTTTGCCTCTAGACCTGAGAGGATGCTCTCTCTGCGACCAGCACGCTGCCCTCTAAGGGCCGCACCGCATTCTCCCGAGGCATGAGGGCCCGTGGGCAGGCGGGGGTGCTGCCTGAGGGCCCTGAGCAGCCCTGGCACATTTTCTTGGAAAGGTAAAGGCCGCTGCGTGCAAGCCCGTGTTCACCAAGGGAGCTGTGAGCCTCTAAACGTGACCAACTTATATTTGTAGACTTTGTGTGTAAACACACTAGCAAATCCAGCAGCCACCAGGGGCTGGTTTTCACTTTAAAAACAGAGACCCCATAATAAAAAATTACTTCTAAAAATGGGCCTCTGTAGCACATGTCCATGCCAGGCACATAGCTGACGCTGTCAGAGTGTATCTGTGTACATGTAACTCTCATACCACGTGCATTTGTAACCTTGGAGACTTATGAACTTTAGAAACTATAAAGATTCAAATACAAATCGGCCAGGGGTTCCCTAGGTCCCGAGGACTAGAACCCCTGAAGGCTGGTGGGGAGGGCGCCGAGCCCACATCTCCTGCTTGAGGCCAGAGCCCACGCGCACCTGCAGGAAGCTGGCTGGGGCTGCGGTGGGCGGTGGGCGGGCGGGGGTGGAGGCGGGCCGCTGCAGGGCGTCTGCACTGGGAAGCAGGACCTGGCTCTGTGGGTACCTGTGGGTGTCGCTCAGGAAGAAGAAAGAGACCTTTAAGGAAGGTGCCGGTATGACCCCACTGGCACAGCCACAGTGGGGAGAGGACACACTGGGCTCATCAAAACGAAAACCGTCTGTGCCTCAGAGGACACTGTCCACGGCGTGAAAATCCCCCAGAAGTGCCTGTAGGTCCCCCGTATGTGAAGGGACCGACACCTTGGACCTGGGAGTGCTCCCCTCACTTAACCCCAGCACCAACCTGAAGGGAGCATGGGCAAGGGCCTGGGATGGACATTTCTCTAAAGAAAAGATGCAAATGGCCCATGAGCAGCTGAACAGACGCTCAACACTCACCCGCAGGGAAACGCAGTCAAACGAGAGATGAGATGCCACTCGCACCCACTCCCTGGCTGTGATGAAGTTCCTCCCCTGAAACAACAGTGCTGGTGGGATACAGAGAAACCAGCATCCGCACCGCTGGTGGGAAGTTAAAGTGGGGCAGCCACTGTGCAAACAGCCTGGTGATTCCTTAAAAAGTGAAACATAGCCCAGCTGGTGTTCTCAGTGGTTATCATCCTGTGCACCCAGAGGTCATGGTTTGATGCCCAGTCAGGGCACATGCCTGGGGTGCAGGCTTGATCCCCAGTGGTGGACGTGCAGGAGGCAGCTGAGCAATGACATTTCTATCTCTCACTATTGATGTTTCTATCTCTCTCTCCCTCTCCTTCTCTGAAATCAAGAAAAAAAAAATCCTATCTAATAAATCCTTCCCCTGGTCGCCAGGTCACCTCCCGCCCCTGAGGGCTCCTGGACTGTGAGAGGGGGCAGGCTGGGCTGAGGGACGCCCCCTGCAGTGCATGAATTTTCATAGACTGGGCCTCTAGTAAAGTAATGTAAAATTAAAACTAGTGAAGGTTTCATTACAACTCTAAGTACTACCTGCTACTGTAATTTTTAAAACAATTCACAATTCCTAATACACTTGTGATAAATAGAATCAAGACTAATCTACCTTGTAAGTTTACTAGTATACTTAAATGTGAAAATTTAATTATCATTCTTTTATGAGATACACACTTGAGAAAAACAATAGTTATGGAATTTCACTTATAGTGGGTTTCTAGTAACACACTAGCCCTATGATATTTCAAAAGAAGATATTCATAAAACCAGTTTATATAAAATAGCACTTTTATAGTAATAAAATGGTCTGAAACTATTTAACTTTCCAGTTTAATAACTAAGTTATATGTGTGAAATTGTATCTAAAAGAATACCTAAAAACAAATTGTCTAAAAATGGACAGACTAATAAAGAATAAGACACCCATGAATAATCCTTATTTTGAAGTTTTATTAGAAATAAGTAATCAATGAAATACAATATGATTATTTAGCCAACAGTTACTTGAAAGATTTAAAAATATTTTCTTGTATTAGCACACAGATTTTAATCATGTAAATTTTTTTCAAAAATTGAAATGTAATTACAAAGGTCTTAACCAGACTCATCCTTAAAATGGGTCTGCAAGTGGTTTACAAATAGTGATAGCAATGAGGCAATTTGGATGTTCTGTATTATCTGTTGCATAAAAGAGCAAATATTTTTTGTCAATACCATTCAGTTTTAGATAAAATTAATAATGTCCCATTTATTTTATCAAAAATTAATAGACATCCAAAAGTGCCATTTCTATTTCAACAAGAAGCTTTTTTTTTTCTTTCTTTTTTTCTTTCTGTTGTCCCTCTTTTCTAAAACATGGTAAATTAATGACTGATCCATACAGGAATGATTTGAAAGTGAATTAAATTCTAAACAAAAAGTATAAAATACATTTAATTCAAAACAATAAAGAAGTACATGATTAATTGCTTATAATATGCTTGGTTTTAATGTGTGAAAATGAAGATGATGCAGCAGCTCAAAGCCTTCTAAGCAATTCAATATCCAGCTTGTATAAAATCTCATTATTTATTTTATACTTAGCCAGTCTTTTTAAAAACAATTTGTAAGATCTTTTGTGTAATGACACAATAGTCTTTTTTTCTAATTAAGTTTATGATATTTCATCTTATATTTATTGTAATTAGAGGATGAAATCCACAAAATGTTAAAAAGTCTTACATATATCTGAAGGTCATTTTAAAGTGATGCAAAAATTCAATTGACAATTAATAAATTACATTAGCTAATATTTATTGTTTTTAAAGGTACTGGTTATACAATAAAGAACAAACTTTACTTTTCTCCCATTCATCCTAATATATAAAAATCCAGGGGCTGTCACGACCTAAATGACTGAATGGATGACCAAACAGGAGGCTGCTTGGGGCCACCTGGCTGGCAGGGTGGGACAGTGAGGGATGACCAAATGACTGGGCCTTGGGCCCTGGCTGGGGCATGGTGGAACTCTGGGTCTCCTGTGATCGGGGGTGTGGCCGGCTTTTAAACCTAGGGCCCAGAGCTCCCTGTCACCGCCATATCCCAGCTGGAGCCCAGCAGTGGAAATAAGCTCTAAGCCCCGGCAGGGTGCAGCAGAATACTGGGTCTCCCGCAATTGGGAGTGTGGCCGGCCTTCAAACCCGGGGCTCAGAGCTCCCTGTCACACCCCAGGGGGAGCTCAGAGCTCCCTCCCACTGCCACACCCCAGCAGGGGGGCAGTGAGGGGCGACCAGGCAGTCAGGGGGGCAGTTGAGGGCAACCAGGCTGGCAGGAGGGGCAGTTAGGGGTGACCAGTCCTGCAGGGGGGGAGTTGGGGGTGACCAGGCCAGAAGGGGGGCAGTAAGGGGTGACCAGGCTAGCAGGGGAGAGCAGTGAGGGGTGACCAGGCCAGCAGTGGGGGCAGTTAGGGGTGATCAGACCAGCAGGCAGGTGAGCAGTAAGAAGCCAGCAGTCCAGGATTGTGAGAGGAATGTACGACTGCCGGTTTAGGCCTGATTCCTGGGATTACACCTAAACCGGCAGTTGGACATTCCCCAAGGATTCCCGAATTGGAGAGGGTGCCGGCTGGGCTGTGTGGACCCCGTGCATGAATTTTGTGCATTGGGCTTCTAGTGATTATAGTATATCTGAAAACAATTGTGTGGTTTTTTTTGTTTTGTTTTTTAGTTCTTAATCTCTAAATCTGAGGTGTTCTTAGATGACATAGGTGTACATTTTCAAATATCTGTTTGTATATGAAGAACTCCCCAAATTCGTTCTCACTAAACCATAAGACCCTGGTCTTTAAATTCAGAAAAGCCTGTAAATAATGTAGAAAACAGTGCTATTATTTTGCAACTCTATGAAGCAATGATTAGCACAGTTTTAAGATAGGTTATGCATTTTCCATTAGGCAGTAAAAAAATATATATTTTTCACACACAGCCAGTTGTTGTTTTTTTTTTGTTTTTTTTCTAATTCATTTTATGATGGTGCCCTGATTTTTCTAATTTATCACAATAAATATTATGGTGGACAATATTAATGTAGGTAAAAATATTGTCCGATCATTTAAGACAGAAGATTTGAGTAAACATTTTTAATTACAGAAGATGTTAAGTGTTTTTTGGTTTAAACTAAAAATTGACTGTTTTTTTAAAATATCACTGCAAATTTTATATGATTTGATGCTGATACATTTTGTCATATTGGAAAAAATGGAAATGATTTTACTTCATTTTTTGTTTTTTTATTATGTTTTTAATGATATTTTAAGAGAGAGGAAGGAAAAGGGATAGAGAGATAGAAACATCAATGACAGAGAAACATCAATCAACTGCCTCCTACATGCCCCCACTGGGGATTAAGCCTGCAACCTGGGCATGTGCCCTGACTGGGAATTGAACCCATTACCTCTTGGTTCATGAGTCATTGCTCAACCACTGAGCCACACAGGCCAGGCTAATTTTACTTTATATAAGACAGGTTTTTATTCATGATTTTCACTTTGTATCTCAATAGTACAATATTAACTATTGGCTATTAATGTTATTATCAATTTATCTTTGATGTCATTAGAATTGTATATAAAACTAGTATTTCATTAAATATATTACAAAGTATCACAAAAAATACATCATGTTTGTAACTTTGCAATCTACAAAATGATTCATTTTACTTATTCACATATTTTATCTTTTTTTTCTTCTTCTTCCTCTTCTTGAATACCCTTCTACATTTCATGTAATACTGATTTGGTGGTGATGAACTCCTTTAGCTTTTTCTTGTCTGTGAAGCTCTTTATCTGATCTCCAATTCTAAATGATGGCTTTGCTGGGTAGATAATCTTGGTTGTAGGTCCTTGCTACTCATCACTTTGAATATTTCTTGCCACTCCCATCTGGCCTGCATAGTTTCTGTTGAGAAATCAGCTGACAGTTAAATGGGTGCTCCTTTATAGGTAACAAACTGCTTTTCTTTTTGCTCTTAATATTTTCTCTTTGTCTTTAACTTCGGCATTTTAATTGTGTCTTGGTGTGGGCCTCTTTGGGTTCATCTTGTTTTGGACTCTCTGTGCTTCTTGAACTTGTAAGTCTATAGTATTTCTTTCACCAGGTAGGGGAAGTTCTCAGTCATTATTTCTTCAAATAGGTTTTCAGTATCTTGCTCTCTCAAGTGTATATTTCTATGATACATGACCTGTACATTGCATTGTGTGACCAACACCCAAAGTCCAGTCTTCTTCTGTGACCATATACTTGGCCCTGCAGAAGGGGGGGCAGTTGGAGGCCATCAGAACAGCAGGCAAAGTGGTTAGAGGCGATCAGGCAGGCAGGCAGGTAAGCAGTTAGGAGACAGTGGTCCCAGATTGTGAGAGGGATGTCTGACTGGGATCAGGCTTAAACAGGCAGTTGGACATCCTCCGAGGGGTCCCAGATTGGAGAGGGTGCAGGCCGGGCTGAGGGACACACCCCTGCCCCCATGCATGAATTTCATGTACCAGGCCACTAGTCTATACTAATAAAAGCATAATATGCTAATTAGACTGGGAGACTGGACAAATCCATGGTGGGGGGGCCGAGGCAGAGGCGGTTGGGGAGAGAACAGTTAGGGGGATTAGGCCAGCAAGGTAGGGCAGTTAGGGGGATCAGGCCAGCAGGGGAGGGCGGTTGGGGGTGACCAGGCTGGCAGGGGAAGGCAGTTGGGGGTGATTCGGCCAGCAGAAGAGGGCAATTGGGGGCAATCAGGCAGGCAGGCAGAGGCAGTTAGGGGTGATCAGGCAGGCAGGCAGGCAGGCAGAGAGGTTAGGGGTAATCAGGTGGGCAGGCAGAGGCAGTTAGGGGCAATCAGGCAGGCAGGCAAGTGAGCGGTTAGGACCCAGCAGTCCCAGATGGCGAGAGGGATGTCCAACAGGAATTGGGCCTAAACCGGCAGTCAGACATCCCTCAAGGGACCTGGAGAGGGTGCAGGCTGGGCCAAGGGAACCTCCCCCCCCGTGCATGAATTTCATGCACCAGGCCACTAATCTATATATATATATATAAAAGGCTAAGCGACCATCCAACTGTCCGAATGGTAGCTATGACATGCACTGACCACCAGGTGGCAGATGCTCAATGCAGGAGCTGCTGAGCTGCAGTGACATGACAGTGGTGGTTCTTGGGTGACACACCCCAGTACCAGAGAAGAGGAAGCTTGAAATCCAGGACCCCTCAGGGTATGTCGGAGAGCCGGTTTCGGCTCAATCCCCTCAGGCCAGGCCGAGGGAACCCACCTGCCGGAGGGACCCCGTTCACTCCATAGATGCCCTTTGAGCCGCAGTGCTGCTCTAGGTGCGGCCGGCCCAGGGAGGAACCCTGGGAGTTTGGCTCCAGGGTGTGTCCAGCCCATCTCGCCCAGTCCCACCCCACCAGCCACCTAATTGACTTCCTTTCAATGTTCATGAATCCATGCACCAGAGCTCTAGTATTTTATAAAGATTAACAGTTTGGTGTGGAATTCATACTTCACACTATTTGTCTTAAGGTCATGATAATCAGATTACTGAATAAGTAAAACCAAATGAAACGCAAACAATTCTGCTAAAAATAAGAAAGTATGCCACACATAATTAATTGTTCTGATCTTGATATTAATTAGAAAGCACACAGCCCAAGCTGCTTCTCCAGCCTCTTTATAGCCAAGAAGGAATGTTCTGAAGATGTGGACCTGAAGACATGAAGATGTGGGATATAGGCAAGAAAGAAACAATCTTGGTACTTTAGCTCAACCTACTAGAAATTGCCCTCTTTGGAATATATATCATATAACTCAATAATCCTCTTTGTTGGAAAAGCCAGTTTGATTTCAGGTTTTTCAAGTCAAAATCACCCTGACAGATATAATAAAAATATCTTCTTAGTTGATAATTACACTTCTATAAACTTATCTGTCCAAGTACATAAAGTAATAAAGAAAAACATGTTAGTTACAGAAGTATTTGTAATGCTAAGAAAATGAGAATTTGTTTACATATTATAGTATGATGGACTAGTTCTATAAAATAGTATATATTGGGTAAAATGATGGTGTGTATCAAAATACTAACTGAAAAATCAAATGGAAAAAAATGATGCATAAAATGTGTAAAAGAGTAATTACATTTGTATTAATTAAAAAATACCTTTTCATAAGTACATGGACATATATAAATAACATTAAAGTGTTGTAGCTATATTCTTAATGATTGTAGCTTCTAGGGGCAAAATTTTGTGTTTTAGAGCCTTTATAAAATACCAATCTATAATAATAAAAGCATAATATGCAAATTGACCAAATGACCAAACAGCAGAACAACTGTCCAGATGACCTTCTGGATGACCATGCTATGACACCCACTGGTGCCAGGCCAGCCAAAGTGGGTGTGATGCGATTGGTCGGGGGCCTGGCCATTGCCCCATGATTGCCCTGAAGAGGGAGGCCCAGGCCACCTACCAGCGGGCTGCAGTGGGTGGGATGGGCCTTCCTTTGTGAGATGCAATCGATCGCATAATCACCCTGCAGAGGGAGGCCCAGACCACCAGCCGGTAGGCTATGGTGAGTGGGAGGGGGCTTCCTCTGCGGGGTGTGATCAATCGCCCCAAAGAGGGAGGCCCAGGCTACCCCATGGCGGCTCTGCGGTGGGTGGGTGGGTGGGGCCTCCCTCTGTGGGGGCGATCCATCACAGAGCCCTGACTGGGTGGGCAGGGCCTACCGCTTTGGGGCGATTGATGGCAGAGCCCCATGATTGATCGCCTCAAAAAAAGAGACCCCTGCTACCTAGCGGCGGCCCTGTGGTCAATGGGTGGGGCCTCCCTCTGTGGGGGCAATCCATCATGGAACCCCGGCCGGGTGGGCAGGGCCTACCTTTTTGGGGCAATTGATCGCAGGGCTCCCAGACTGTGAGAGGGGACAGGGCAGGCCGAGGGACCCATTCCCTGAGTGCACGAATTTTGTGCACTGGGCCTCTAGTAACTATATAAAGTTTTCTTTATTTTTACTAGGTATGTATCTATGGGATTTTTGTGTCGATGAAAAAAAAAATTAAGTGGTTATTAAATCTTAGCACTTTATTATTAGGTAATGTTATATGTTTTTGCCATATTTTGTTTGCAATAGGCTCTAGATCACAAAATCGCTTAATCTTGTAAATTCTGGTGCTCAGATACTAATAACCAAGTTTGGAATATGGTGAATGTTGTGTTACAATGAAGTTTTTTAGGTAATTTTTGCCATAGCGAAGGGTATAAGATATGATAGTAGCATAAACCTTATGGGTTTAGGGAATAGATTTTATTTGTTATGTTTTTATTGATTTGAGAGAGAGAAAGAGAGAGAGAGAGAGAGAGAGAGAGAGAGAGTCAGAAACATCAATGCAAGAGAGAAACATGATTCCGTTGCCTCATGCACGCACCAGGACCGAAGACCGAACCAGCAACCTGGGCATGTGCCCAGATTGGCAATTGAATGAGCTATTCTTTGGTGTACAGGAATGATGCTCATCCAACTGAGCCACACCAGCCAGGGCAGGGAATAAATTTTAATCCTTAAATTTCCAGTTAGGAAAATGTGAAGCATGACAAACAATAATGCTAAGTAAAGTAAGTATTTACCATCCTATTTACTCTATGTAAATGAAAATATTAATTTATAATATAAACATTCATGCAGTAAAAAAGTATATATTGGACCCCTACAATGTGCTAGGGTTTGTGATAAGTTTGCAAATAATTCATAGCATCTTTTGAATATATTTTTTATAAATATCACATTTAACTTGATAAGATCATAAGTCTAAATATATACTTTGAGATTAAATGTCTTAATTTATGTGTAAATGCTAAAAATAATAATTTTAATAATAATAATATATTAGATAAAGAATGCTATATCAGTAATAAAATACATAATGGAAAATATACATATAATTGAGCTAAATGTTAATTTAAAGCTAGATAATTTTAAAAATATACATCCAGTATATTCACATCATTTTGTTTGAATGATGATAATATTATTTCTTAAATTTTCCAATTTTTAAATCACATTTATATGAATAAATGTAAATATATATGTAAATAAATAAATTTATGAGAAATATGTATGCACATATATTTGAAATCAGGCTGTTTTATGATAAAATTATGAAACACATACATACATGTGCATCTTAAAGATTAATTTATTTACATAATTTTGTGCTACCATTTGTGTTCCATATTGTGTTCTGATGGTACTTTAAAAATGCCTTAGCATTTCATGAAAGTGGCTATTGATAATATAAAATTTCTACTGAATCAATTTAGTAAGTCATTTATGAATTCATCATCATATATAGGTGTCATAAAATCACATAAAGTTAATTTGTGCTTATATTACCAAATATAAAAATATTTTTGTAGCTCTTTTTCTAACCTTCATATACTGCAGTTAGGAAACCTCAAACTTCCATTTGAGGAAATACCAAATATAAGCATCCCAAATTAACCTGATTCTGACCACAGAACTTATCTGAATAATAAACCCCTAATATGTCCACTCACAATGGCTAAAACACAATGTATTATTAAGAATATAATTCACCATAGCTAAGATTTGGAAACAGCCTAGGTGCCCGTCAGCAGATGACTGGATCAGAAAACTGTGGTACATCTACACAATGGAATACTATGCTGCCATAAAAAAGAAGGAATTCTCATCATTTGCAGCAACCTGGATGGAATTGGAGAACATTATGTTAAGTGAAATAAGTCAGTCAATGAAAGAAAAATACCACATGATCTCACTCATTTATGGATAATAAAGAACATTATAAAATTGAACAAAAAGATAGATACAGAGACAGTAAAGCATCAAACAGACTGTCAAATTACAGGGGGAAGGTTAGGGAGAGGTGGGGGAGATAAGAGATCAATCAAAGGACTTGTATGCATGCATATAAGCATAACCAATGGATGCAAAACTCTGGGGGGTGAGGGCATATATGGGAGTGGGGTGGGGGGGGGGCAATGGTAAGATATGTACACATATAATACCTTAATAAAAAAATTGAAAAAATAAAATAAAATCTATACTGAATAAAAAAAAAAGAATATAATTTAAAGGTTTTAATTATTCAAGTATAAGTACAAAACATGAAACATTATTAATTTTACAATAACTAATACATGGTTTTATTTTTACTTCAAGTACAAGAAATCATTTTCAGACTAGATATATTAAATACTTATTAAACTCAAATTTCATTTACGATACAAATTAATAAAAATCAATATATTATGGCATTTATTTTTACTTTGTTTTTCACCTTAAGAATTTTTATTTTAAAAGTTTTTATTCTTTAAATGATGTATGCTTCTAAGCCACAGAAATTCAATGTACCATAAAGCAGCCTGATTTCAATTGGGACTGAATGGTTCATAAGCCTCAGAGCTGGCTCAGCCTAGGCTCAAACATAACCACATTGGGAAACTGTACTGGATGAGTGAATCAAGTAAAGTTCAGAAGGTGAGTTTGATTAAAATGAATTGTCTACCACAAAGGCCACTGATTTCCCCAATGGGTGCTAATACAACTGAAAAAAATTAAATTTTATAATCCATATCAGTTACATTTCTTCTGAATAAATTGAAAATGTTTTATTGTTAATATGATGATAATCTTATTATAATATTTCTTAGTTTGAATTACCAGTGTGCATGTGTCTTATATTTATATATATTTGTATCCATACTTATTTGCATGTTTGTTTTTGCTACTAATCTGTGAATTGCTTTAAAAAAATAGATGCTCTTTTCATAGCTGAAACATAATGTTTGAAAGGAAGAATCCAGAGAATATTAGCTTAATTTATAATAGTGAACAGATAAATATCACTGCAAGAAATATATTGAAAAATCAGAATATTCATAGCTTATTAAAGTCTATGCAGGTAAATTTTCTTATAAAATATATACATAAAATAGCTGGGCTGTGCTTAACTTTGAAACATATGGGAAAATAGTAATCACATCTATGCACATGGTACATTCTATTAAGTGATTTAATTTGACCAAAATGTAAAGTTATGGGTTACAGTACAAATTTCTCAGCTGCCTTAAAACACAACTTTGGTGAATGCACCTCAGAAATATAAAAATGTGAGAAATATGCATTTTTGGTAGAAAGCAAAAAAAAAAAAAAAAAAGGAATGTGCCACTGTACGAGATATTTTGAGTCTTATTGCTAGTAGATATAATGCAAAAGGTACATGATGATTCTTCCTGAGAGAAAGCAACACAGTTTTGAACTAAAAAAAAAAAAATAGGAGAAAGAAGACCTGAGTTATAGAATCAAGGATGACTGTAGATCTAAATATTCCACTTTGCAGCTCATTCAAACGATTCAGAAGCACTGGTGGGGCAGTGTAGCCACATAGAAGAGCAATCTGCAAAAACAAAACAATATAAAAACACTAAGTCAAAATAATATATTCACCCCATACTATTATGTACATTAGCCACGATACTTAAATAACCTTGTTTCCATCAGTGGATGAATAAAGAAAATGTGGTCTATATTATAAAATGTTATTCAGCCATAATAGAACATAATGAAACTTTATTCAGCCATAAAAAAAGAATGAAATCTTACATTTGCAACAACATGGATAGATCTGTAGATTTTGAGGGCATTATGCTAATTGTAGTAAGTCAAACAGAGAGAGTAATGTATGATCTCACTTATATGTAGAATCTAAACAAATAAAAAACAACCAACTATATAGATACAGAGAATAGACTGATGGTTGCAAGGGGTTTGTATGGGTGTTTGGGGCGGGGGGTAGGCTGAATGGGTGAAGAGTTAAAAAATACAAACTTGCAATTATAAAATAAACTAGAGGCCCAGTGCACGACATTCGTGCATTGTGGGGGGCTGGGGCGGGGGAGTGCCTCAGCCCGGCCTGCACTCTCTCGCAGTCTGGGAGCCCTTGGGGTATGTCTGACTGATAGCTTAGGCCCGATCCCCACAGTCAGACATCCTTAGCAGTGCCAAGGAGGTGGGAGAGGCTCCTGCCACTGCTGCTGCACTCGTCAGCTGTGAGCCTGGCTCAGGGCTTCTGACTGAGCAGCACTCCCCCTGTGGGAGCGCACTGACCACCAGGGGGCAGCTCCTGCGTTGAGTGCCTGCCCGCTGTCGGTAAGTGTGCATCATAGCGACTGGTCGTTCCGTCATTCAGTCGATTTGCACATTACCCTTTTATTATATAGGATAAGTCATGGGAATATAATATACAACATGGTGACTACAGTTGATAATACTGTGTTGCATATTTGAAAGTTGCTAAGATCTTAAAATCTCTAATCATGATAAAAATAAAATTATACATGGTGACAGTTGTTAAATAGACTTATTGTGGTGATCATTTTGCAATATATAAAAATAGCAAGTCATTATGTTTTATACTTGAGACTGACATAATGTGATATATGTTCATTAAACCTTAGTTAAAAAAAAATAAAATAGAAAGGTGCAGAACTTCTGCTATTAGGAGCAGGCTCAGCCAACAGATAATACATTTCTAACTTTTGGAAGATGGCCTGACACAGACCCAAGATGTACTGGAGTGATGGTCAAACACAATGCTAGACATAGAAATTTAATTTTGAGTACTTTCTCTTCACTAATTAAAAAAATTTCACCAGAACTGGGTTTATTCATGACCCTTTATTTTACTCTAAACCACTTGAAGTTACAGATCACTAAACTGATAATACAGACTTACATCAACCAGTCATCCAGTTTATGTTCCAGAAAGAGGATTTAAATCATATATTGGAAGACAAGAAATATGTATGCATAGGGCTTTTGATCAAATGTCAAAATTAAATAAACCAACATTCATTCAAAATGAGTAAAGAAATAGAAACAAAAAATTGAAACAGTATAGCTTCTTATTTAATCAGATTTTATTTATTTATTTATTTATTTATTTATTTATTTATTTATTGTCTTAAGTTTTACATATGTCTCCTTTTCCCCCCCGCTTGATCACCCCCTTCCTAGCCATTCCCACCCCTGGCAAACCCCCACCACCCCAGTGTCTGTGTCCATTGGTTATGCTAATATGCATGCATACTACAAGTCCTTTGGTTGCTCTCTAACCCCCCTCCTGATTCTGCCATTTGTCTCTGGATCTATTCTTGTTCATCAAATTACATATGAGTGAGATCATGTGATATTGATATTTCTCCAACTGGCTTATTTCGCTTAGCATAATCCTTCCCAGTTCCATCCATGCTGTTGCAAATGATAAAAGTTCCTTCTTTTTTTTTTTTTTTTTTTTTTATAGCGGCATAGTATTCCATTCTGTAGATGTATCAATGCTTTTTAATCCAGTCATCTGCTGATGGGCACTTAGGCTGTTTCCAAATCTTAGCTATTGTAAATTGTGCTGTTATGAACATAGGGGTGCATATATCCTCTCTGATTGGTATTTCTGGTTTCTTGGGTAATAGTCCCAGAAGTGAGATTATTGGGTCAAATGGCAGATTTGACTTTGAAATACAGATTTGTGTTAAATTCTACCATTGTCACATTCTTGTTATGTGACCTGGTCCAAGTATTAGATTCTTATAGTTGCCTAATCTCTAAAATTGCAATAATAGTACTTATTATGCTACTACTGTGAGAATTTATTTAATAAGTAATATATGTCACAAACCTAAGACATAAAATATCACAACATATGATAGTGGGAAGAGATTAACCAAAGAACTTATGTGCATATGCACATAACCCATGGACACAGACAATAGTGAGGTGAAGGCATGAGAAGGAGGCAGAACCAGGATGGAAGGGGTCAATGGGGGGAAAAAGGAGGACATCTGTATTACTTTAAAAATAAAGATATTTTTTTAAACCACGATATATATTAGCTTATAAAGAGAACCTCAAATCCAATCACTGAGCAACACAGCCTGGGCTAAGTTATTTTAGATGTAAACAGATGGAAGAACATACCATGTTCATGGATTGGTAGAATCAACATCATTAAAATGTCCATACCCAAAGCAATCTATAGATTCAATGGACTCCCCATTAAAATATCAATGGCATATTTCACAGACCTAGAAAGAACTCTCCAAAAATTCATCTGGAATAAAAAAAGACCTCGGATAGCCACAGCAATCCTGAGAAAGAAGAACAAAGTAGGTGGGATATCAATACCAGATTTCAAGCTGTATTACAAAGCCACTGTTCTCAAAACAGCCTGGTACTGGCACAAGAACAGACATATAGACAAATGGAATAGAATAGAGAATCCAGATATCGACCCACTATGCTCAATTAATATTTGACAAAGGAGGCATGAACATACAATGGAGTCAAGACAGTCTCTTCAATAAAGGTGTTGGGAAAATTGGACAGATACATGCAAAAAAATGAAACTAGACCACCAGCTTATACCATACACAAAAATAAACTCAAAATGCATAAAGGACTTAAACATAAGACGGGAAACCATAAAAGTACTAGAGGAATCCACAGGCAGAGAAATCTCAGACATATGCTGAAGCAATTTCTTCACCTATACCGCTCCTAGGGCAATGGAAACTAAAGAGAAAATAAACAAATAGGAATACATAAAAATAAAAAGCTTTGTACACCAAAAGAAACCATCAACAAAACAACAAGAAAGCCCACTGTATGGGAGAACATATTTGCAAATGTTAACACTGATAAAGGTTTAATCTCCAACATCTACAGGGAACTTACACAACTTAATAAAAGGAAGATAAATGATCCAATAAAAAAATGGGCAACGGACCTAAATAAAATCTTTTTGAAAGAAGACAGAAGGAAGGCCAAGAGACATATGAAAACATGCTCTAAGTCACTAATTATCTGAGAGATGCAAATCAAAACGATAATGCGGTACCATATCAAACTTGTCAGAATGGCAATCATCAACAAATCAACAAACGACAAGTGCTGGCGAGGATGCGGAGAAAAAGGAACCCTCGTGCACTGCTGGTGGGAATGCAGACTGGTGCAGCCACTTTGGAGAACAGTATGGAGTTTCCTCAAAAAACTAAAAATGGAACTCCCATTTGACCCAGTAATCCCACTTCTAGGAATATATCCCAAGAAAACAGAAACACCAATCAGAAAGGATATATGCACCCCTATGCTCATAGCAGCACAATTCACCATTGCTAAGATTTGGAAACAGCCTAAGTGCCCATCAGCAAATGAGTGGATTAGAAAACTATGGTACATCTACACAATGGAATACTATGCTGCTATAAAAAAAGGAATTCTTACCATTTGCAGAAGCATGGATGGACCTGGAGAGAATTATTTTAAGTGAAATAAGCCAGGCAATGAAAGAAAAGAACCACATGATCTCACTCATTTATGGAAAATAAAGACCATCATAACCTGATGAACAAAAAAATAGATACAGATGCAGTAAAGCATCGAACAGACTGTCAAATTACAGTGGGAAAGCAGGGGAGTGTTGAGGAGGGGGAAAAGAGATCAACCAAAGGACTTGTATGCATGCATATAAGCACAACCAATGGACACAAGACACTGGAGGTGGGTGGGATGAGGGCATGCAACAGGGGGTAGGGATGGCTGGAGGAAGGTCAATGGGGGGGAAAAAGGAGATATATATATATATATATATATATATATATATATATATATATACATATATATATATATATATATATATATATATATATATATATATATACTATATGTAATACTTTAAACAATAAAAAAATTGGAAAAAAAGAATAAAATAGAATGCACTAAGGAGCACTTTGATGATAATCATAAGCTTTATGATGAGGATGATGGATATGATGATTGTTGTAATTAATAAACATCTTACAATGTACCTGGAGTTTGTATTATATATTTAATATTATTTAATTACTAGAGGCCCAATGCACAAAGATTCGTGCAAGAATAGGCCTTCCTTCCCCTGTCTGCTGACACCGCCTTCACTTCGGCCGGAGCCACCTTTCCACCTTCGCTCCGGCCCAGAGTCGGCTTGTGCCTCTTGCTTTGTTGCGTCAATTTGCATATTCCCTCCTTATTGGCTGTGGGTGCCATCATCTTTGTCATGGAGTTATGGTCAATTTGCATATTCTGTCTTTATTAGATAGGATAATAATAAAAGTGCTAAAATATAGAAATTCTTTTTTTTTTTTTTTGAGAACTCCAATATAGTCCAGAAAATCATGAAGTCTTGCAAGGACTTAATTCCACAACACAGAGTAAAGGTACTATTTTCCCTCTCAGAAATTATGCTTCTTCTTGGAATCTGGTCTTATATAAAAAGCCACGATGATTAACAGTATTTATGGGCAAGTAAACCAGTTTGAATTTTATAGATTTGCTTCAGTTCGATCTGAAAAGTTCAGTGTGATGATTTTTCACTTAAATCAAAAATGTAACACAGTAGGCAAACTGTTGAATTTTGCATGAGCTAAAACATATTTTTGCTTTCCTAAGCCATACCTGTGCATGTAGTTAAGTTTGGCAGGTAATTACTTCCAGGTGCTTGCCTATAGGAATTCATTGCAATGCAATGAAATTAGAGTAATAAACTCATCAACAAAAATTAACCCATAGGCATGTTACAGAGATGTGTATATTTAAATGACATCAGTATTATAATTTGTGGATTCTAGATGTTTATGTTCATGATGAAGACAATCTCCTCCTAGGTAATTAGGAATATCTACATACAACTAGATACATTTGGTGTCATCTTAAACTCATTATAATCTTACACATGTCCAATTTTTAAGTGGGACATTTAGATTTTTACCATTAACCATTTGATTGCCCTATTGTCAATAGTATTAAGTAATACACAATATAGCTTCCTCTTTACTATTATTCTTGATTATAGTTCCATGACCTGTCAGGACATTTAAGATTGAATATTTGAATTTAATTTTGATGGAGTCAGGAAACACTCCAAAATTTATATTTTAGTATTTTCTTTTTTCAATAATAATTCTATTTTGTTGTTGCCTTTAAATTACATATAAGAAATATAAATTTCCATTCATTTCAAATGTTTAGCTGTGGTATTTAATCTTACTACATTTCAATAAATAAATGTTGAAATAAAATTAATTTTGGTGTGACCACACTAAATTAAATATAAATAAAAAATAAAACTGAGGTGATTTTGCTATGATAAGGATAAACTTTACCTAACATGCACACTGTGAAATTATGTTACTAATCCTACCTAATAAAAGAGTAATATGCAAATTGACTGCACCTTTGCTATGCCCAAGCCACGTCCCCAAGCCAATCAGGGTGAGTATGTAAATTAACCCAACCAAGATGGTGGTTAATTTGCATACATACCTGGGTCCGGGGAACCTCCTTGGCACCCAGATCACTCCCAGCCGGCCATCAGGCAGAGGCTTTAGTTTTGGGAAGGGGCCGAGCCCACGATCGGAGTTTCCAGGTGGGGGGAAATCCTTCCCAAGCCTAAACCTGGGGCGGAGGCTTTAGGCTTGGGAAGGGGCCAAGCCTGTGATCGGAGGTGGGGAGGGGTGAACCCCTTCCCAAGCCTAAAGCCTCAGGGACAGAGCCTGAGATTGGAGAGGGGGGTACCCCTTCCCAAGCATAAACCTGGGGAGGAGGCTTTTGGCTTGGGAAAGGGTTGAGCTTGGGATCAGAGGGAAGGGGAAAAAATCAATGGAAACATATCCTCAGGTGAGGATAAAAAGAAAAATAAAGAAATGTCATATTCTACGAAAGACACATCTTGAAAATGCTTAAAGAAAGTTGTCATTTTTTCATGGTGAAGGGACTGGGGTCTGTGTTGATGAAAATACCTGGGCGGCTGCGGTGACTGGCAGTGGCTGCAGCAGAGGGGTGATGGAGTGGGCACCTTCTCCTGATCAGCCCGGTTGCCTCAAGCAAAAGGAAGCCAGATTGCAGCTTAGGTCCGCTCCCAATGAGGAGTGGGCTTAAGCCATCCATAGTATATCCCATGATGGCTCCCAGTATGTGACAGGGGCAGGCTGGGCTTAGAGACCCCTCCTCAGTGCACGAATTTCATGCACCAGGCCCCTAGTCCTATATAATAAAAGCATAGTATGCAAATTGACTGAACAGTGGAATGAACAGTCAGTGGTGGACGGGGCTAGCAAGCAGGTGTCACCAGGCCAGCCAAGGCATGTGCCAGTGAGCAGAGGGAGGGAATGGTGATGGGGCAGGGGGCAGCGACTAGCGGTGGTGGATGGCCAATGGGGGAGGTACTGGCACTGTCCCCTGATCAGCTCTTCCGGTTGCCTCCAGCAGACACAGGCCAGACTGCAGCTTAGGCTTGCTCCCTGCAGGGAGTGGGCCTAAGCCATCAGTAGGACATCCCCTGAGGACTCACATACTGTGAGAGGGTGCAGGCCGGGCTGAGGGACATCGCCCCCCCCCCCAAGTGCACGAATTTTCATGCACTGGGCCTCTAGTATCAAAATAATATCTTAGAATTAAAGTTATGTGTACATATAAAAAGGTGTTATCAAACATAACATCCTCAGCATTCTAAGTCTACAGAGACTTTACACTGACATTTATGTTAAAAAAGTAAATAATTTCCATTCATATAAACTATAAGTAAATAATTATAAAAATATATATAAATTTTAATAAAATAAAGCTATACATTTCCGTGTATATATACATTCATTTTTTTAAACTCCACAATTTGTCAGATATTTTGGAGTTTTATTCTATTTTTATTCAAGTTATTATACAGTTTTTATTACATAGTATTACTGAGCCACACTCTTTCAGAAAGGTCATTTATATGGAGAGTTTTATCTTCATTTCTCTTAGCTCTTCCCTGTCTACTTAATATGCACTAAAGAGCATTAAAATGGATGAGGAGTGATGGAACACCATCCCTCCAGAAAATTGGAGAAAATATAGACTACAGGCTAGAAACACAAATGATTGTCAAATTCATTTTTCTAAAAAAAAAAAAAGACCTTTTAATTTGAATAAAGTACTCATGGGGTGGGTGGAGTAGAATTCTCTAAATTTCAAAGAAGTGAGAGGCTAGATAAAGTTAACTAATAAATTACAATAGGGTTGGGAAAAATATTTTTTATTGCATCAGTGTATATGATAAGTATATCACATACCAGAGACCAATTTAAATGAACATGGTAGTCTTTATTGTATATTTTGTAGCCATTGTTTTAGGAAAAACAAATGAGTCTACTATAAAAAGGACACCATTTGGAATATTTTGAATATCACTAATGATGCAATAAAAAGAATGCAAAACTGAACATAACAGTGGATGCTTATAATTTTGTTTTTCAGGAAAATTAGCTGGGAAATTCCTGCTTTAGATTTTGGATCTATGTGTTAATGATGGATTTTCTCTGAGCACCAGTTGTGAGAATAAATTGGGGTGCATGGGTGTTCTGTGTAACCCTCACTTTCTGGAATTAGTAGAGCATATGATAAATGTTCTTACCATGGAAATGGTGTAGTGTAAGAAAGCCAATAGAAACATGATGCTCTTCAAAAGGCTTGGGTTTAGAACTGACACTCGGTCACTTTACCCAGAAACAACTGAATCAAACTAGTCAAATGGCCAAGCTATGTATCAAATAGGTGGATATATGCATTCTCTTCTCATAAAAGGCACTTGAGCCACATGAAAATTAACCTAAATACAAGGAAATACTTGAAAAAAACACACTAATCTATCAAATATAAAATTCCAAATATCAATAAACTTTGGTTAAAAAAGCCACTACAAATAAGATAACTTTGATGAAATGAAGCCACCAGAAATGAAAGATACAGAAAGCAGTTACAAGAGATTTAAGGTCCAAAGAAAGTAGATACTGCCTGTGTCATATACAGAAATAGAGTTTTAACTTAGAAAATGTTTTAAAATTGAATTTAAAAGTATACTGAGAAGCTATCAATAATAAGTTAGACTTGCAAAAACAAATAGAATTTCTAGAATTGTACTATATAACTTTTAAAATTAATAAATAGGTAAAAACGATAAAGAGAAAACTAAAAATCTGGAAGAAATGTATGAAAAATTTCATAAAGCAACATAAAGAGCTGAAAATACCAAAAACACAAAATGAGGTTAAAAATAAACAAGAAAGAATCAGAAGAGTCATCATATATCCAGTTTAAGGCTGGGGGTCAAGAGTGGGGGGTGGAGAGGGTAGAGGAAGTGAGAAAATGGAGAGAAAAAAGTAAAGATATATGATTATGATTTTTCCAGAACTTATGAAAAACATCACTCTACAGATCAAAAAAACCTGTAGCCAGAATAAAATAAATAATAAACATCAATTCCTGTTTTCTAAAACTAAAGATCATTTAAGACAGGGGTTTTTAAATTGCTCAGAGAGATAGACATATCATTAAAAAAAAATCATTGTTGCAGTGACAGAATGTGTGACAACAACAAGAACAACAAAAATGAAAGCCAAAAGTTAGTGCAATAATATTTGCAGAGTGAGGATTTAGAAATAGTGTTTAATTTATAATTGTATACCCAACAAAATTATATTTCAAAAAATAAATGAAATTCAATATGGATAGATAAAAGATTTCAGTTCTTTAAGATGAGCAAAATCTGGAAATCTGCTGTACAACATGTGCCTGTAGTTAATAATACCATTGTACATTGAAAAATGTGTTGAGTATAAAGCTCATTTAAGTGTTTTTACCATAATAAAAAATAAAAGCAGTATAAAAACATTTATAATACATAAAATTTGCCACTAAAATATCTACTATAAATGAACTGCTAAAGCACATATATCAAGAAAAAAGGAAATATACCCCAAATGGTCTAAGATTCAAGAAGATGTTTTAAAATCTTTTGTTGGTTTGTTTGTTGGTGTGTTTGTTTTTTTTTTATTATTGTTACTTGTTATTTTTGTTTGTATTGCATTAGTAGTGTCTAACACTTGAGGGCAAAAAAAAAAGTCCGGATCAAAGGATTCCACCGTGTGTACACATGCGTTGAGGGAAAGAAAAAAAAAAAATAGAACTGAGTCACCTTAGTAAGTTAAATATCTATGGTAGGATATGTGACTTCCTTTTCCAGTAATAGTTGAGTAGTATCCTATTGGACTGACTCTCCCATAAATTTCCTCTATAACTTCTGAACACAATAGAAAAAGCAATTATCTGAAGGCAGTAGAGACTGAGAAGGAGCAGTTATATTCTGCTAGGAATTTCACTTACACAGCAGGGGACATATAAAAGATAAGTACTCCCTTTCATTGTGTCTAAGATGGGAGAAGGTACAGTTACTGCAGGGTTATGGAATGGAAAAACTGCAAACTTTCTACGTGAATTGGAGTACTGATTTGTAGCAACTATGGGCTCTCGAGATGGAGGCAAATACAAAAATCAAAAGAGGCAGAAAGAGGATCCCAAATTCGGTCTGACAGCATCTCTGCTGATACCTAAAACACACTCATGTGAAAAAAATCAACAAACCTCAGTTTAAGATGAAAAAATCTGAACTTTGATGTTGCTTCCCAAGAAACAGAGTTTGTTGTTCATGCCTAACAGAGTTAGTTACCACTAAAACAAACAATACATCAATGATTAGAAGAAAATAACAAGACACTCATATTTGAAACGTCCAAGACACAACCCCAAATATTTTGTCATTTGAAGAACAAGATAAATAGAGCCACTTAAGAGAAGATGGTTAATATGATCAACCCTATGATGACCCAAATAAGGAGTTAAATGTAAATTTTAAATATTTTTAAAATGTATTCTCAAGGAATGAAAATATAGGATTTCTCTATAGATAAATAAAACTATAAAAATAATAGAAATAAAAATTCTAGAAATTTAAAAACAGAAGCTGAAAAGCTTATAATATAGATATCACAGTAGAATTGTGATGAAGGATGATAGCTAGTAAACTTAAAGATAGTTAAATAAATACTATGCAGTCTGAGAAACAGAGAAAAACATTGAAAAATGAAACAGAATCACAGAAATATTAGGTATTATAAAAGTGGCTAACAAATGTTATTGTAATTTTAGGAGAAGGGGAATAAGGAAAATAATCATTTATTAAATAGTGATAGTACATTTTATAAAAGGCATAAGTGTACATATTTAGATGTTTAATAAATACTAAAAAAGCTAAACATATTACTAAAAGCTTTGCTAACACAAAAGTAGATTCAAGCTCTTAAAAGTCAAAAGTAAAAATCATTTTTTAAAAGCAGCACTAAAAACAAATGTTGTTTTGACTATTCTAGGTATGTATTTTCTATTACAGACTGATTAACAAAGTTGAAGTACCAACACTATCTAATTTTAAGGCTTATTATGAAACTGAAATAATCAAAATACTGTGGTATTTGTGCCAAGCAAGACAAATAATCCAATGCAACAGAACATAGACCCAAGTAATAGAAAAACACAAAATGGAAAACTGATTTTAAAAAGGTGCACACGCAATTCAGTGGAGATTAAGTAATTTTTCAACAAATGATGTTCAGACAATTGGATACCAAATAAAAGGAGCTTTAATCCTTATATTGTATCATGTACAGATACCAACTGGAAACCTTTGCGATGTTGGTAGGCAAAGCTTTCTTAGATAGGACACCAAAAACATGATTTATAAGAGATCAAATTGATAAGTTTGACTTCATAAAAAAATAAATAAAACCTTCTGCTCTTCAAAAGACATTGTTAAGATAATAAAAAGCAAGCCACATATTGGTAGAATATAATTAATTATATATCTGATAAATAACATGTGATTAAAATATGTATATAAAGACCTGTTATACTACATAAAAAGAAGCAAATCACCCAATTAAAAAAAAATGAACAAAGCTTTGAATAGACATTTTACTCTAGAAGGTATATGGATATACATATTCGCAAGAAAATATGCTCAATATCATCAAGAATTAGAAAAATGCAGATTAATTCAAATGAGATAACTTCCTACCTATTAGAATATGTAAAATTTAAAGTCACTGTATTGGCAACAAGAATTTGGAGAAATTGCAACTCTCATACATGGTGAGGATATAATCTACACTAATAAAAGAGAAATATGCAAATTGACTGTACCTCCATGATACCCACAAGCCAATCAGAAGTGAGTATGCAAATTAACCCAACAAAGATGGTGGGTTAATTTGCATACACAGGTGCCAAACAGCTGGGGTGGGGTGGCGCCAAGCAGCCTGGGTCCCAGGGACAGGCACCAAGCCTGCAGCCTCCTGGGACCATCACAGGCCTTGGGAGGTGAGGGCAGCTGCGCAGCTTGACAGCAGACAGCAGGGCCTGCTTGGCCATAGCCATGGCGACCTGCGAGCAGGCAACTGGGACCACAGGCAGCACCCAGCAGGGCCTGCTTGCCCATTGCCGTGGTGTGGAGCAGGCATGCCCCGCAGAAAGCAGAGAACCATGGGGAGCGGGCCTAAGCCGTCAGTAGGACATTCCCTGAGGGCTCTCAGTTTGGAGAAGGTGCAGGTCGGGCTCAGGGACGCCCCCCCCATGCACAAATTTCATGCACCAGGCCTCTAGTTTTTAATAAAGGAGGATTCCTTTACCTGTGGCAACACTTTCGCAATCAGCTATAAGTATTGTCGAAGCTTCAGCATTCGAGCCGAATTGGGGAAAATGCTAGACAGCAATTACCAGCATGTCAGAGGTTAAACAAGGGTCGATACTATCAGAATTGCCTCATACACACCAACCTTCTGGAACGCTGGACCGGGAAAAGCTCCCCTGCGCCCTGACTTCTCAAAGTCCCTATAGCCAGCCCCACCACCCGAAAACCCACAGGCAGCCCGAGGCCGCTGCTACCTTGCACCATCTGCTGAGCCCTGGAACCCTCCACTTCATCCTACTCCCCAGCCACTCACCATGGAGCAGCCAGAAGTTCCAGAATGGCCAGGCCACTTTTCAGTTCTCACGCTGCAACAACAGCCCCCATCCAACAGTCTGCAACATTCAAAATCTCCACTTCCGCCCTCAACCTGGAAGAGCTGCTCAGCCCTGCCCCTCGGGGGTGGAACCCATAGCAGCGTGGGAGGTGGTGGAGGCTGCGGCGCCGCACCCCGTGGGCTGCCATCCTGACTGTGTCCGCATCACTTCAGTTTCTTTCGTCTGGCTCCTTGTTTCGGTGCACAGCGAAGTCAGGCGCAGGGTTGGTGTTTCTGCCTCGTGGCTCCTCAGAGGACCCTATTGTTTCTGAAGTTTCATTCCTTCAAGGAATGGAGAGAATAAAAGCAGTGACTTACCCTCCGTAGACAGCAGTAACAGCAAGAAGTAAAAACAGCCTCCCCAGACTTGATACGGGGTTTACCAGGACCTCCTTAGTCCTAACCTAGCAGATGGCAGAGACGGGACTTTTAACCTCTTCCCTTCCCATGTTTGAGGAAGACTAAGCCACAAACTGAAAGTAAGTTGTAGGACCAGAACTGGTCCCAAATAAAAATTCCGAGGATAAGTGCTAAAAACCGACAAATCTTTTTTTTTTTTTTTTTCTCATCAGAGATCATTTTACAAGATAATGTGTGAGATTCTTGGGGCAACCATGTCACTTTCCTTTACCAAGGATTGCACAATATATTCCTTTTTTTTAGCTGACAGATTTATTCATACACTTAATAACTATTTATAGAGCACACTACATGAGATGTTGTTCTAATGGTAAACAAAAAAAAAAAAGACAAAAATTATATAAATGTATGGCTAATCTAAGGAATGTTAATTACTTACATGTTACCTAAATATTAAGGTTAAGAAAAGTATGGCTTTGGTGTAATAAAGAAAGCATAGGCATAGAAATGCATTTTGAAGGAGAAAGAAGCCAGTTGGATGATGTTTGTGCACAGCTGATCAGGGACCCAGGCCCCGTCCCCCCCACCCCCCACCCCGGCTTTCCAGATGCCTCTCTGAGAAACTCGGGTCCCCCAGTAATTGGAGAAGATGAGACCTTACAAGAGGGGGTCTCAGTCTTTTACTGCCAGCCTTCCACTATGACCAATCTTTTAAATCAGAAGCATCACACTCCCGCTTATTCTGAAAAATCTCAGGCCATGGTTGATCTCCTGGAGTCAATTTTTCAGACCCATAGGCCCACCTGGGTCGATTGCAAGCAACCCTGATTGCTGCAGCTGTCATAGAAGCTGACTTCCAGAACCCACAGGCAGGAAGGAAAGGGAGACAGCAAGGAGCCAAGTCAGGAAAAGGAAGGAGGAATCTTAAATGGGACCAGTGTGCCTATTGTAAAGGATTAGGACACTGAAAGAATGATGTCTGAGCCGCCAGGAAAAGCAGGCAAAGCAGTCCAAACCACCCAGAGATACCACCTTGGCTTTTATTAATATAGACTAGCGGCCCAGTGCACAAAATTCATGCACTGAGGGCGGGGGGAGTGTCCCTCAGCCCAGCCTGCACCATCTCCAATCTGGGACCCCTTGAGGGATGTCAGACTTCTGGTTTAGGCCTGATACCGGTGGGTCTTCTGCCAGCTGCTAAGTATACCCATTTAAATGGTATATTATGGGAGAGGGGAATAACCACTTGGTGGATTTGTGTTTTATACACTGAAACTTGACTAGGAAGCCATGTGTTCCCAGAGTGGACAAGGTGAACTTTAAGTCCCTGAGAATCTATATCAATGTTAACTATGTGTCAACATGCTCTAAAATGCCTGTGTATTCCCCTTCCCCCAGTGTATGGCTATTGAAATAAATGTCTATAGAGTCCTTTGAGAAAACTTGCTGTTGTTTCCAAGGTCCTTCTCCAGAGAGAATGGGCTTTTCTTTCAGACAAAGAATTCCAAGTGAAAATTATCTTAAGTCATAAAACTAGGCAAAGAATTGTGATCTACGGAATGAGGAAAATTGCCTCAGCCTTTTGATATTCTATCTTTGATCAGTTATGTAAATAAAGCAATGACTTGTTGACTGTCCATCAATATTGGTCCTAAAGATTATGTAATTACCTATAAAGCTCTAAAGTCAGGGCCTCTTGGCTGTATTCTGAACTTGACAATTCAGTACAATAATTATGCTACTTTGCTTCCAATGGTTAAGTACCCCTGCTTGATCTTTGTTATATTAAGATCTTAGTAAGTAAAGAAAGCCCGGTCTTGTAAAATAATCTTCTCTGTCAGCCCTGGCCACCACTGATTTTTCTTCAGTGATCCTGTTACACATTTTATAATCATCTCTCTTGTCACATAGTGTTCTTCGGGTCCTCCCAGATAACTCAAAATTCAATGGGTTGAATTTTGTCTTGCCAAAATGCGTATGATGAAGTAGTCATCCCATGTAACTTAGAATCTACTTTTTTTAAAAAAAAATAGGGTCACCACTCATGTAATTAATAGAGTTAAGATGTAGTCAAACTGGAGAAACATGGCCTCTAATCCAATATAATGGGTGTCCTTATTAAAAAAAAAAGAAATTTGCAGACAGGCACAGACACAGGAAGAATGTCATGTGAAGAGGAAGGCAGAAATTGGGGTCAGGCTTCTACAAAAGAAGAAATGCCAAATATTTCCAGCAGACTACCAGAGGCTAGGTGAGAGGTGTGGAATAAATATTCTCTCATAGCTTTCAGAAGAAACCAGCCCCACTAACACCGGGATCTTGGATTTCTAAGCTCCAGAACTTGAAAAAATTAATGTGTTGTTTAAGCCACACAGTTTGTGGTTCTTTGTTATGGCACCCGTAGAAAACTAATACAGTAGATTTTCTGTATAATATTTCCCATCTGACATGCTCATTTATCTAAGCCTTTTGACCTCTCCTCAATTGTCTGTAATGAAAGTTCTGACCTTTCTACTTTACTTACTGTGGACCACTACTTTATTCAACTTTCCAAGGGCCATCTTAGCATCTCTTGGCTGCCTTGACTGGTTGCCTTGTCAGGATTAAATTCTGTTTCACATATCAGTTAACACATTTTACATCCTTGCTCCCTTTAGACATCACCCTCAGGATTCAGTACCATATTCTCTCCCAGCTCCTGCTGGTTTGTGGTGTTTAACTCCTTTGGTAAAAAGTTCCTTTCCTCCTGAGGCAGGCCCAGCCCATTTCTGATCAGATTATATTTTAAATTCACTGTAGTTAGCCGAAACCGGTTTGGCTCAGTGGATAGAGCGTCGGCCTGTGGACTCAAGGGTCCCAGGTTCGATTCCGGTCAAGGGCATGTACCTTGGTTGCGGGCACATCCCCAGTAGGGGGTGTGCAAGAGGCAGCTGATCGATGTTTCTCTCTCATCAATGTTTCTAACTCTCTGTCCCCCTCTCTTCCTCTCTGTAATAAATCAATAAAATATATTTTTAAAAAAATTCACTGTAATTATTGTTCTGTTCACCAAAAAAGAAGTTTGGGTAGATTATGAGTCCCAGGAGTTGGGGGCATGCTTTGTTTTCCAAGGCAAAAACATTTTAATTACCTTTAAGCACTGAGGGAATATAATGAATGGATCACTGTCACTTTAGCAGCCACATACTCTTCAGGGAATCTGAGGATTCAAGATTTTTGAGAGCTTTGACTGGAACATCTAATACTAAATCTCCATGTTCCTCCCCAGTAGTGTAGCATATTTTCTGAAGATGAGAATTTAACTTTCTCAGGAGATTTTCTTCAATAAAATTAAATCACAGTCCTGATCCTCAGCATGAGGAGCCTTCCACCTATTGGAGATGAGTCATTCCTTACACATTACCAATAATTCTGGTGGTTTTTATACTTTACCCAAAATAGGTGTTAAATCTCCTTCAGCCTTATGTTTTTTTCTCCAATGATTTGAGAACTTTCAGCAATATTTATCAAATATCACAGTCATTAAAATTACTCCTGTCCATGAACCTCCTAAATGTTTAAGATACTGTACCCACCAGAGCATTTTCTCTTGTCAGTATTCTGTCTCATCATGATGCATTTATAAAATAAGACTCAGACAGACTTGAGAGGAAATGTTTGCAATAAATAACAAAATGCCAAAATGAATTTTGAAAGATGCTATCACTCTTCTTGGAAACATATTAGTGCATATTATTTTCAAACATTTCAACCCTGAAAATATTTAATTATATCTTCCATTGCGTATTTGTTAAGAAATTTGTTTTTCAACAAAAGCTTTGACAAATAACTGTATGATAGATTACTTTGAAAAACAGCAAAAATGAATATTCTACAGCTAATTATTGAAGGTGGGGGTCAGAGAAAATTATGAAAGTGGAACTTATTTATGGAAGACATTCTAGTTGTTGCCTAAGTCATTTAACTATTTTGGGGTACCCATAGAGCAGTTTTTTGCTTTTTGTTAAGTAAAAATTATGTCTTAATAAGTAATTCCCTGCATGAAATGAAAAAAAAAAAAAAAGAAGAAGAAGAAAGGAAAATGAAAGAAGGAAACAAACCACAAGTGCTGGCGAGGATGCGGAGAAAAAGGAACCCTCGTGCACTGCTGGTGGGAATGCAGACTGGTGCAGCCACTGAGGTAAATAGCATGGAGTTTCCTCAAAAAACTAAAAATGGAACTTCCATTTGACCCAGTAATCCCAGTTCTAAGAATATATCCCAAGAAATCAGAAACACCAATCAGAAAGGACATATGCACTTCTATGTTCATAGCAGAACAATTTACAATATCCAATATTTGGAAACAGCTTAAGTGCCCATCAGCAGATGAGTAGATTAGAAAATGGTGGTACATCTACACAATGGAATACTATACAGCTATAAAAAAGAAAGAACTCGTACCATTTGCAACAGCATGGATGGATCTGGAGAGCATTACGCTAAGCAAAATAAGCCAGTCGGAGAAAGATAAATATCACATGATCTCACTCATTTGTGGAATATAATGAACAACATAAACTGATGAACAAAAATAGATCCAGAAACAAAGAAGCATTGAACAGACCATCCAACCTTAGAGGGAAGGAAGGTCGGGGGAGGGAGGTAAGAGATCAACCAAAGGACTTGTATGCATGCATATAAGTATAACCAATGGACACAGACAGTAGGGGGATGAGAGCTGGGAGAGGTCAATGGGGGAAAAAGGAGGAGACATATATAATGCTTTCAACAATAAAGATTTTTTTTAAAGAAAGAAAAAAAGGAAATTAAATCAGAAATCAAAAATATCTTGAAATAAATAAAAATGGAAGCACAGCATACCAAACCTTAAAGGATAAAGGAAAAACAGTTCTAAGGAAAGTTTATAGCAATATTAAGAAAAAAATCTCAAACAACCTACCTTTACATCTCAAGGAACTAGAGAAAGACAAACAAAGCCCAAAGTTAGCAGAAAAAAAGAAAATAACAAAAATCAGAACATAATAAATAAGGGACTTAAAAAAAACAATAGAAGATATCAATAAAAGCAAGCGTTTGTTTTTTAAAAAATAAATAAAATTGACAAGTCTTTACCCAGACTAAGATAAAAGAAGAGTAAAAATCAGAAATTAAAGAATATAACTGACACCAAAGAAATGCAAAAATAAATTATGAGATGACTGTGAATAATTATACAGCAACAAATTTGATAACCTAAAAAAATGGATACCTTTCTAGATTCAGTCTACCAAGACTGAATTCTGAAAAAATAGAAAATCAAAACAGACTAATGACAAGGAGAAAAAGTCAGTAATCTGGCCAACAAACCAGGTGAATTCTACCAGACATTTAGAGACAATATCAATGGTTCTTGAACCTTTCTGAAACTTCAGGAGAAGAAGTAACACTTCCAAACTCACTTTATGAGGCCAGCATTAGCCTGATAGCAAAGGCATACAAGGACACTACAAGAAGAGAAAATTACAGGCCAAAATCCTTAATGAATATATATGCAAAAATGCTCGATAAAACTAAATCTTCAGCACATTAAAATCATCATGCTTATAATTAAGTAATATTTTTTCTAGGTGTCCAAGTTGGTTGAACTAGAATCTATGTTCTGAGTTAGTGCTTTAAAATATTAGTTTGTGGTGTGTATTTTTCAAAATGTACTACATAAAGGTTTTTTTAAAGTTTCATTTTCATAGCAGCAGAACTACCATTTTTTCTGCATGTTTTTCAACTTGTTTTTTTGATTAAAAATTAAATAATTTTATCTTGATATGTTTCAACTTACCTTTCCTTGAATAAAATATCACATGTTTTTTTTTATTTATGTGTCATATATATTTAATTTTTCTTCAATTATTTTAATATTTTATAACAGCACATTTATTTTTTATTAAATAGAAATGCCATAAACAATATAGTTATTACTTTTCTTTCATATATACACATATATTATTTTATGCTTAGGTTAATTTATCATTTGCTTCTTTTACTATTATATTATGTTTTTAACATGTATAATTATATTAAATATGTTTTTAAAAGTGTAATAAATATCTGCAATCACAATAACACTAACTGGTTGATCTCCTAGGTTGCTTGCCACAATTACATAATCATTATGCCATAAAACATTCCTGCCACTAAGACCACAGAGCTTTGTTTTGCCAGGTTTAGAACCAAGGGATTAGCAAACAAATATCTTCTATAAAGAAAGATTCTTTTTTTATTTGATTGAAGCTTAGTTTGAAGCTAATATGAATACCCTCTTGCCATGGCAACAGAATAAGTATATATTTCACTTTCCATGAAGAATCTTTCAGGCCATTCTTAGATCCTTAGTTTCAGCTAGATGATGATTAATATTTTCTCTGAGGCACCAAATTAGGACTTTCAACAAATCTTACCTTATAATAGAGAAACATGCAAATTGACCGCACCTCCGCTATGCCCACGATTGGGCCGGCAGGAGGCTGGGGGCGGGACTCCGGGTGGCATATCCGCCGTTGAGAAGTTTAAGATGGCGGTGCCAAGTGGCCGGGCCTATGCCGCCGCTCCCGGGGGTGCCTGGGGCGATCGGCACCCGGGGGGGCGTGGCCGGGCCCATGCCGCCGCTCCCCTGGGTGCCTGGGGCGATCGGCACCCCGGGGGGGCGTGGCCGGGCCCATCGGCACCCCGGGGGGGCGTGGCCGGACCCATGCCGCTGCTCCCGGGGGTGCCTGGGGCCATCGGCACCCCGGGGGGGCGTGGCCGGGCCCATGCCGCCGCTCCCCTGGGTGCCTGGGGCAATTGGCCACCTAGGGGGCCGTGTCCGGGCCCCTCCTGCCCCTCCCGCCCCTCCCGGGGGTCCCGGGGTTGATCGTCCACCTGGGAGGGCGTGGCCCTGCCCCTCCCGCCCCTCCCGGGGGTCCCGGGGTTGATCGTCCACCTGGGAGGGCATGGTCCTGCCCCTCCCACACCTCCCAGGGGTCCGGGGGTCGATCGGCCGCCTGGGGGGGCGTGGCCCGGCCCCTCCCCCTGCTCCCGGGGGTCCCGGGGGCCGAGGCTTTCCGGGCCTTGGGCACCAGCGGGGAGCCTGCACCGATCGCAGGAAACCACTGGGGGTCAGCTCCTGTGATCAGTAGTATATCCATATAGTGAGAAAACAACAACAACAAAACTGTATCCTGTTGCCTATAATTTAAAACAATTCAATGTGGATATATTTAAAACACATCAATAAATCATGTTTATATAATCAAGAGCTGATCATTAGTTATAGGTTAGCAAGGCAATTCATTTCCATGACTACTGACATAAAATATCATGTTCTTTTAAATATAAAGTAAAATGTATTTATAGAACTCCTTAAATATATTATTTTGAAATGGATCTATTAAGCCTAAGAGTTTCTATACTTTCCACCATAAACACTACACTCTCTGAGATTAATTTAAAGATGTCATTCAGGTATTATCTCTAAAATCACCTGACAAGCATTTTGAACTTCCATACAGTTCCCTCCATGCAAACAATCCGAATGTGTAAGAGAGGGCTTCCCAAAAGACCTAGAGTAATTGAGAAACACTGTCCCAAATGATCAATTACTCATTACATGTACAGATACAAAAATCAACACTGCTGCTTTTAAATATATTTCTCTTATATAATGTTAGCAAACATTAATGGTATATTGCTTTTATGTTAAATACTAAACAGAAACGGCTTTGGTTTCATAGAATTTTTCCAAGCCCTCTTTCAGAATTGCCTATCCTATCTATAAAACAGTAATATGCAAATCATCACTCCGCTACACTCACAAGCCACGCCCACCGGCCACGCCCACCGGCCAATCAGAAAGGGAATATGCAAATACACCTAACCAAGATGGCTGCAGCCTCGGAGAGCAGTTGTTGGAACTGGGATATTGGAGCCGAAGATCAGAGGGGAAGATCGGAGCCAGCAGGGGTCCCCCACAGGTGATCAGAGCCAGCTGGGGTCCCCTGCAGGCGATCAGAGCCAGCTGGGGGTCCCTGTCCAGGGCCCGAGCCTCAGCCAGAGGCTTGCGGCATTGGCTGGGGGTGGAGCTGGGCCACTGGAACCAGCTGGGGTCCCCTGCGGTGATTGGAGCCAGCTGGGGGTCCCTGACCAGGGCCCAAGCCTCAAACAGAAGCTTGAGGCCTTGGCCTTGGATGGAGTGGGGGCTAGAGCCATCTGGGGGTCCCTGCCCAGGGGCCGAGCCTCAAACAGAGGTTTGCGGCCTTGGCTGGGGGTAGAGCAGGGCGATCAGAGCCAGCTGGGGGTCCCTGCCCAGGCTGGAGGCTTTAGGCCTTGGCAGGGGTGGAGCCGGAGATCACAGGAGATAGGTGTGAACTACAGAGGAAATACCTTTTCTGACCACTCATTGGCTAAGCTCCCTGTATGCCACTGGTAATATTCTTAGTAACTTGGGTATAAGAATCCAAAAAAGTGATCTAGGGCTTTTCCACCACACTCCTGGAGAAAAAAATGAAGGTCCACTGCTGGAGGGCTAAGAAATGTCATAACCTGCCCTACACGGTTTGGCTCAGTGGATAATGTCTAGGTTTGCCAACCGCAGAGTCCAGGTTAGATTCTGATCAAGGGCATGTACCTAAGTTGCAGGCTCCTCCCTGGCTGGGGCCCAGGTTAGGGCTCAGGAAGGAGGCAAGCAATCTAAGTATTACTCTCACTTTGATGTTTCTCTCTGTCTTTCCCTTTCTCTTTCACATTCTCTAAAAGTCAATGGAAACATATACTCAGGTGAGGATAAAAAAAAAAAAAAAAGAAAAGAAAGAAATGTCATCCTATCTAATAAAAGAGTACTATGCAGATTGATCATCACTGCAACACACAATATAGCTGCCCCCATGTGGTCAAAGATCCTGCCCCCATGTGGACACAAGATGGCAACCACAAGATGGCCAGCAGGAGAGGGCAGTTGGGAGGCACCCGGCCTGCAAGGGAGGGCAGTTGAGAAGGACCAGGCCTACAAGGGAGGGCAGTTGGAGGTGATCAACCCTGCAGGAGAGGGCAGTTAGGGGTAACCAGGCCGGCAGAGGAGGGAAGTTGGGGGCAAACAGGCTGGCAGCAGAGTGGTTAGGGGGTGATCAGGCTGGCAGGCAGAAGCGGTTAGGGGCAATCAGGAAGGCAGGCAGGCAAGCAGTTGGGAGCCAGCAGTCCTGGATTGTGAGAGGGATGTCCGACTGCCCTCAAGGCAGTAGGACATCCCTTGAGGGGTCCCAGATTGGAGAGGGTACAGGCTGGGCTTAGGGACAACCCCCCTCCGTGCACGAATTTCGTGCAGCGGGCCTCTAGTGATACTATAAAAGAGTGGCTAATGTGATGATACTGTTTTAGTACCTAGCCTAAGCATATTGCCCACTGATTCATTCTCTTCTACTTCATAAACTTCTCTATAAGTAAAGAAGATAGCATATCTTCAATAAACCCAATGGAGAAAATGAGATGCTTCTCTTTCACCTTTGGATTTATGAAGCACCTAATATAGAGTTCAGATGTACTAAAAGCAGAAAGAATTATCTAATGTTTAACTCTTTCAGTCAAGTATTCCCTGGTTTTCACATATATAATATACTAGAGGCCCAGTGCATGAAATTCATGCACTGGGGGTGGGGGTTCCCTCAGCCCAGGCTGCATCCTTTCCAATCTGGGACCTCTTGGGGGATGTCATCCTCTCACAATCCAGGACTTCTGGCTCCCAACTGCTCGCCTGCCTGCCTGCCTGATTGTCCCTAACCGCTTCTGCCTGCCAGCCTGATTGCCTGCAACTACCCTCCCCTGCCAGCCCAGTTGCTCCTAACTGTCCTCCCCTGCAGGCCTGGTTGCCCCCAACTGCCCGCCCCTGGAGGTCCAGTCGCCCCCAACTGCCTTCCTCTGCAGGACTGGTCCCCCCCAACTGCCCTCCCCTGCAGGCCTGGTCACCCCCAACTGCCCTCCCCTACAGGTCTGGTCCCCCCCAAGTGCCCTCCCCTGCCAACCCAATTGCTCCTAACTGCCCTCCCCTGCCAGCCCAGTCACCCCAACTGCCCTCCCCTGCAGGCCTAGTCCCCTCCAACTCCCCTCCCCTGCTGGCCATCTTGTGGCGGCCATCTTGTGACCACATGGGTGCGGCCATCTTGTGCGAGGGTGTGATAGTCAATTTGTATATTACCTCTTTATTATATAGGATTCTCCATTCATTGTACAGAACTAACACCAAATTAGAAATTTAAACAGTGCTGAATTATATAAGCATCAAAAAATTCAGAATCGTGTTTATATTTATTCCACCAAATGCTGAGGAAACATACTTTATATTTAGTTTTTTTAATATTTTATTTTATATTTATGTTATTTATATTTACATATGTATATTTTATATATTTATACATAAAATTCTATTTGTAAAAATATTTACTATATCTATGTATATTTTACTAAGCATAAACTTCTAGTTTACAAGTTATTTTCCTTTGACTCAAATGATGTTCTTGCATTGTATTCTGACTTTGGCTATCACCTTATTTTATTCTTTCAGTATAAACTGATTTTTTATTAGTTTTATTGAGCTGTAAATTACCCTGAGTAAAATTCACCCTTTTTAGTCTGCCATTTAATGAGTTTTGACAAACTGATACAGTCATTTAACTGTCACCATAATACAGATAAAATTTTCACTGCATAAACTTTTTTAGCCAACACCTACTCCCTGCTCACACCTCATGATAACAGATTATCTAAATTCTGTCCACACATTTCATTTTATTTAGTAAGTCACGTGAATAACAGAATACAAAATATAATTGAGTTGGACTTCTTTTACTCATTATAATGCATGTAAGAACCATCCATTGTGTTGTATATATTATATGTTGCTGTCATTTTACTGCCAAGTCTCTTTGCATTGCATGGTGTATTTATGCATTCACCAATCTAAAACAAATTTATTGTTCCCTAATTTTGTCAATTATAAATTAACCACTCTACATATTTTCATACAGATTTTAGTGTGATCATGAACTTTCATTTCTGTTGAAAAAATACTTAGGAATGAGATTTCTGGGTTATATGGTAAATGTACATATTGATTTATAAGAAATTATAAAGCTGCTTTGAAATGTTGCTGTTGTCCTCCAAAACTGCACTTCCACAAGAAATACTGTATATCAAAATTTTAGTTGATATTCACATTTTCAACAGCACTTGATCTTGTTAATTTTTTTTCTTTTAATTCACCATCCTAAATGTCTAGAGTGATACATTATGGTTTTAAATTTTATTGTGTAGTGGTTAATGATATTGAGTATATTTTAATGTGCCTATTTACCATGGTTATATCTTCTTTTATGAAGTATATGGTCAAATTTTTCCCATTTTTAAATAATACTTAAAGGATTTTTTTTTATTTTGATAAAGAAAAACATGAACTTTTTTCACACTTTTATGCAATATTTAGACAATCTTTGTATTACCAAGGCCATCAATAATAGTCCTGTAGTTCTTCCTGTATTTCTTCTAAAACCTTTATTTTTTATGTTTTTATGTCTTATATTTAAGTTTTTGATTATTTGTGAATATATATATTTTTAATGCACACATATATATTTTTCACTTATATTTGCATATACATGCAATCGGTGTTCAATAGTTGCTGCACCATTTATTTAATATATTAAATTCTTATAAAATTGCTTTGGCATTTTTGTCAAAAATCAAAATTATATGAGTGTGTTTATTTTTTAATGCTCTAGTCCATTCCACTGACCTATGCCACTTTACATTGCCAATGGCATGTATGTATTTTTTTTTAATTCAGTAGCTTTAAAGTAAATCTTGAAATCACATGTGAATTTCCAACTTCGTTCTTTAAAAATAGTTTTTCAAAATCATTTTGATTAGTTTATTTCCTTTGCTACTTATGTATATTTAAAAAACAACTTCCAATTTCTACAAAATATGTTGCTAGGGCTTTATTGAATTTCTAAATCAAGTTGAAAAGAATTCACATCTTAACATTTCTAAGTTCCGTGAATTTATATTTTCTTTTATTTCTCTCATTAGTTTTTCTATTTTTTCAGCATACAGTCCTTGCATATGTTTATTATATTTATACCTAACTTTTAAATGATTTTGTGTGCTTTAATAAATGCTACATGTTTCAATGTTAATTTCTAATTATTCATTATTAGTATTGAGGAATACAATTATCTTTTGCATATTGACCTTATACCCTGTGACCTTACTAAATTCACTTAATTAAAAAATTATTGCATATCATTTAGAAAATTTACCTGTAGCCAGCTATATTTTTGTTGTTGCAGCTTTCTATGTTCTTTCTCAATCTCAGTTTCTTTTATTTTTACCTCATGGCACTCTCGAGGATCTACAGCTATAGATTTGAAGGGCTGACGGTGGACATTCTCGCTGTGTTGCTAATTGCAGGGGCATGTCTAGGGCATGCTTCATGTTTCTCCCCATGTAGATCTGTTTGGTCATTTGTTTTTTCTAACATTTCCATATGAGTCTTTCTTATAGCTTTTATTTCTTCTCTTAAATTTACCATCTGTTAATGCATGCTGTCTTCTTTTTCCACTAGAGCTTTTAATTTATTAATTTTTTAACTTATTAATTTTACTAGCGTTCCCATTGCAGGAAAAATCCTGCAATAGGGTTTCCTGCTGCACTCTACCCTGCCCCGCCTTCTCCGCCAGCCAGCCTGCTTTTCCCTTCTCCCCCGGCCCAGCCTCTGCTCCTCCCTTCTCCCCCTGCCCCGCCTGCGCTCCTCCCTTCTCCCCCGGCCCCGCCTGCGCTCCTCCCTTCTCCCCTGCCCCGCCTTCTCGGCCAGCCACCTGCTCTCCTTCCTTATCCCCCAGCCCCGCCTCCGCTCCTCCCTTCTCCTGCCCCCGGCTTGCTTGCTTCTCCGCAGCTTTGCTCCCTTCTGCAGCTCTTGGCTTCTTTCTACGCTGTCTTGATATGCAAATTAGCCGCCATCTTGGTTGGGGTAATTTGCATGCTCATCCTGATTGGTTGGTGGGCAAGGCTTGGCTGGTGGGCGTGGCTTGGGTGTAGCAAAGTTGCGGTCAATTTGCATATTTGTCTATTATTAGGTAGGATAATTTATTAATTTATTAACCATTGCTCTATTAAATTCTTTATGGCAATATAAACATCAAAGTCATCTGTAAGCCTGATTTAAGGTCTAAATCTGTTGACTGCGTTACCTCTTAACAGTAGAGAGTGGCACTCATGCCACAGAGGGGTCACTCTCCACGCTCTTGTCCCTGCCCCGGGGTTGGACCAGGTTTGCAGTTACTTGGCACTTTCTAGCCTGATTATGGGGGTCAGAGGTGATTAACTGTGTTTTGGTTCCAAACTTGTGCCCAGGTCTCAAGAAAGAGGCAATCTCAGTGGCCCTGTCTCTTTTTCCACTGCCAGCTAATTTAGTTTGTATCTTTGGTGGTCATTATGGGAGGAAGTATTTCCTGCTCCTGCCCAGTGATAGATTTCTAATGGTATTGGCATGGGATGTCTGGTCCAGTATATTTTCCTATCTCATTTTTGTGAGTAGAAGTTTATTTTCTTCTAACCTTCTCCCAGCTACATTGGTCTTTGCCCTGGGCCTGGGTGAAGTGACAGCATTTCCCCCCTCCTCCAGTGTATCATGGCTTTGGTTCATAATGGATAAGGGTCTGTGTGTGTGTCTGTGTATTTCCTCTAGCAAAGGCTAAACCCCTCCTTTATTATTACAGAGGTGGAACCTCCCCAATCTATGCCCAGTTCACCAATTCCTTTGTGAGCACCAAGTGGATGTTCAGGAAAAGAATGTATCTATGGCTCCAAGTGATTCTGTACTCTTATACTAGCCCACACTAGGCTTTTAGCCATTGATAATGTGTTAACTGGATTCTTTTGACCCACTTTTTTTGCACTGAGTACCTGTCCTACAATGCTTTGCCAAAAGTGAATAATTGCGGTGTCCTAGCTCTTCTAAAGGGTCTTGCCATTTCTTACATTTTAGACTACTAAGTTGCTCTGCAACTCTGATTGGTACAAGAAAATTATGATTTGATTTATACATATTTTTCTTGGTGGTATGGCAAGAGCAGTTCCCTTTCAAGCTTTGTATACCCTGTATACATGTAGAATCAACACTGTGACTGATTTTAAGATTTAAGGCACACTGTGATATGCCTACAATTAATTTTCTTTGTATTTATTCTGCTTAGAGATGGTTGACATTTTTTTGTAATTTTAGCTTCATATCTTAAATTGTTTTTGTGAAAGTTTGTAGTCATTATGTCTTCAAATTACACTTCTGCCCATTCTCACATTTCTTTGTCTGCTAAGTTCTAATTAAATATCTGTCAAACAATGTCCCACATGTCTCTTTCACTCTTCTATTTGCACTTTTTCTCTTTTTCTTTGCCTCTACTTAAATATAATAAATTATCCTGTTTTACTATTTGTCCAAAATGCAGTTAACACTATATGACTATTAATTTCAATTTTTTTAAATCAATATTAAGATTTTCATGATATTCTTCTTCTCTTTCTCTTTTCTCAATATTTTAATCATAATTATATTTTGTCAATATCCGATAACTATTGTTTGTATCACTTACATGAATTTTGATATGTCCCATTTGTTTTCTGTTTGTTTGCTTGTTTTCTAATCTATGGTTCTATTTTCTTGCATGCTTTGAAAATATTAAATTAATATGAAAATTGGTAAATAGCATTATTTTTCAGCTTGTGTAATTGGCTTTCAGTCCCTCCCACTTGAGACAGGCCACATTTCGTTGACATTTAAATTGGAATTGATCATGTTAATAATTTTCCAAATAAAAATTTGTTAATGTGTTATGAGTGCAAGCTTTAAAAGTCATATTGTGTGTATTCTAATGCCTTTTGTTTCTGCCATTATCATGAATAAACCCTAAAAAGACCACTAACCACAAAAGAAATGTTGGTTAGACATGAATCAAACCAACAAACAGGAGGCAAACCCAGCTGAATCAAGCCTATATACTACAAAACTATAGACATTAGAGCCTATGAATATAAGAATCAGTGATTGCTACTTTAAGGTATTGAGTTTTGGTGTGCTATATTACACTGTTTTGTTGTTGCAGTTACTTACTATTACAGCAAACATATGTAAGGAAAAAGTAGTAACTGAACGAATATCATTCTTTAGAGAGTATTTGTTTCTTTTGAAAGAATGACAATATTACCCCTATAAATCCTGACACGGTTGGATTTTTAAGACGTAGTGTTTTTAGAATCTTACTTGAAAATTAGAGATTTTTTTAGGGCTCATTATCCCTAGCTAATTATTTTTATTGTGCCATGAAAAAAATTACTAGAATTTATAATAATAAAAGGGTAATATGCTAATTAGGCTGGACATCTTTCGGGATGTCATTCTGGACATCCTTCCCAACGAAGCCAGGACCCTAGGAAAGTCACCCTGGTTCCCAGGTGCCTGAGGGCGGCTGGAGGGGAGCCAGCCCAGGTCCTGGGTACCAGAAGAAAGCTGGTGCCCGCAGCTAGGGAAGGAAGGCCTACTCTTGCACAAATTTTTGTGCAGCAGGCCTCTAGTTCTACTATAATATTCTCTCTCCCTCCCTCTTTCTTCTCTTTCTCTCTCTCTCCCACCCTCTTTCTGTATATTTTATAATTGCATTTTTTATGGTGAATGTCTTTTAACACTGCTCCCTTAAAACACACACACACAACACACACACACACACACACACACACACACACACACACACACACACACAGACATAGCTTTGGAGGTCACAAATACTTCAAGAAAATTGTGTTCTAAATGGCGGATCTGCTGGCCTGCAACATTCTTTCCTCTAGGTGGGTAGGGAAACTTTTATCTGCCAAGGGCCATTTGGATATGTATAACAGTATTTACAGGCCATACAAAAATATCAACTTAAAAATTAGCTTGCTATATTTGGTCCAACATTTAATTAACTCACCCCTAATGCCTTGCCAAGCCAGACCAAATGACTTTGCAGGCCAGACGTTCCCCACCCTTGCTAGAATCTTGGTCCTCAGCTTCCTAGTTATCTTGCTAGTCCTAAATTTAGATTTAGGTCTCCCAGGCTCTTGTAACTGCTCTAAATTATAGGTTGCTCTTTACTATATAGACATTTTGGTCTATACCAAATATCAGCAAATACTCAGCAAAGGAAAAATCAGCAGAAAAAAAAAAGTAAAGTTCCTCTCATTCAGTTTCTCTTATACTATATTTTGTTTTTCTTTTTTTTTATATTTTTTATTGATTTTTACAGAGAGGAAGAGAGAGGGATAGAGAGTTAGAAACATCGATGAGAGAGAAACATCGATCAGCTGCCTCTTGCACACCCCCTACTGGGGATGTGCCCACAACCAAGGTACATGCCCTTGACCGGAATCGAACCTGGGACCCTTCAGTCCGCAGGCCGACGCTCTATCCACTGAGCCAAACCGGTATCGGCTATATTTTGTTTTTCATGTTCTCTAATCTGATTGCCTTCTAGTGCCTCACAGGGTTTCTTGTGGTTGTTGTAAATAATAATAATAATAATAATAATAATAATAATAATAACCTAACTTTTTTGTTGTTCTGAGTAGAAGGATTAATTTGATATGATCTACCCTGTTCTAGCTGAAAGCAGAAATCTGTTTTTCCTGTCTAGGTAATCTTTACATTCTTCCTTGTAATGAATAGGCTTTTGTTACATTTTCTAGATGTACTGTGATTTTACTACACTGTATCAAGTTGAGAATTTATTTTTATCTTGCTTTTTGGCAATCAGCATGTGCTTTTTACTGAAGAACACTTCCTTCAGGCCTGGAAACTTGCTAGTAATTATCATTTCCAGTATTTTTTACCTGCCATGCAATGCATTTTATACCATTAGAACTACATTTTAACTTATTATATACTTTATCTATCTCTCCTCATGCTTCTTAATTTATTTTATGATCCATAATGCCTACTCTTTATAAATCACTGTTGCCACTAGGGGGGAAAGGATTTCAAGGCAGTGTTATGCTAGAGTGATACAGCGACTAATATATTAAAGTCTATAATATGTGTGCATATGTATCTGAATATGCACTATAACATTTAGTAGGGTTGTTAAACACTTTTAACAGAAGAATGCAACTGATTAAAGTGCTTGCCATGTTTGAATACCACGAAAGAGACAAAGGCAGCTCTACCTAAAGACAGCAGAAAAGTTTGGCAAGGGACAGAAAACCACAGATGGTTATAGGTTGCAGTCTCTTAGCAGCAGAAACAGATTTTTCTGAGAAAACATTTCATCAAAGCTTTGCTTTGAACCAGTCTGTTCTGCCATCCTGAGGACAATATTCAGGAAAAAAGTCTCGCTAAGATAATTGAGCTAGGTAGAGACAGAGCAGTTGGTGATGGCTTCCATGGTAGTTATACTCTAAATAGGAAGATATGATAAATGTGGAGTCCTAATCTCATTTCCATAATGTGGCCTGAAACAGGGCCAGCTGGGAGAAAAATAGTATAGTATAGGTAAAGCAATTTCAGCGGCCACAGCTTTTCCGCCAATGTCTTACCATCCCTTCAGTTGCTCTCAGCTGTTCTAAGCCACAGAAGAATTTGGTGTCTCCAAACCTCCATGAAGGATCTACAGCTTTAAAATTTCACACTGACAAGATTGTGTGTTTATTTTCTTCATGAAATCTTGTCACTTGAAATAATATAAACTTATACTAATTGAGTGAATCCCAGCAATTCAATTGTGAAAATCAGAAATAAACAATAATAAATTAGTTTTGTCTCTCATAAATATGGCACCATTGAGAGTGTTTTATTATACCAATGCTTGTTTTGACTGCAGACATGGTTATAATTTCCTTTTTAGTCATTATATGAAACTGTGCATAACATATAATTAGTTGATCAATAAGAATACAGTGACTGTTAAATGTGGGCTTTAATTATCAGGTGATATTCCTAGCACTTTGTCTAGCTTTGAATCTTACTTATTTTGGTAGCGCACTATTTTCTATTTGATTAAAAAACCAGTGTCTGTAGTAATTAAGTCTATATGTCCCTTCCTAGGTGAACTCTCTAAAACCCACTTTACTCACTTGTAAAATAAATATATATTTCCATTTCATAAAGTTTTTTATAAGAAAAAGTTGGGAAACACATATAAAGCACTTAACACCAGGCTATAATTAAGTACTCAATAAATATTAGTTACCAAAGCTAATATTCTTTAACTATAAGGTAACATTCTTAAAGTAATGGATCATAAATATTTCTAAACTGTTATAGAGAGTACACCAACATGCCCAATATCACATTATCGAACTTGAATATTTTTCAGCAATTACTCCCTTTTAATGCTTTAAATATATGCAAGATAGATGTTTCTTGTTTAATACGTTTTATATGTATAATAAAGGCCTGGTGCACGAATTCTTGCACCAGTGGGGTCCCTCATCCTGGCCTGTGGGATCAGGCCAAAACCGGCTCTCCAACATCCTCTGAAGGGTCCTAGATTGCAAGAGTGCACAGGCCAAGCTGAGGGACCCCACTGGTGCATGATCAGGGCCAGGGAGGGATGCAGGATGTTGGCCAGTCAGGGAGGGACCCCGGGAGGGCTCCAGGGCATATCCAGCCCATCTTGTTCAATCCCAACCTGCCTGACTCCAGCAGCAAGCTAACCTACCAGTCCACTGTCTGCCCCCTGGTGGTCAGTGCATCTCATAGCAAGCAGTTGAACATCCTTAGCATATCATTAACATACTAGAAGCCCATTGCATGAAAAGATTCATGCAATAGGCCTTCCTTCCCTTGGCTTCCAGCACCAGTTTTCTTCTGGCACCTGGGACCCAGGTCTTCACTCTGGCCAGAGCCAGAGTCTGCCTTCTTCGTCTTTGCTGTAGACTCAGACCGGAGTCTGCCTTCTTTATCTTGGCTGCAAACTCCGGCCAGAGTCTGCCGTCTTCGTCTTTGCTGCAGACTCTGGAGTCTGCAGTCTTATCTGCGCTGTGGCACTTCGCTCCTATAGATCCCTTCACCCCCTGCCCTCCCTCTCATAGCAGGCGTTCTACCCTGCCAGGCCACTCCGCGCCTGGAGCAGCTGGGCGGCCACCATCTTTGGCCTTCTAATTTGCATACTCACTCTGATTGGCTGTGGGCGTAGCAGAGGTATGGTCAATTTACATGTTTGTCTATTATTAGGTAAGATTATGCTTTGATTGGTTGAATGGATGACTGGACAACCAGACACTTAGCACATTAGGCTTTTATTAAATAGGATAATTTCTTATATTGTGTTTTTATCTTAAAACATTTTATTTATTTCATTTTCAAGTATATTCCTTAGTATTGGGCCTATTTTGAATTTTGTATTTTAAAATTTTAATTCTAGTTTAGAAAATTATGCCATAACAATTTTTACTTTCACTAATATTCTCCTTTATAATCTTCACCAGGAGTATACTAGTACAGCTTAAATGAAATACATCAATTATAATTAAAAACCTACTAAAATGCATGCACATTTACCAAGTTGTTTATACTTGTTTGATAACATGTGAGGATGACAAAGAAGTAAACACTGGCATCTATAGTAGCAAACTTTAGAATAGTTCAAAACATTTGCTTTATACTTAAAAATGTATAACTTTAAAATGTTTTCATCAACAACCAAATTTAACAACAAACACAAAAAACAGAACATATTTATCCAAAATGATTAATGCCTAATGGGAATGAGTTGTGTGAAACACCACCAAGTCAGCTCGATGGGTTACACGTAGATGAGAACCCTGCCCAAGGGAAAAAATGGACAGAAATTGGAAAGAGTGCTTCCCTTAGAGATGGAGCTGACAAAGGTAAGGCAAAGGCTGAACAGGCCCAGAGAAGAGTTCAAACACTTAAAGGCTGGGAAAGAACACTCAGGAAGGTTTTAGTAATCCCAGAGTTACAGGCAGAGTTAGGAGAAAGCTTTGGGAAGAGCACAGTGCTATTCGTGGACACTACTCTTCCTAAGTGCCAGTGCACCTAAAGGGGAAAAAATTAAAAAGGTTTTTAGTTCAAATATCGTAAATAGGTATCATTTAAGAAATAAGATTATAATTCAGCTCAAAGTTTTAAGAGGATATTAAATTTATATTTTCTTTTCTCTTCCAACTATTATGGAAAACAACTATTTATTTTCATTCATTACATAATATCCCCGCCAAAAAAAAACCCACAAAATAGTTTGTTCTTTTCGAAAAATGATTGCTTGTTCATGTTGTACTCATATTTCATTTAAATACTTTTTCCATTACATTATTTGATATATTTCAGCTACCTCAGTATACTGTCAATATGTTTATATAATAAAACATTTAGTTTCCTTTTATTTATTTATTTTTTTGTTGTTGGTTTCCTTACAATTTACTAGTAAATGTAGATTTTTTTTTCTGGTTGACCACTACCAAGTGGAGTTAAAAAATAAAAATAAAACAAAGAAACTAATTCTTTAAACTAAACAATCTGAAAAGAGAATAAGTGGGAAAAGACATTTCCATAACAGCAGCCTTCAGAAACAGAAATGTGGATCCATCAATTAGAGAACATATGAGTCTCCAATTTGCTAGTGAAGCATTATATATATTAGAGGGCAGGTGCACAAAATTGGTGCATTAGGAGCAGGGTGTCCCTCAGCTCAGCCTGCACCCTCTCCAATCAGAGACCCCTCGGGGGATGTACTCCTGCCAGTTTAGGCCTGAACCCACAGGGATTGGGCCTAAACCGGCAGTCAGACATCCCTCTCACAATCTGGGACTGCTGACTCCCAACCGCTCGCCTGCCTGCCTGCCTGATTGCCCCTAACCACTCCTCTGCCAGCCTGGTTGCCCTCCCCTGCTGGCCTGGTTGCCCCTAACTGCCATCCCCTGCTGGCCCGGTCACCCCTAACTGTCCTCCCCTGCCAGCCTGGTCCCCCCAATTGCCCTCCCTCCCCTGCAGGCCCAGTTGCCCCCAGTTGCCCTCACCTGCTGGCCTGGTCACCCCCAACTGCCCTCCCCTGCTGTCCTGTTCATCTACAATTACCCTACCCTGCCGGCCATCTTGTGGTGGCCATCTTTGACCACACGGGGGCGGCCATCTTTGAACCCTGGGCACAGCCATCTTGTACAAGGACGTGAGGGTCAATTTGCATATTACCTCTTTATTATATAGGATTGTCTCTGGCTTACTACAGAAGTAAATGAAGCCTCAGGCAGCATTGTGGTTAAAAACATAAATATAGGAGGTTTGGTTGTAGAAAGCAAAATTCAATTGCCCTAGAGATATTTTTCTTTTTTATCCAGACTTAGTGTGGGTTTATTTTTGCTATTAGAGGACATTCCTGATGTTCACATACAAAAATATATAAAGAGGAAGCAAAGATGGTCCATAATACCACTGCAAAATAACTGAGCTCCCCTTCCTCCTTTCTTCACCCATCAAGGCTTGCTTTCTACTTCTTCCTTTTTTTTAAATTATTGACACAATTAAAATTACATTTGCCCTCATCTTTTCAATTCTGACACAACATCAGAGTACATTATTAAGTGACAAAACAAAGAAAAAGTTCCTTTCCCAATTATGCCAAACACAACTAGGGAATTAACAAAACATACTGTTGCAATGATCATTAAAAGTATGTAACTATTAAGCAAAAAAACAGAAAAAAAAGAAAAGAAGGAAGGAAAGAAGAAAGAAAGGAAGAGAAGAAAGAAGGAACAGAGGGAGGCAAATTTGAGGAACCAAAGAAACCTGCATATTTTTATGTAATAAAAATGTTTTTAATATAATGCTAAGATGTCATTCTTACTAATTTTCTGATTTCATGGAAAACTCTTCCACAACAATGGGAATAAAAAAATTTCCACTTTATTTCAGAAAGCACACAAAGTTCAGATCTTGTTATTTCCATCAAGCATTTCCTTATCTGTTCATTAATAGTGGAATGTTAGTGATAAAAAAGAAGTAAGCCAAGTGACAGCTTTCCTTATGTTCACTCAGCAAATACATCCTTAGTCACTTTATACCATCTGGCACCCAAGTGTTAGAGCAGTGAATGACTGGTGAAAAATCAGTGGTGGGATAACAGTGGGAAGAGTTCACTAAAAAGAGACAGGTTTCCAACTGTGACAAGAAATATAGACAGAGGACCTGAGTGGTCATTCCCCATGAAGTACAGATAGCTAGGAGAGAAATTGGAGTCAATGGTAATTTAGAGTTGATAATCCAGGTTGGAGGCCCCACTGCTACATCCTTTAGTCTGCTGTACTTTAGGAAATAAACAAACACTGTAAAATAACACTCAGATGAAAACCATGCTGTCTCCCAGCACACAAATCAATATTGTTTGAAAAGGAGGAATTGTTGAGAGCTGTGTTTGGAGAAGGGAATGCTATTGGTGCATGTGTAACTGTTGTGGTTTGTTTCTTTTAATAATTCAGTTGGAGTTAACTATGATAGATATTAATTAAGGTAGAATTTATAATCCTGCTTTATTCTACATAATTTTTTTCTGCATACTTAAAAATACTTTTCAAAAAAGGTATTCTAGAGACCTTTGGGAGTAGATAGCACGACAAGAAATGACTGGGAGAAAGGTGGTCAACCAAATGGTGCCAATTACAAATACCAGTGGGAGATAGTAAACTCCTTAACTTAATACAGTAGAATGTTCACATTCTAGTGCTGTAGTGTGATGTAGTTCACATTCGGTGATTGGAGAATCTTCTTGCTGCTGCATCACAGTGCAGAAATGGAACTTCAGAACTTAAAGCAATGCATTAAATCTAAATTGCATTATGAGGTTTGTATGCTTTTTCAAAATCTGGTATCATTTTATGTGCTCACTTATACCTCCCACTAAATTCCAAAATGAGACTTCTATCATAGCTAAGCTACTTTTTGTTCATTTATTTTACATTGTTCACATACAGAAACTGCCTCTGCTCCATACAATGTCCCTCTGCTTGTCTAGCCTCATTCAGCATTTCTCTAACTCTGACTTCCTCAGGAATGTTTCTAGAATGATGATTCCCTGTAAAGGCATTCCTATTAAATGACTCTCCGGACTGTGAGTATAACTTACTGTCAGGTTCTCTAACAATTTCAGCATAATTTGGCATAGTTATATCATCATTTTTTCAGTGTCTTTTCATATTATATTGTGTGGTGTTTTTTTCTAAAATTTTTAGTGTAAACACTTTTCTCAATTAGATAATAAATTATTTTTAATTTTTTTTCTCCAATAGCAGTTCAGTTTGGATGTGTTTTGCTTCCCTGTCTTCTAATTTGCTAATTCGGTCCTCTGCTTCTCCTAGTCTACTGTTGAACCTTCCATGGTATTCTTTATTGCAGCTATATCACTCTTCATTTCTTCTTGATTCTTTAATAAGTTATTGATTTTTTTCATCCATTTCTTCTTGATTCTTACATAAGTTGTTGATTTTTTCATCCATCTGGTTTATGAACTGTATGACCCTTATTCTGAATTCTTTTTCTGACATATTGCATGCCTCTGTTTCACTTAGCTGCTTTTCTGGTGATTCCTCCTTTTCTTTCCTTTGGGGGTTTCTTTGTCTACCCATTTTTGGTCTCACCAACTGATCTAGATGTCGAGTCATGCAGGGGATGCTCCTTGGGTGGCAGTGGCTCCTTGGGCTGCGGTTGCTCCTCAGGCGGCCGTGGAAGCAGCTGCTCCTCAGTTGGCAGTGGCTCCTCTGGTGGGTACTGTTCACAGCAGTGGTGTCTCCTCTAGTTGGTTGGGGAAGCTGCTTGCACAGCTGCTGTTCCTTGGATGAAGATGGGCTGCTCACGTGGCTGCTGCTCCTCGAACGGTGGCAGGCTGCATGTGGCTGCAGTGCCTTGGATGGGGGTGAGCTCCTCACGCTGCTGCTGCTGCTCCTCAGATGGGGGCAGGCTGCATGTGGCTGCTGCTCCTTGGACGGGGGTGAGCTGCTCCTCGGACAGGTGCAGGGTGTGGGCTGTACACAGCTGCTGCTCCTTGGATGGGGGTGGGCTGGATGGGGATGACGATCCTCAATTGTGGGTGGGCTTGTCATGCATCTGCTGCTCCTTGGATGGAGTGGGCTGCTCGTGTGGGTGCTGCTCCTTGGATGGGGAAGCGGGCCGCTTACACAGCTGCTGCTCCTTGGACAGGGGCAGGCCATGTGAGGATGCTGCTTTTAGGCCTGGGGTGAGCTGCTTGTGGGGCTGCTGCTCCTTGGACAGGAGCGGGCCGCTCACGTGTCTGCTGCTCATGTGGTTGCAATGCCCTGGGCTAAAGCGTTGGGCCTGTCAGAGGGGAGAGTGCTTCAGAACTCACAGGAGCCTGTGCCCAGGGTAGCTGGAGCCTTGTTGACTGTGGGACTACAGTCAAGGTAGCAGGTCCCTGGCAGGAATGGCTGTAGAGTCCCAGGTGTTATCTGAGGGCACCCTGGGTGGAGGTGAAGCTGGGCTCCCAGTTACAGCAGCTCTCCCCTTCAAAAAGGCGAGGCCTCTGAGGACGAGCTGGCCTCCTGGTACTGTTTGCAATGGTAGCAGAGGCTGCCTAGTTAGGCGAGCCCAGTTAGCCTGCCCCTGAAGGTCCTGTGGGATCTAACTGTGCCACACACACACACACACACACACACACACACACCCCACATGACCACACACTCCTCTTTTGCTCCCTCACTCACTCACGCTCTCTCCCTCACTGCCACCTTCTTCCTGCCTCTGTAGTTGGGTTTGGGTGCTTTTGACCCGTTTGCGGATGGAGTTTCCTCTCCAGGAATCTGGTAATGTGGCTTGGTCTCTAGCACCTGGCCAGACAGGATAAAATTCACCTTGACAAGTATAACAGTACCAAACATAAATTCGTTTACTTTAGTAAGATTTCATGAGAAACACAGACACCATTCTAGAATTTATCTCTGTTTAATTAGTGTGATATTTAGCACAGGAATTTGATATTTTAAAATTACTGAACAGACTAGATGAGCTAAGCCAAACATAGATGCCACAGCTTTCCCTATAGCTTTCAGAGAATCTAAAAAGTGCTCCTCTTATTCAGGTAAGGAATTGCAGGATTTCACTACTGGTGTGTACAGCTGCCTGCCATAATCAGGCAGCCGATTCAGAAAGGGGCACTCTGAAACCACAGCAGAAATTCTATCTCCCAAGCTCATCCATTTCTGATAATGCTGGGGGAAGAATATTACCTTGATCTCTCTTTTAACTTGCAGATCTCACATGATTTCATCTTACAAGTTCTTAAATGAGGTGGCTCTGTAGGCAAGGGAGTCTGGATAACAGTTCCTAGACTTAACAGCTCCAACAGTTGAAAGAGGAGTATATGAGAGAAGTGCATGTAAGACATTTTTCTAAATTGTTCTCAGCTGTTGGCATGAGAATGTGTCTTATTTTAAGTCATTTATCTCACAAAAATATCCTTTATATAACTTAGTTAACTCTTACAAATGAACTATTTCAATATTAAAACTATTATTTATTTGTATCAATAAGTCCCCCACTTGGGGAGAGCAGATAAGAATAGAGTTCTGTGGTTCCCTGTACAGACAGAATGACTACCCTACTACTTAGAACAGCTGTACACCAGGAGAAACGAGTAAGAGGTTGATACAAGATTCCTATAGGTAGATAGGACAATGGACATTGAGTAAAAACCTAGTTTTATTATAAACATGTTTTGAAGTTTTAAAGATTACTCAAGAAACTGAAGCAACTATACTCCCTTCCCCAAAGATTTCACACTATATGAGTTTCCTATAACTTTCACATCACCCTGGGGCAGTGTGAAATGGCAAATGAGGGTCAAGTTAAGGTTTCATACAAGTTCAGTGAAATGGCAACCCAAGATGAATCTTTAAATGAGGTATAGAAGTCTATAAATATTTCTGCCATATTCAATAATAAATTATGATTAATACTTGCTAGAGAAATAAACATACTATTAGCTGATAGCTGTCAAATGAAATATATTGTAATAAATACTGCCTTTGTAATTATTGAAAGTGTATGTATATATTTTCTTTAGATTTTATAAAGATAAAGAAAGAATTTCTTGGGGGTTCCATATTTATAATTTTGTGCTTGAAAGTATTTGTGTTTAAAAGGAAATATAAAAGTGTACCTCTAAGGCAGAAATGCTAGGTGCTCTTACTCACACATCTTTATTCTTCTCCTATAGGATTATAGCTATAGTTATGGATATAGTTGTAAATACTACCTACATTTTTCTTTCTTATTCCCCTCCTAGCTGATCATAGTGGTAGTGTCAAAATACGGAGACATTTTTTTTATCAACATTTCACCAGTTTATTAAGAAATATTATGCTGGAAATTACTTTCAGGTTTTTATCATGGATACTAAAAGAATTATGATATTCATTCATATATAGCTTCACTTTTTAGTCTAACTTTCTGTTAGAAATATTTTCTATATGAACTATAGAGTAACTGTCAGTCATTCTAAATTTGTGGTCATTCATACCTCAATCAAATGGTACCAACAATAACAATGGTTAATAAAAGAAGAAAATGTTCAATGTTCCATAGATATCTGCAATATATTGTGCCTTTAAAATATATATAAAATATATGTAAATATTCCACATTTTTCATATTTGAACTGAAGCCTTATATCCTTGTAGATAATCTGCATGTTACATTTTATTATTATTTTAAATATACATATATTTACATTTATATATACATGTATACATGTGTATTATATATAACCTAGGTAATTTGTAAATATACATATATGTACTACATAAACATAATAATATAGTATCCATTAATTTCATGCTTTCAAAATAGACCATTTGGTATGTATTAATTTCACGTATCAAAATGTCAGGTCAGGAGTTCTGAAGGGTCTGAGATTTTACCCTAATTTGTAAGCTCACAGGTTAGCCAGTTAACCTGTTACAGTATCATAGAGCCTGGCAGACAAACATGAAGCCTCTGGGTCAGAGAAAAAAGATAGTCTATTAGACACATCAGTAGATTTAAATAACATCTTGCATCAGTTCTTCAAGACCCAATTCTCCCATGGAGACACGCTAAAAATGGAAGCACCTGTGCATACAGTGAGGTCCATCACAGATAATGAACCCTGAAAATAAGAAACCCTGATTTCATATGGAAGCTGCCCACGTCAAACATGAATGTGATGAATTTAATGGTTTTCTGTATGTGTGTGTTTTGGGGAGACAATTGGCCTTAGATTTCTCATATTTCTACACAATTAAATATTAACAGCAAATTCTCTTCAAGACTACCTTTTCTTGTATTTGTGCATAGCCTTGGGTATATAGAATCAATGGAGGCACACAGCTATCAGAAAACAAAAGATAAAATGGCTATAGGGAATCCTTATCCATCAATAATTACCCTAAATGTAAATGGTCTGAATTCACCAATAAAGAGGCATGAGGTAGCAGAGTGGATCAAAAAACAAAACCTAACCATATACTGGGTACAAGAGACACACCTAAACAGCAAAGAAAAAGGTAGATTCAAAGTAAAAGGTTGTAAAATGATTCTTCAAGCAATAACATCCACAAAAAATCAGGTGTAGCCATACTTATATCTGACAATATAGACCTCAAGATAACAAAGATAAAATGAGACAAAGATGGATAGTTTATAATGATAAAGGTAATACTTCATCAAGAAAACAAAGCACTTCTATATATATATATATATATATCTGACCAGGGAACACCAAAATATATTAAACAGCTACTCAAAGAACTAAAGGGAGAAACAGATCACAGCACAGTCATAGTTGGAGACCTTAATACTCCATTGACAGCTCTAGACAGCTCAACCAAACAAAAAGTCAATAAAGAAATATTGGCCTTAAATGAAACACTGGACCAAATGGATATAATTGATATTTACAGAACATTTCATCCCAGAACTTCAGATTATATATTCTTCTCCAGCACACATGGAACATTCTCAATGATAGACCATATGTTGGGTCACAGAACAAGCATCAGCAAATTTAAAAAGATTGAAATTATACCAAGCATATTTTCTGACCAAGATGCCTTAAAAATACAAATCAACTGCAAAAAGTAGGTAAAATAATAAAAAAACAACACACAAATACGTGGAGATTAAACAACTTATTACTAAAAAATGACTGGGTCAAAGAAGAAATAAAATATGAGCTCAAGTGATATATAGAAACAAATAAGAACAATAACATATCAAAACTTCTGGGATGTAGTGAAAGCAGTAATAAGAGGGAAGGTTATATCATTATAGGCCTATCTCAAGAAACAAGAGAAATCCCAAGTAAACAACCTAACATCACATCTTAAGGTACTAGAAAAAGAAGAACAAAAGCAACCCAAAGTCAGCAGAAGAAAGGACATAATAAAAATTAGGGCAGAATTAAATGAAATAGAGAACAAAAAGACGATACAAAAAATAAATTAAATAAAGAGCTGGTTCTCTGAAAATATTAATAAAATTGACAAACCTCTGGCTAAGCTCACTAAGGAGAAAAGGGAAAAGTCCCATATAAACAAAATAAGAAATGAGAGAGGAGAAATAATCACAGATATAAAAAGGATCATATTAGAATATTATGAAAGACTATATGCCACCAAATTCAGTAACTTAGAAGGAATGGATAAGTTCCTAGAACTATATAACCATCCTAGCCTAAATCATGAAGAATTGGAAAATCAAAATAGACTGATTAGCAGTGAAGAAATTGAAACAACCATTGATAACCTCCCCCCAAAAATGTTTTCGCCAGTGAATTCTACCAAATGTTCAAAGACAAATTAAAACCTATCCTTTTCAAACTCTTCCACAAAATTGAAGAAGAGGCATTACTTCTAACACATTACACTAAGCCAACATAACCCTGATACCAAAACCTGGCAAAAATAACACAAAAAGTGAAAGCTACAGACCAATATCACTGATGAATACAGATGCAAAAATCCTAAACAAAATACAGCTAATTGAATACAACAGTACATCCAAAAAATAATACATCACGATCAAGTGGGAATCATTCCAGGGGCACAAGAATGATTCAACATTCACAAATCAATGTATATAATACACCACATTAACAAAAGAAATGATAAAAATAACATGATTTTTATCAATAGATGCAGTAAATACATTTGATAAGATACAGTATACATTTATAATTGAAACACTCAATAAAATAGAAACAGAAGGCAAGTACCTCGACATAATAAAGGCCATCTTATCTAATAAAACAGTAATATGCAAATTGACCATACCTTCGCTATGCCCACAGCCAATCAGAGTGAACAAGATGGCGGTTAATTTGCATATGCTGAGGGAGGGAGGAGTGAAGAAAGCAGAAAGCATGGCGGCTGCGTGGGTGGGCGGCCATGGTGGCCTCTGAGGCAGCGGTGGGCAGTGTGAGCGGCGGCGACCTGGCCACAGCGGGGGCGGCGGCGGCGGTGGGCGGGGGGCGCAGTGGAGATGGCAGGCAGGGCGTGGCGGGCGGTGTGCGAGGCCGCGGTGGCCTTGGGGGCGGTGGTGGCTGTGGGCGGGGCGTGGCGAGGCGGGTGGGGCGCACAGAAGCAGTGCGCGCGGGCCGAGGAGGCAGCGGCAGCGTGCGTGGCGGGTTAGGGTGATCAGAGGCGGCAGCAGCTAAAGGCCACAGAGGCAGCTGAGTCAGCAGACTCAGAGGGTCGGGAGTGCGGGGCGAGGTGGGCTGGGTTGGGTGGGCGGGACGGGCGGGAGGCGTCATACCCGTTCGGCCCGCCCTGCCCTGCCCACCTCAGCGGGAGAGGTGGGGGCGCGGGGGGGGGGGGAAGCCCGCCAGAAGTCTTGCAGGAAATATTCCTGCAACGGGTCCCTAGTATATGATAAACCCTCAGCTAATATCATAATCAATGGCAAAAAAAACTGAAGGCTTTTCCCCTAAGATCAGGAATAAGACAAGGTTGTCCAGTCTCACCACTCTTATTCAACATAGTGCTGGAAGTCCTAGCCAGAGCAACAAGTCAAGAGCAAGAAATAAAAGGCATCCAAATAGGGAAGGAAGAAATCACACTGTCACTTTGTGCAGATGACATGATGCTATATATAGAAAATCCTAGTTGCTCTACCAAAAACTATTAGAAACAAGAAACAAATACAGTCAAGTTCCAGGATACAAAATTAATGTGCAAAAATCTATTGCCTCCCTGTATAGTAATAATAAAATTTCAGAAAAAGAAATGGGGAAAACAATTTTTTTCCAATAACAACCAATGAATAAAGTACCTAGTAATAAACTTAACAAAGAATTTGAAAGACCTATATGATAAAAATTACAAAGCATTATTAAAAGAGATTGAAAAAATTACAAAAACTGGAAAAAATATCTCAAGTTTATGGATTAGAAGAATCAACATACTTAAAATGGCCATATTATCCAAAGCAATATATAGATTTAATGCAATTCCCATCAAATCCCAATGTGATTTTTTAAATAAATAAGATGAGAACTCATCAGATTTGTATGGAACCACAAAAGACCACAAATAACCAAAGAAATCCTGAAAAAAAGAAAAAAAAAAAAAGAACAAAGCTGGAGATACCATGCTACCTGACTTCAAATTGCATCACAAAGCTACAATAATCAAAAAAGCATGGTATTGTCAGAGAAACAGACACACAGATCAATGGAACAGAAAAGAGAGCCCAGCTATAAAACCACACATATCTGAACAGATAATTTTTGACAAAGGAGCCAGAAATGCACAATGGTGTAAAGATAGCCTCTTCAATAAATGGTGCTGGGAAAACTGGAAAGCCACATGAAAATGAATGAAACTGAATTACAGTCTGTCCCCATGTACAAATATTAATTCAAAATGCATCAAAGACCTAAACATAAGTCCTAAAACTATAATTTACATGGAAGTTATATAGTAGCACCAAATATTAGCACATGCAGGAGGCAACCAGTCGATATGTTTCTCTCTCATTGATGTTTCTCTCTGTCTCTCCCCCTCCTTTCCATTCTCTCTCTAAAAAAAAATAATAATAATAATAGAGAAAAAATGGCAACAAATCAGCAGCAGTGACCTGCAATTCCTCCTAGGGCCAGGCCAGAAAAGCAACTAATAAGAGAACATCTACCTTGAATTAACAAATTTGACACAGCTGAGGAGATAATTTTCAACAAGGAAGGGCAGAGGAGGCCTAGAGAACGCTGCTTGCCAGCCATAACCCACGTGGAACCACCACGTGCCCCTGCAGTGAGTGGTGCAGTACCTCCCAGCAGGCTTCCAGACATCTGCAGGGAGCACGTCCCACACAAGGCCTCCTCACCAGCAAGCTTGGACCCAATGTCCTAGGATCTGGCTCCAAGACTCCACAGTGAGTGCAAGACAGGGGGAACCCTGTGCCCCACCCCCACTCTGGAACCCAGAACCCTGCTTCTAGCCTGACCCAAAGCCACGAGGCACCCACTCCACTCCCAGCACCAGGACCTGTTGCCAGGACAACCCTGAGCAATCCAGAGCACACCACATGGGAGTACAGACTGAGCAACCCAGGGCAACCCACCCCCACTCCACACTGAAGAGGGGAAAACTGGAGCAACTTCGCTCACTCCAGGATACAAGAAAGCATGCCCACCTCACTCAGAGCTCAGGGTCTTGCTGCTGGGGCAACCTGGAGTAACCCAGCGTGCGCCCAACTCAGGCCACAGGGGAGCTCAATCATATCAACTGATGCAGAAAAAGCATTTGACAAAATCCAGCATCTTTCTTTTTTTTTTTTTATATATTTTATTGATTTTTTACAGAGAGGAATGGAGAGAGGAGAGAGAGAGAAAGTTAGAAACATCGATGAGAGAGAAACATTGATCAGCTGCCTCCTGCACGCCCCCTACTGGGGATGTGCCCGCAACCAAGGTACGTGCCCTTGACCGGAATCGAACCTGGGACCTTTCAGTCCGCAGGCCGACGCTCCATCCACTGAGCCAAACCGGTTTTGGCCCAGCATCTTTCTTGATAAAAACTCTCAGCAAAGTGGGAATAAAGGGGTCATACCTCAACAGAATAAAAGCCTTATATGACAAACCTACAGCCAACATCATACTCAATGGGCAAAAACTTAAACCATTTCCCCTAAGAACAGGAATAAGACAGGGATGCCCACTCTTACCACTCCTGTTCAATATAGTACTGGAAGTGCTAGCCATAGTGATCAGACAAGAAGAAGAAATAAAAGGCACCCAAATTGGAAAAGAAGAAGTAAAATGGTCATTATTTGCAGAAGACATGATATTGTACATAGAAAACCCTAAATACTCCATCAAAAAATTTCTAGATTTAGTATATTAATTCAGCAATGTAGCAGGATACAAAATTAACAACCAGAAATCTATAGATTTTTTTATACAACAATAATGAACTCATAGAAAGAGAAACAACCAAACAAAAAATCCCATTTACCATTGCACTAAAAAAATTAAGTTATCTATGAATAAACTTAACTAAGGAGGTATAAGACCTGAACTCTGAAACTACAGGACTTTGGAAAAATAGATAGAGGAAGACATAAATAGATGGAAGAATATTCTCATGGATTAGTAGAATCAATATCATTAAAATGTCCATACTAGCCCAAGCAATCTACAGATTCAATGCACCCCCCATTAAGATACCAATGGCATATTTCACAGACCTAGGAAAAAACTCTTCAAAAATTCATATGGAATAACGAAAGTCTCCGAATAGGTGCAGCAATCATGAGAAAGAAGAACAAAGTTGGAGGCATCACAATACCAGATATCAATCTATATTACAAAGCCAATGTTCTAAAAACTGCCTGGTACTGGCACAAGAACAGACATATAGACCAATGGAACAGAACAGAGAACCCAGAAATCGACCCAAGCCATTATGCTCAATTAACATTTGACAAAGGAGGCATTATGCTCAATTAATATTTGACAATGGAGTCAAGTCAGTCTCTTCAATAAATGGTGTTGGAAAAATTGGACAGATACATGCAAAAAACTGAAACTAGATCACCAATTTACATCATCCACATAAATAAACTCAAAATAGATAAAGAACTTAAATGTAAGACGGGAAACCACAACAATTTTTTGATAATCTATAGTCAGCAAAATATCAGACAAATGTTGCAGCTATATCTTTATTGATAATGCTCCGATGACAATGGAAACTAAAGTGAATATAAACAAACTAGAGGCACGTGCATGAAATTCATACACGGGGGTCGGGGGTGGTTTTTGCTCAGCCCGGCCTGCACCCTCTCCAATCCGGGACCCCTCAGGGAATGTCTGACTGCCTCTCTCAATCCAGGACTCCTGGCTCCTGCCTAATTGCCCCTAACTCCTCTGTTTGCCTGCCTTATCATCTCTAACTGCTCCCCTGCTGGCCTGACTGCCCTTAACTGCTCCCCTGCTGGCCTGATCTCCCCTAACCACATCTGCCTCACCCCATACCTGGGACCCAGGATTCCCTCCTCCAGCTGGTTGCAGGCACCTAGGACCTGAGCTTCCCTCCCTCTGGCTGGCCACAGGCACCCAGGACCTGGGCTGGCTGCAGCCGCAGGGGACCGTGGGTTAGTGGCTTTTCCCAGGCTGCAGCTGTAGGCACCCAGGACCACGGGTTGGGTGGCTTGTTCTTCTCCTGGGCCGCAGCCCCAGCCGCTGGCACCCGGGACCATGGGTTGGGTGGCTTGTCCCTCTCCCGGGGCACAGGCATAGGTGCAGCCCCTAGCACCTGGGACCGCAGAGTGTGCGGCTTGTCCCTCTCCCGGGGCGCAGCTTGGCTGGCACCCATTCCACTCTTGCGAACTCATTTGTGCCTGGCAGGTCCCAATTCCTCTCTCCCCAGTGTTGAGTGTCTGAGCTGTGACAGCATGAGGTTATGACAACCATTTACATAATAGCACTTTATTATATAGGACTAGAGGCCCGGTGCATGAAATTCGTGCATGGGGGGGGGATGTCCCTCAGCCCAGCCTGCACCCTCTCCAATCTGGGACCGCTCGAGGGATGTCCGACTGCCCGTTTAGTCCCGATCCCACCAGAATAGGGCCTAAATGGGCAGTCGGACATCCCTCTCACAATCCAGGACTGCTAGCTCCCAACTGCTCGCCTGCCTGCCTTCCTGATTGCCCCCAATCACTTCTGCCTGCCAGCCTGATCACACCCTAACCACTCCCATGCCAGCCTGATTGATGCCTAACTGCTCCCCTGCCAGCCTGTTTGCCCCTAACTGCCCTCCCCTGCAGGCCTGGTCACCCCTAACTGCCCTCCCCTGCAGGCTTGATAGCCCCCAACTGCCCTCCCTTGCAGGCCTGGTCCCTCTCAACTGCCCTCCCCTGCTGGCCATCTTGTGGCAGCCATCTTGTGTCCACATGGGGGCAGCCATCTTGTGTGTTGGTGTGATGGTTAATTTGCATATTACTCTTTTATTAGATAGGCTAGAGGCCTGGTGCACAGGTGGGGGCCAGCTGGTTTGCCCTGAAGGATGTCCTGGATCAGGGTGGGGGTTCCCTTGGGGCATGGGGTGGCCTGGGCAAAGGGCCTGTGGTGGTTTGCAGGCCAGTCACGCCCCCCATCGACCCAAGCAGAGGCCCTGGGATCTGGGATTTATCTATCTTCTACAATTGAAACTTTGTAGCCTGGAGCGAAGCCAAGCCTTCTGCTTGCTCCGTGGCGGCAGCCATTTCTATTGGAATTTATGTATCTTCTATATTTGAAACTTTGTAGCCTTAAGCAGAGGCCTGGGCAGGCCAGGGTGTGCAGAAAGCTTGGCTTCCTCCATTGCCGGGGAAACCCTAGCCTCCAACTCTTTCCAGCTCCGTGGCTGCTGCCATTTTTGTTTGGATTTATGTATCTTCTATCATTGAAACTTTGTAGCCTTGAGTGGAGTCCTAGGCTGGCAAGGGCAGGTGGAAAGCTTGGCTTCCTCCATTGCTGGGGAAACCCAAGCCTTCCTCCTGCTCTCTGTGGTCATAGCCATCTTGGTTGGGTTTATTTGCATATTTGCTCCTGATTGGCTGGTGGATATGGCTTTTGGGTGTGGCTTATGGGTGTAGCGGAGTGATAGTTAATTTTCATATTACTCTTTTATTAGATAGGATGGGACTACATCAAAACAAAAAGCTTCTGCACAGCAAAAGAAACCATCAACAGAACAATAGGAAAGCCCAATTAATGGGAGAATATTTTTCCTAATTTTATATCTGATAAGGGCCTAATCTCCAAAGTTTATAGGGAACTCATACATCTTAACAAAAGAAGATAAACAATCCAATCAAAAATGGGCAAAGGACTTAAATAGACACTTTTCTAAAGTGGACATACAGAAGGCCAAGAGACATATGAAAACATGCTCAAAGTCAATAATCACCCAAGAGATGCAAATCAAAACGACAATGAGATACCATCTCACACCTGTCAGAATGGCAATCATCAACAAATTGACAAAGGAGAAGTGCTGGTGAGGACGTGGGTTTTTAAAATCCTGTGGGCTAAACCATTTTCTTTAGCAGCTTAAATACCTTAAACTTGGTTAGAAGTTGTGCACTGCTGGTGGGAATGTAGACTTGTGCAGCCACTGTGGAAAAAGTATGGAGTTTCCTCAAAAAATTAAAAATAGAACTCCCATTTGATCCTGTTATCACACCTCTGGAAATATATCCCAAGAAATCAAAAACACCAATCAGAAAGGACATATGGACACCTATGTTCATAGCAGTGCAATTTATAGCAGCTAAGATTTGGAAACAGCCTAGGTACCCATCAGCAGGTGAGTGGATTGAAAAACTGATACATTGACACAATGGCATACTATGCTGCTGTAAAATAAAAAAGAACTATTACCATTCACAACAGCATGGGTGGACATGGAGAGCATTATGCTAAGCAAAATAAGCCAGTAGGAGAAAGATAAATATCACATGATCTCACTCATTTGTGGAATATAATAAACAACATAAACTGATGAACAAAAATAGATGCAGAGACAGAGAAGCATCAAACAGACTGTTAAACTTCAGATGGAAGGCAGGGGAGGAGGAGGGGGGTAAGAGATCAACCTAAGGACTTGTATGCATGCATATAAGCATAACTCATGGACATAGACACTAGGAGATGAGGGCATGTGCTGGGAGTGTGGGGGTGGCTGGGGAGAAGTCAATGGGGGGAAAGAAGACATATGTAATACTATAAGTAATACTTTAAGCAATAAATAATTTTTAAAAATCAATGGAAAAATATACTTGGATGAAGATTAACAAAAATAAATAAAATTTTATAAATACCTTAATTTTGCTTATAAATATTTTTGAAAAGTCAAAATTTTAATGTTAATATGGTAAATTTAATTTCATTATTATGTTCATTAAGTATTAATTTACTTCAAATCTATAGATATAAAAGCCAAGCGACCAGAATGACAGAACAACCAGAATGACCGGAATGACCAGTTGCTATGATGCACACTGTGGTGGCCAACTGGCCTTATCTGGAACCCCAATCAGCGCCCCCCAATCTCCTGCAGCCCCTCCCCCCAGCCTTCCCAGCCCCCAATTGGCCCCCCTCACCACATTCAGAGGCAGGGCCAGCTGGCCAACCTCCCTTGCCCCCCGGGCCCTAATCAGTCCCCCAACCCTGATCAGGGGCAGGAACAGACAGCCAAATGCCCGTGGCCCCTTCCCCTGGCCACCCCAACCCCCAATCAGCCCCCTCCACCCTGATCATGAGCGGGGCTGGTCGGCCAACCTCCCGCATTCCTTGCCCCCAATCAGAGTGGGGGGCAAGCTGGACCCCACCTATGCACAAATTCATGCACCAGGCCTCTAGTAAATAAAATGTTTTCAAAGAAGGTTACTAATAACCTATGGAAGTAATTCTATACATTCTAGATTCTCCATAGATTTCTGCTCAAATCAGAATTAGCAGTTTGAACCTCAATAATGTCAAGTGAGAAGTCACGTCTGCGGACCTTTTATTGAGGCTGCGCAGTGTGAATGGCAGCCTGCACAGATGTGTTCATTGAGGCGTGCTGTTCTCCATACGTCCCTTTGCTAGAGTCAAATTCCTGAGTGTGGATTATCATCTGCTGCCAGGATATCAAGGATGAGTTCTTCATCTGTAAACTGACCAGATGAAAATATTGTATCATGTAGTAATATGCAAAAAAATAAAATGTTTATCAATTAATTTTGTGAATTCCTATTCAGTCACTCATATCAATTGCTTAGAACTTCACATTCACACAGTTTTCACCTAAATCCTGACTGTTTTTCCATTTTATTAGAATCGCTTAGTCTTCTTTTCCATTCGTCATTATATTTCTACATCTAAATGATTGGTCATACAGATTAGTAAGGTAATTGTAAAAATTAATTTTGTACATTTGCCACAAGTCATTATTTTAATGAGTACATTTGTCTTTTTAAAATCCTGTAGGCTAAACCATTTACAGAGCAGCTTAAATACCTTAACAAAATCTACTGTATAAGTAACATTAAATCATGCCATTAGTATAAATGCACAAATTTGGAAAGACCAGGGAACAGAGCTAAGCTTGGAGAGCTCTAAGGAAATAAACTAGGCTGGGTAAGCATTGGAGCAAAACAAAATGGTGCTGAGACAAAGCTCAGCTTGGTTAGAAGTCCAGCTAAGCTAACAGAGAACAGTGCTGTGCTCAAAAGAAGAGTAGGTACTCTCGGGAAAGCTTAGAGGCTGCTAACAAAATTCAATATGACTTTTTCAACCTTCAAATAGACTGCAGCTATTTAAATCCCATATGTGAACTGTCGGGACATACAGAGCGGCATTGTTGAAATATAATACTGATGGGTTAATTAGGGGGAATATCAGTAGGCTATTTTTATTAGACTATTTGTTCTCTCACTTAAGTTGTTTGTTTTTCAAACATAAGTTATATAGAACTTCACTTCCAGCTATAATAGATTAAGTACTATTTGATAAGCCATAATAATGTATACATTTTAAAATAGACAAAATATATGAGGCAGTTTATTTCCAACATTGGAAATAGAAAGTTTACATTTATAATTTATGGTAAAAGGGAAACTCAGGAGGCGAACCACAGAATCAGGTTTGCTCAAACTACATTGAGCTAGAGTCCTAAATATCATGGTGATTTCCTGAACAAAATGATCTGATCAACAAAAGCATCTGAAATCTCAGGACAGTTTCCATGAAAGTAGGGAGTTATCAAAAATCATTGTCAGAGCCCTAAGCGGTTTGGCTCAGTGGATAGAGTGGCGGCCTATGGACTGAAGGGTCCCAGGTTTGATTCCAGTCAAGGGCATGTACCTTGGTTGCGGGCACATCCCCAGTATGTGCAGGAGGCAGCTGATTTATGTTTCTCTCTCATCGATGTTTCTAACTCTCTATCCCTCTCCCTTCCTCTCTGTAAAATTCAGTAAAATATATTTTAAAAAAATCATTGTCATTGTTTTCCCATGAATCCTTGAATGATAGGTAGGCTGCATATGTACAGGGCAAAAACTCAAGGTTTATCAGAGAGTATTCATTTATCAAATCTACTACAGGCTTGAGAGTTAAGCAGATAACACTAGAGGCCAAGCAGTGTTGGGAAAGTTTAGATTTCCAGTTCAGCCAGATTAGAGCAATTAATTTATCACAAAAGTCAGCTGGATGGCATCAGAAGAACAAGTAATAATCATAATGACACCACATGAAAAATTAGTCTACTAGATATGTTCCAACAAAGCCAAAAAACAAGGTTTTACAAGGTCTTTACAGAATGGAGAGATTGGATTTAAGTCATGCCAAATTAGAAGGACTTTAAAAAGACTTGGGACTTCTGTATACATATGCTCTAATAGTAAATTTAAGTGTACAAAAGATCAACATGATTAGCTAGTAATTCAACTATATTATAGAACCAAAATAAACTCAACATGGGTCACAGGAAGATAACACAAACTGGAGTCTCTACAATAGCTAATCTGTACAATGAACCATATAATTAAAACTTGTTAGATATGTGAAAAAAACACACACCTAAAAATGTGATTCATAACCAAGAATTGAAGCAGTCAGCAAAAAAATTAACATGACACAAATATTGAACCTACCAGACAATGATGTAAAAGCAGTTGTTTATAAATATGTTTATAAACTTTAAGAAATATGACTTCAATGAAGAGATATGTGAACTCAGCATAGAAACAATTACTATACATATAGAGCCAAATAGAAATTCTATAGTTAAAGTATATAGCAATGAAAGTGAACAATTTACTGGATGAGTATAGACAAAATACAGAGTTAGTGAACTTAAGGAGTTATCATTATGAACAAATAGCAGGAAGAGAGGGAAAAAAAGAAAATTAGCATAGACTCAGGGAAGCTGTGGTATAATACTAAATTTCTAAAATGTCTTAACTGGACTCTTAAAAGGACAATTGACTGGGACTAGGAAAAATTTTGAAGATAAAATCTGAATTTTTCTAAAATTGGGAAAGAAAAATTACTGATATACAGATTCAAAAAGTCTTGTTGCCTCCAAAGAAGATAAATACAAAATAAACTATAACTAATCAAATCATAGTCTAACTAATAAAAAACAAAGAAAATATTGCAAACTGTCACAGTGACAAGATATAATATTGAGAGGAAACCAAATATACAAAAAATGTCTGATTATTAATCATAAAAAATGCAGAGTAGAGTTAATTAAATTGTTAATTTCAACAATTTTAAAATACTAAAAGGGAAAACATAAATACTTTTTTTTCCATCAACTCAAACAAATTATTGACTGATCATCTCATATAGTTAATTGATTAATCCAATATATTTTATATACTATAGCCAAGGTAATTTCTAATATGAAAATTAGTTCATATAATATTTTTGCTTCTAATGTTTCACTAGCTGCCATTTGTCCTGATGATAAAATAGAAACATATTGTTTCTAAACATATCATTTCTAAGTAAAAACAATTCACCTTTATTTTCAACTCCACCTTCATTTTTCTGTAAGATCAAGCTATATTGGACTTCTCCCCTTTCCAACAAAATGCCATGTTTTTTGTTTGTTTGTTTGTTTTTCATACCTGACTTTTGAACATTAAGTTTTCTCTTACCCCAGTCTCTTTAGCATACCACCTCTCACATTAGGTTTGCATAGTATATTATTCAAGGTATTCTAAGCTATACTGTGAGCCTTAAATTAGAATGGCTTAAAACACCAAATGTTTAAAAATTTATCATGCAAATTATACTGCTGTGTGAGGAAACACTCAGGAAAGCCACTCTCAATGTGATGACCCAGTCTTCACATTATCATGTGCCACCATGCTTGCTGGGGCAGAGGGGGAAAAGGGGCCTCATAGTTTTACACCTGTATGAGGAATCCTAATATATAAAAACCCTGGGTCCTTCACATCTGCAACCACCTGAGACTGACCTAATGCGCAGGCTGCGCACACAGCAGGCTCTGGGGGGTGGGGACTTGTGGCAATGGAGATGAGGACAGAGGAGGTAGGGCAGGCACTCACACTCACTCACAACTGCACAGGCACAGACACACACAGCGCCCACCAGCTCACGGCCTTTTCTCGCGTTCTTTCCCTCCCTCCCAGCTCGCTCTCAGAGCCTCTCTCAGAATGAGGATACAAAACAAACTGGGCCTGAAGAGGCCTGGATGGAAGGGAGGGTGGGCAGAGGGTAGACAGGCCCCCACTGGCCCCACCCGCTCCTAGCCAGAAAAGAGGAAGAGGGAAAGAGGGAGGTAGGGAGGTCTGGAGGACTGCTGAGAAAAACAAAGAGAGACAGAGGTTGGGAGAGACTGGGATGGAGAGATGGAAACAAAACAGACAGCCTGAACAGGCCTGGATGTAAGGGAGGGCCGGGAGAGGGTAGAGCAGCCCCCACTGGCCCTGCCCCCTCCCAGCCAGGAAAGAGGAAGAGGGACACAGGGAGGCAGGGAGACCTGGAGGACTGCTGAGAAAAACAAAGAGAGACAGAGACTGGGCGAGATCAGGCCAGCAGGGGAGGGCAGTTGGGGGCAAGATCAGGCAGGCAGGGGAGGGCAGTTAGGGGTGATCAGGCAGGCAGTGGCAGTTGGGGGTGATAAAGCAGGCAGGCAGAGGGGTTAGGGGCGATCAGGCAGGCAGATAGGTGAGTGGTTTAGGAGCCAGTGGTCCCAGATTGCAAGGGGTCCCTGATTGGAGATGGTGCAGACTGGGCTGAGGGAAACCCCGCCATGCGTGAATTTCGTGCACTAGGCCACTAGACTATATACATAAAAAGCCAGCATCCATAACGACTGGAATGACTGATGATGTCCACTGTGGCCAGCGAACTGGCCTGATCAGGGGGTGTGGCTGGCCAGCCAACCTCCTGCAGCATCTCCCCCAAGCTGGTCCCATCCCTGATGGGCCCCCACCACCCTGATTGGCCCGAAACCCCTCCCCTACACAGCCCCACTCCAGATCGTCCCCCCCCCCCATCAGGGGCAGCGCTGGCTGGCCAACCACCCATGGTCCCTCCCCCAGGCCACTGACCCCAGTCAGCACCCCCCACCCCATTTGGGGGGAGGGCCAGCTGGCCCACTGCCCACAGCTCCTCCCCATGGCTGGCCCTGTCCCCAATTAGCCCCCAATCTCAATCAGGAGGGGGCCCCCAGCCAATTGCCCACAACCCTCCCCTCAGCTAGCCCAGCCCGGATGGGGCCCCTATCAGGGCAGGCCAGCTGGCCAACTTCCCACCATCTCCTCCTCCCTATTGGGGCCAGGCTAGCTGGACCCCACCCATGCATGATTTCATGCACTGGGCCTCTAGTTAAACACATAATTCTTTTGCTCAAAGTTTTTGACCAAAAGGCAGGAAAGTATCATCCTCCTATAGGGTGGAAGGAAAGGCCAGTCAGATTACCATATCACAGTGAATAGTAATTATCTATATTTGGTAACTCCTACTTCCTTTTGCTTATTTATTTATTTTTTAATCCTTACCTGAAGATACATTTTTTTTTTTTTAGAGAAAGAAGAAGGGAGAGAGAGGGCAAGAGAGGAAGTGAGAGAGAGAGAGAGAGAGAGAGAGAGAGAGAGAAACTGCAATGTAAGGGAGAAACATCCTTCAGTTACCTTAGAACAGGGATCAAACCCCACAACCTAGGTATGTGATCTGACTGGGAATGAAACCCACAAACTTTTGGTGTAAGAGAAGACACTCCAACCAATTATGCCACCCATCTAGGGCACTCTTACTTCTTTTAAACTGAAGTAGCATTTCCTCTTTGAAGCATATCTCCACACAACTCACCGTTAGTACATACTTGATATTGGTCTTATACATTGACTTTTCTAGAGTAACCAGAGATCTCATACATAAGCAATTATGTTGCCTGTTAATATTTGTTTATTTGTTTACTAGAGGCCTGGTGCACAAAATTCAGTCAACAGGTCAAGCAGTTACTATGACGTGCACTGACACCAGGGGGCAGATGCTCCAACTGGTAGGTTAGCTTACTGCTGGAGTCTGGCCGATCGGGAAAGAGTGAGATGGGCCAAACATACCCTGGAGTCCTCCTGTGGTCCCTCCCCAGCTGGCCAACCTCCCGCATCCCTCCCCCGCCCTGATCGTGCACTGGTGGGTCCCTCGTCCTGGCCTGTACCCTCTCAAAATCTGGGACCCCTCAGGGGATGTCAGAGAGACAGTTTTGGCTCGATCCCACAGGCCAGGCCGAGGGACCCCACTGGTGCACAAATTCATGCATTGGGCCTCTAGTTATATATAAAATGGCAAGTTTAAAACACCTTACATATTATCAAACTATTATAGAACTCAACATTCTTAAAGATACTGAACAAAACATCAATTCAACAGAGTAAATAAATGATAAGCTAAAATCTACAGAATAATATAAAAAATTAAAGGAAATACCTAAAGTAAATTTAAAAAGCTGATGATCAGATTTCTGGATAATTAATTTTATTTGCAATTATTTTATATTTAGAATTTGTAAAGACCTTACAAGTGAGGAGATAGAAAGAAGAGGACTAGGTAGTCAGGGACAGGACCATGGGGGGGAGGGGGGGGAATAGCACAGGGAAATACAAGATTAAAAGAATCTTGTGAAAGAATAGGATGCAGCTGCTAACTGAACCACAGAGACAAACAGAAGGACCTAGAACTGAACCCATCTAGGCAGGGGTTGCTAAGGCAGCCTGGCTAGGTGGGAACAGTGAGGTCACCTCACACTAGAGGTGGCAGTCCTTAATCAGGTCCTTCCTGCAGGTGGGAACCTGAGCTTTACAATGTATGGATGTTGCTAAGGCAGAATTCTTTGAAATAACCAATCAGGAGCAAGCAAAGCATACAACTACCAATAGACAAAGAAGCACACTTCCTTCTTCTCTCTCTGGCACACTAGGTTCCAGGATCTCCTGTGGCAGGGGCTATTATCCCCATGTTAGGGGGATTATGGTCATGTGGGACTCCACACATGGACTATTGGAGTTTACTTGGATGATGAACTACACCGGGCTGCAACATGGAATGGAAGCCCTGGACACTGGCCTGCTGTTGGCTCTCCTGGAACCCCAGCTGCACATTCTCCAGGGCTGGCTTAAGGGGCATGGAACTGTGGAACCTGAGACAAAAAAGCTTCACTGGCAACCCACATTGGGCCCCCTCCCTGCCTGCTGCAGGGAGTCCATCTATCTCTCAATAAACTTTGCTTCCACTAACCATCTTTGTCCCTGAACTCATTCTTTGATTTTGTGAGACAACGAACTTAGACCTGATCACAGCACTTTGGTTTCACAAGTAACCAAAACATATTTATTTGATAGTTTAAGTTTCTGGGATCTTAAAACAAATTATAATCTGAAAGGATAGAATGACCTCTTTAAAATATAGTCCAACAGAACATTCAACTCTATGAATGGTAAAGTGTACCTTTAGTGTACTATTCAAATATCATAATTCCCTCAACATTAAGTTTGACCTGCATAATTCAGATTTGTCCAACTGTAGAAAGAATACCAAATTTAAAAAAAAAAAGCTAAATTGAGGGGAAAAAAAACTCCTATGTACTTAGAAATATTTGTTTTCTATATTCACACTCTGATTTTATGCATCAGAATGTGTTTTATTTTTTTCAGGTTTAAAGATGAACTTTGTTTATTCTCATAGTTGGAGGAAATAATATAGTGCTAATGCTTACATAATTGTAGCATGGAGAATTCAATTGAGTTCTACCAAAACAAGTATGGACATTTATATAAACTAAAAGAACTATCTAAATATTTGGGAGTAAATAATAGTATGTAGAAATATTTATAAAACAATTAAGATAAAATTCCAAAGATAATGCTGCCTAACTATCCTTTACATGTATGTTTGTGTGTATATTTTTCTCACATAAAATAAAAATTGATTCCTTAATTTAATTTTTAACTATGTAGAGTTCATAATATTATGTATATCAATACAATAATATCCTTTGTATTTAAAAAAACAAATAATTGAATAGTTTAATAAGAAATGTTTAAAATATAATGTTATCTAATCTAATAATAGACAAATATGCAAATTGACCGCACCTTTGCTACGCCCAAGCCACGCCCACCAACCAATCAGGACGAGTATGCAAATTACCCCAACAAAGATGGTGGCTAATTTGCATATCAAGACAGCGTCAGAGAACCCAAGAGCTGCAGAAGGGAGTAAAGCTTCAGAGAAGCAAGCAAGCGGTGGGGAGGAGAAGGGAGGAGTTAAGGCAGGGCAGGGGTTGAAGGGAAAAGCAGGCGAGCTGGCGGAGAAGGCGGGGCGGGCGACAAGGGAGGAGCGGAGGCGGGGTAGAGTGCAGCAGGAAATCCTATTGCAGGATTTTTCCTGCAACGGGAATGCTAGTGTAAAATATTAATGTAAAGGTATGCAGCGCTAAGGATGTCCTATGCTCCCCCTGGGGAGCGGACCTAAGCTGTCAGTCGGACATCCCCCCAGGGCTCCTGAACTGTGAGAGGGCACAGGCCAGGCTGAGGGACGCCCCCTAGTGCGTGAATTTTATGCACCAGGCCACTAGTATATACATAAAAGCCTAAGCGACCAAACGAGCGGAACAACTGGTCGCTATGATGTGCACTGACCATCAAGGGGAAGACGCTCACCATAGGAACTGCCCTCTGGTGGTCAGTGTGCTCCCACAGCAGGAACGCCACTCAGCTGACCGACCTGTCCCAGTGGCCCACTAGCCCGGCAGCAGCCACTCACTCCCTCAGCAGTCTTGCAGGTCCAATCTCTGGAGAACGGGCCAGGCACCAATAGACCAACACCACTGGCATGATCCCGACAGTGCTGTCAGCCTCCTGGAAGTCAGCCTCTGGCACCATGACCGCTTCCCCTCCCTAGATGCTCCACAAGGAAGAAACGATATAAAAGCAGCCGCCAGGTAGCTCCCGACAACCAGCCCGAATGTTATAATACTTTTCTTTAAATAATACCTGATATTCCTTTAAAGCTATTTCAGACACTTGGATAAGTAAATATGTATGCATTGCATTTGAAAGAATAATATTTAAAATAAAATTAAACAACCAGAAAAAGACACTTAACTTTTAATGTTTTAAAGAAATACACATTTATTTTAAATCTTATCTCTGAATGTGTCATAGAATTTAAAGTTATTTTTTATTTCTTAATACTGTTTTTTTTTCAAATTTATCACCCAGAACTGTTATTAATTCTATAAATACCATAAAAACTTAATAATACTTCCAAAGAAGTCTTTTTTTAAGTATCAAAATTTAACATTTTAACCATCTATTAAAGGACACTTTGATTGTTTCCATGTATTGGCCAATGTGAATAATGCTGCGATGAATATAGGGATGCATATATCTTTGTGAATACATATTTTCAGTGTGTGTGGGGGGGTGATATGGTAATCCTATTCTTAATTTTTGAGGAAACTCCATACTGTTTGCAATAGTACTGTACCAGATAACCTTCTCACCAGCAGTGAATGAAAAGGGTTCCTTTTTCTCCTCAGTCTCCCACATTATTATTGTCTTATTGATAGTACTCATTCTAACAGGTGTGAGGTGGTATCTCATTGTAGTTTTGATTTGAATATTCCTGATAGCTATTGAAGCTGATATAATTTTTTTTTTCATGTATATGTTGGTCATTTGTGTGTCTTCTTGCAAGAAGTATCTGTTCAGGTCCTCGGCCCATTTTTTTAACACTCCCATTTGCAATAACTTAGATGGATCTTGAGAATATCAAATTAAGTGAAAAAAGTCAGACAGAAAAAGTTATGAACCACATGATTTCACTCGTATGTGAAATATGAAACAAAAGTAGCAAATGAACAAGAGACAACAAACAAAAGCACATAGACATAGACAACAGTCTGGTGATTACCAGAGGAAAAGGGGGGTGGGAAGGTAGTAAAGGGCAAAGGGGGATCAAATATAATGTGACAAAGGGAGATTTCACTTTGAGTGGTAAACACACCAGATACAGATGATGTATTATAGCATTGTACACTTCAAACCCATATAATTTTATTAACTGATGTCACAACAACTTAATTTAATGAAAAATAAAACCAAAATAAAACCCAATTAACATTGAATATTGTATAAGATATAAAGTAAAATTCACTAGATACTTTGAGGGGGGAAAGCTGTGAGAGTAAATGCCTTCCTGGAAGAGATTATGAGTATCATTGCTCTTCCTTTGGAAGCACTTTGGGGTGTGTCAGGCCAGAAAATGCTAATGCTGAGTTGTCTGAGTTCTTTGTATAGTTTTCATATTAACCCTTATCAGGTGTGCCATTGCTGAATATGTTCTCCCATCTAGTGGGCTGTCTTTTTATTTTGTGATGATTTCCTTTGCTTTGCAAAGACTTTTTAGTTTGAGGTAGTTTCATTTGTTTACTTGTTTGTTTGTTTGTTTGTTTGTTTCCCTTGCTTGAAGAGATATATCAGAAAAAAAATATTGTTATGAGAAGTGTCTGATATTTTACTGCCTATGTTTTCTTCTAGGACTTTTATGATTTTGAGCCTTACATTTAAGCCTTTAATCCATTTTGTGTTTACTCTTGAATATAGGGTGAGCATGTGCTCTAATTTTATTGTTGTCTTACTTTTTAGAAATGGCCACAGCCACTTGAACCTGCAGCAACCACCCCGAACACTCAGCAGCCATCGACATCAAGGCAAACCTTTCACCAGCAAACATTAGGACTCACTGAAGGCTCAGATGATGGTTAGCATGTTTTAGCAATAAAGATTTTTTTTAAATTAAGGTAGATATATTTTAAGACAACGCTATTACACATTTAATAGAATGTAGTTTAGTATAAACGTAACTTTTATATGCACTGATAAACCACAAAAATTCATGTGACTTTCTTTACTATGATATTCGTTTTATTGCAGTGGTCTGAACCTGCAATATCTTCAAAGTATGCCTCTATTTATATTTGCATGTATCTGTCTGATATTCTTAACACCATTCATTGAATAGACTGTCTTTACTCCACTGTATGTTCTTGCCTCCTACGTCAAAATTAATTGACTAAAAAGGCATGGATTTATTTGTGGGATCTATTCTGTTCCATTGATCTATTATACAATATTTTTTTAACAGGAATAGACACAGAGACATGAAAGGAACCAATGCTGTGTGAAAAAGTAGCACTGATACACTTTTAGGTGCGGGGTTGTCACAAGCCTTCAATTTGTAAAATACATAATATCTTCTTTAAGGAACAATAAAACAAGGCATATATTTTGCATTGATTGACTATGTATTTATATGTTTATATATTATATATGCATATATATTATATATGTTATGCTAGAAGTAATCACTCTTTTTAAATTTGAAAGGAAGTTGATAGAGTTTAAAACTACATAATGGAAATATGAAATTATAGAATAAGCAACTCTTTCATGTCTTTGAATGTATAAATAAAGTAAAAGCAGTAAATTCAGCCTATACAATGAATCTAAAGAAATAATAATTTTAGTAATTTAAAGAAATACATATATTAGGTTTCAATTTAAAGAAATACATATATTAGGTTTCAATTTAAAGAAATACATATATTAGGTTTCACTAATAGTGACTTTGTCAGGAGTTTGACCATAAAATAAAGTGTCATAAACGGAAGAAAAAAAGAAGTCTGTATTTTCTAAAATTAAAACTTTTGACATTAAAAATAAACCTTAATTTCTCTTATCAACACATATAAGCACTTTAGTTCATTGCTGTTTGGGCATGTGAAAAAATAAAGAAAAATATATTAAAGATATTTTTAATGAAATAAGCTGCCAGAAGGTCATGACTCTCAATAGTGTTTAACACCAAAGAGATTTTCTTTGCTCTTTAAGCATGAAAAAGAGGGCATGTTTAATGGCTCCATAGGGATGATAGCTTGTTTTCAAATCTGTCTAGCAAAATGTTGACTTTGAAGGTTTTTTGTTGTTTTTGTTTTTATGTTCTAAGATTGGAACTTTGGTGTTCCTGTTTTTTGTTTTTTGGTTTTTGTTTTTGTTTTTAGTAATCAAAAGATAAACAGTATAAAGTGTATAAATGAACATAGAATAATTCTGAAAAAGTCCTGACAAAATATATAAGACAAACATAATATCTTAGTTTAAAACATTATCTAGTATTAACAACAACAAGAATAAATTAAGCCAATTATTCAATACTTCCACTTTATCTTTCAATGGGTTTTTATTTTCAAATAGATCTTTGTAATGTTTTTGCATTATAAACAACATAGAGAAGAAAAATATTTTGAATAATGTTAGAAACTGCTGTTGTGGTTTCCACTTCAATAATGGATACACAAACACAAATGCATATAGGTTATAGTTCCTATATGCATTTGTGTTTGTGTATAAATAAACAGTATGGGTGTTTTATTTATGACTCAGTAGATACATCAAGTTGTCTGAAGTTTTCTTATTCCACCTCTTTTCAAATACAAAAGATTGTTACAATTGTAGGTTATATCAGAAAAACATTAGAAGACATTTAGCTAAACCAGAGAATTAGAGCCATAATTTATATTATCATCCTATAAATGACAAATTTCTAGATGATTGTTTTCAAAACTAACTCTGTGTTTTAAAATAGTAGGAAATGGTTAGTTGATATAATGATTTAAATGATTTATTATGTTAAAATTAAACCAACTGTAATTTTATTCACTTTAGAATGTACAACCTTGAAAAATTATACTCAACACATTAAAAATCACTAGAAAAAAAAGATAAAGGGAATTATTTAATCATCAGCCTTTAATTCAAATTGTGCCAGTTATTTTATTATTTCTTCAACTAGGTATTTAAAATCTATTCTCAACTTCTAAGAAATAGATCTCAGGGATTAGGATATAAAAACCTAGATCTAGTTCTACACTCTCTTGCCATTTATAATTTTCAAAATCTCAGGGGACAAAAGACCTCAGAATGGTAACATTTTCTCTGAGTTTACATTGAAAAAAGAAATCAGAAGTAATGTTGATGCTATAGCTCTTGCCTTGTACCATTTTGCATAGTATACATCGGCTTTAAAAATAATTAAATATTTAATCATTGTATTATACTTATGTTATCACATATTCTTCCTTGTTATCACTTACTCTATCAGTTATCCACTCACCTTGTATCATTCTACACATCAAAAGAAAATATATACATTTATTGAAGCCAGGTGTTATTTCATTTACCCCACTAAATATATACTATACATCACTTGTTCTGATTTGCATGCAATTTTGTGGTCCTTTATGCTAGGCTCTAGGAGTAGGTAAATACACAAAATATTGATTCAGCATTATATATTTAAAAAATGACTTCTGGTTTCATTTCAGAGATGAAGAAAACTAGATGCAATTTCCATCCCTAGGGAAAGGGGGTAGGGAGGCAGAAAAGTGCAATTATTACTCATGAACTTAGAAAACTCAGGTTCCAGGACAGAGTCATACTGGAATCTAAAGACATAGAACTTAAGCATTTGCTTAAATGAGGCAAATGTCACTGCACACAATATATTCTAATAGGATATTAGACCAGTAATGTTGACAAAGTGCTGGGGTGCCAGGAAAGTGTAAAGCTCCTGTGGAGACGTCATCAGACAGTCCCCACCAGGAAATCACTAGGCTGTTGCAAGGGAGGATTAGGGAGAAATAGTGAAAGAAGCGGTTAAAACAGCAAAACTAATTTATTCATTTAACTTGTTTAAAATGTACACATTGCCCAAAGCAAGTAGCACAATATACAGAACATAAATTACAGCACTTAAACTGAAAGTAGCACCTGGATGGAAGAAATAAATACCAATAAGAATGACATATATGGAAACATTAGGCAAGAAGAAAAACATTCTGATATAATTCTCACTATATATATCAGGAAACTGGTTAACTTTCAGAAATAGTTTATCTGCAGAAGTTCAGCACTGGGAGGTAAACATGGATTTTCACCAAAAGTCTGTAGTTGATCTTACTGTTTATTTATGTTGCTTAAGGAATATGGTGACTATAGTGAAATATGAAATACTAAGATATCAAGTTATATATGAATGAAAAATAATACTCCTCTTAAATATATCTTCAATTATATGAAGAATAGATTAAATACAATTTAATAAGTCAGTTAAATAAACAACTCTAATACAAATTGCTTTTTTTGTTGAAACAACCATTTTTATTGGGATTGTTTATTTAAGGTAATTTCATAGGTAAGTTGCTACATAATTGTTCCCATAAAATATTTTGTAATTTTTCTCAGTAAAATTAATTCTACTTTATATTTCTGTGGGAATTACTGAAACATTGTTTTTAAATTTTCAATAAAAGAGTGACATACATTTTTTGAGAATAATACAAAATTAAAAATATATTTTAAAAAAACCAAAGTGTTTTCATGAGTTTGTGATATAAACTTTGTGGTAAGTTGATTAGTAGGTTCAAAAATTATGTCAAAGTCCTAGTATCTATGACCAGTGAATGTTGTCTTATATGGAAAATAACAACAACTTTGCGTATATAATTGGATAAGGATTTTGAGGCAATGAGATAATCTTGAATTATCTAGATGTACCCTTAAATTCACTGACATGTATACTCATAAGAATGAACAGAGATTGATCAGACAAATGGAAGAGGGAAAAGATATCCACACAGGAAGAGGTGATAGGGATCAAGAAGCAGAGATTAGATTCCTGCGGCTATCAGCTAAGAAGCACCAAAGATTGACAGCTGCCACCAGAAACGATGAGACAAAGTATGAAATAGGTTTTCCTCCAAAGCCTCTGGTGAGAGTATGGCCCTGTTGATGCATCAAATTTAAACATTTTAGTTCTGGTATTATAAAAGAAGACATCTGCTGAAGCTATCTAATTAGCGGTAGGTTTCTTTTTCTTTTTTTTTTGGGGGGGGGGGGGTGGGGGGTGGGGTTGTTATTTTTTAACAGAAGCCATCAACACTTTTTATTTGTTAAGCTTTCATGCAGATGGAAAATTAGAAAGATTTTTAATTTATCCCTAATTGTATTTTGAGATCAGTGGAATACTAAAATATTTTAATAGATTTAATTTATTCCTTATTTACTCCTATCACTCATTCCTATTGTTAGTGCTTATTAGGTTATTGTAATGAAATTAGATAGCACTCAGGGTTATTTGAAAAGATCCTTTTATAGTAAAATATAAAAGAGCTTGAATGTAAAGTGATGGAAATAAATTTCAGGAAATTAATAATAAAGATAAAATTGTATAACATTAACACCAAAAAAGTTAATTGTACAACCAAAAGGCATTAGTTGGGATAAAGAATATAACATTATAATGCAAAAAATAAAAAATAAGGAAACTGAACTTGGATGAACCTAGCAAAATTGCCCAAGCATATGTAGGATAAAAGGTGTCAAAATTACAATAAAAAAATCACAATCATACTGATAAATTTTAAAAATATTGAAGTGAAAATTATTTTGTCAAATCTATATCAAGCAGAAAGATTAATATGGACAGAGAATATATAAACACTATAACAAGCTGAACACAGTGTATGCCTGTTCATTAATAATCTAAAAGAGAATATAATAAGTTTTCTTCAATGCAATCAGACTAATCAATGGCAAATAAAGAAAACACATATTTTTGAACTTTAAAAATACTTAAAATATTTTTAAAAGAAATTATGATATACATGAGCAAGTATCTGGAAAAGATTTGCCATAACAACTCAGTCCTGCTGAGGCAGGATAGAAGTTAGGGAAACTCTCTATAAGGTAATGAGGAAATGGAGCAGACAGACATCTGAGGCCAGTAAACCACCAGGGTCCTCTCATCAGAGCCCCCACCTCCATTCATGATCAAAGGGAAAACAGGAGACTCCTGCAGTGGTCACAGAAGTCAGCAAAAATAAGGACTGGCTAAAACCAGATCATTCCAAAAATGAAGAAAAATTGAACAGAAATGGACCTCAAAGTTCATTATGTCATCTTTATAATGAAAACTGACACCACAAGTAGAAAGGGGACTGAGAGGGTGAACCATGACTTCCAGAGTGGACTATATTAGGGACAAGGCCCCTCCCACCAGGAGGCAGAGTCAGAATTTGGCACCACAAAGTTCAGAAACGGCCCACCCTTGGAAACACATAAAATCCCAATAGCTGACTCATACAGTACACAACTTACTCACAAGTATATCTGCATCCACTTCACCTGTACTTGCATTTCTTTCAGAGTGCCACATCCCAGCCTCTTTTTCTCTTCCTGAATAAGACTTGCTTTAGTTCTCACTGCGTCTTGTCCTTGAATTCTTTCCTGTGCTAGTCAAAAGCCTGGTGGCCTGGGCCATTCTGGAGAAGGGACAGACCCTGGCGTAGAACCAATCTGGTGGCAATACTGTGTGACAAATGTTCATACTGTATCACTTCAAAAACTTAACTTCTAGCTTTATATCTAAGACACCTTGTGCATATTCCTATTGAGAAATTTATGTAAAAGATGGTTAATTGTAGCAACTGTTTTATTTTGAAAAACACATGTAGAAAACATGAATATTTCCTCCATAGGAAAACAAATAAACTGTACTATTCAGAATTAACGTTAATAAAATAGCCCTACATAAATCATCATAGATAAACTCAAAAAGTGAAGAAAAGGAAATTACAAAGAGATACATAAATTAGTAATAGTTACATAAAATTTTAAAACATGTAAAACAATCATGCATGTTTATTACAAACAAGTTCATGGGACTAACACAAAGTAGAAATGTCTGTGATGTTAACTGGAAAAGGTAGAGTTGATGATAAAACTTAAATTTGATTTTATAGTTTTTACCCACATACATGGCAAATGTGTAACATTCATTTCAACTAAACAATAATTATATCTAGGATATTATTTCAAAATGTATGTATATTATCTATTTGTTTATTTATTTAAAATTAAAAGAACAAAATAAGGGATATTTGTGATGCATATGTCCTGAATCTTTCAATTTTGTATAATGGCTATCTTTCCATTATTCATTCCCCCCAAAAATAAAACAAAACAAACAAACAAAAACTCAAAACACACCTGACAAATTGGATTAGTATAGAATATGCAACAGTTCTTTTGTTCTCAAAATGCTGTATTACTAAATTATATTAGTAGTTGTTATATTGTAGAGAAATGTAGCTATGCATTTTGTGCATTGATTGTCAACATTTTCATTGCCCAATGGGTAAAAAAAAATATTTAAAATTCAAAAATTTTGTTTTGATAAACATGGAGGCGAATCTCTCTGTAAGTTTTACCTGGACTTGATGGACCCTATTTACAAGGTTCTTGGAACTTTGGTTATTTAATATTGTTTCTTATGAATCTTCAAAGGAAATATTTTGTGAAGTAAACTATGAATCACTATCTATTACTCAATTCAAATTAAAATTGTTATAAATAACATGAAATTTTACCTTCAAATATCAATAGTCTCATATTTTAAACTGCTGAAAAGCACTGTGCTCTCTAATTTGTTTCTTTGGTTTTAGTGTTTAGTGCAGTACTTACACATGGTGAACTCAATAATTTTTGTACAACAAAACATAGATTCATTTAATTTTATCATAGTCAGAATTGGACTTGTAGGTAATTAACATATGAAAGCCCAATGCCCTTAGAGTTTCACCTCTACAGAATTCTCAGATTCTCAGCCATTGTAATTGATATCTATCTGATTGATGATTATTATGTAAATCAACAATAGTAGAATTTCAAGAAGCATATTGGTTGCCTCTCAACAACAATAAAAAAATAGGATGTAAAGCCCTGGCCAGGATTGCTCTGTGGTTAGAGCATCAGCCTGCACACCAAAGGGTCTTGGGTTCCATTCCTGGTCAAGGGCGCATACCTGGGTTGCTGGTTTGCTCCTAGCCCCTGATCTTGGAGCATGCCAGAGGCAACCAATTGATGTGTCTGTCTCACATTGATGTTTCTCCCTCTCTCTCTCTCTCCCCCTCCCTCCCTTCCACTCTCTCTGAAAAAGCAATGGAAAATATCTCAGGTGAGGATTAACAAATAAAATAAAGTAGGCTATAAAATAAATTGCATTAATAAAGTTACAATGGCATGTTATTTCTTTTGTAATTCAAAATTGTTACTTTATTTCTGCACTGTTACATCCCACCTCATGAAATTGCAAAGTAAAGATTAGTAAAACAACTGATTCACCCTTCATGGCAGGAATAATATTATTGGGGTTTACTAGAAAAGTCTCACAAAAATGGCTAAAATTATCAGTCCACTGTGATAGCAGATGAACACACTATGTCTAAACTTGTACTGCATGTATTGGAAAATTCAATTAAAGTAGCTGAGGTGAAATTTTAGAAAGACAGAACTGAAGCAGCATTATAAATAAAGCAACTTTACTGTGCAATTCTTAAAGAAAATATTAATAGGAAAAGATAGAATTACTAAGAGAAAACATAAAGAAGAAGAAGGTACAAGTGTTTTATCAACACCAGCCAGGAAGATAGTTCTGTAAAGAAATATTTTATTATCTTTAGCAGCTCCTGAAATTGAGATGGTTACATGCAGCCCTCATAATTGTATATCACTAGACATTAATTAATCCAACTGATTTACCAACAAACCTCCTAAATCTAAATTTACATTGCTTTCAATTATATTATGCAAGGGGGAATTTGTGGTAGAGGGAAAACTGTGCTCTTTGCTTTAAAGATGTTTCTTTCACTTGATATTAATCCATACCATTCAGCATAAATATAACTTCATCAAAAATGAATAAGAATATATGTCTAACTTTACTCATAATGCTAAATTATGTAGATGTGAATAACTAAAGACCAGGTAATGGATATGTGTCCACACCAAGATAATGCCTAAAGATGAGATCTTTTTTGTCTCCATATATAAATAATGCATCTAGGTAGTACTGATAATGCATAATATCATAGTGTAACATGGAAGACTTGTATTAATTAGTGCACTGAATAGAACTTTAATTTTTATGTGCATAGTTCAGAAAACATGGTATTTTAGGTTTGAAAATGTAAAATGAGTTAGATATCTCTTAGTGATCTTTTTAAAAAAATATATTTTATTGATATTTTACAGAGAGGAAGGGAGAGGGATAGTTAGAAACATGGATGAGAGAGAAACATCAATCAGCTGCCTCCTGCACACCTCCTACTGGGGATGTGCCTGCAACCAAGGTACATGTCCTTGACCAGAATCGAACCTGGGATCTTTCAGTTCATAGGCCGACGCTCTATCCACTGAGCCAAACTGGTTAGGGTTCTTAGTGATTTTAAGTGTATCTTTTTAGTTTTCTAATCACTATGCCAATAACAATAATACCTGTTTTTAGCTACATCAAGACAGTGTCAAGTTATGCCCATTAAGAAAATAAATGTGAAAAAATTTAGAATTTCCTATATAAAATAAAGTCAATGCATGCAATACTACTTAATGAATTTCATCAATCTGGATAAAAATGTATCATCCTATTATTTATAATGGTCTTCAATAATTTCCTATTCAACTGCTTCATTGAAGACTCCTTGTATTAATAGAGCATACAATTTTAATCATTTTTTTTCCAGTACAGCCAGAAAAATAGTTGTTAGATTACTATTAAGGACTAAATGTCTTTCACTAATGACTGGGCCAAAAAGAAGAGATGACATTTGACTATCTATTAATATTGTCCCAAGACAAAGGAAAACTTGTAAGCCCTTAGCTGAATGATTTTGGGTGATTATGAGGCAATCCTGGCATACATAGAGGAATAAATCCAGTACTAAAAAATCAACACTCAGGAACAGCTGGTTTGCATTCACAAATAGATTTTAGAATTCATCTAAATGTAAATGTGGTAAATAATTGATCCTTATAAGACCTACTAGAGGCCTGATGCTTGAAATTCATACACAGGAGGGTCCTTCAGCCTGGCCTGCACCCTCTCACAATCTGGATCTACTGGCTCCTAACTGCTTGCCTGCCTGCCTTTCTGATTGCCCCTAACCACTTGCCTGCCTGCCTGATCACCTCTAACCACTCTGCCTGCCTGCCTGATTGCCCCTAACTGCCTCTGCCTCAGCCCCCGCCACTGCGGCTTCATTTGGAAGGATTTCCGGAAGGTCGTTTGGCTGTTCTGTTTAATTAGCAGATTATGCTTTTATTATTATAGATTATTACAGATAGTAGTTCTACATTTAGGCATAGTACACTGATATTTCTCCCTCTGTTCTGGTTAATAGCATGAAAAGAAATTAGAAATGTGATGGAAGAAAAAGTAACTTGAAAATTCTCAGCTATTCTTTGAATGTACTTCAATTTAAAAAAAAATTTATATATATATATATATATATATATATATATATATATATATATATATATATATTATTGAATTCAGAGAGGAAGGGAGAGGGAAAAAAAGAGAAAAATATCAATGATGAGAGAGAATCTTTGATTGTCTGCCTCCTGTACACCCCACATTGGGGAATCGAGCCTGAAACCTGGGAATGTGCCCTGACTAGAATTGAACCATGACCTCCTGGTTCATAGGTTGATGCTCAACCACTGAACCATGCTGCCCAGGCTGAATGTACCCAATTTTTTAGGGGCAAGTTTATAATAAAATAAATCATTTTACTTAAAAAAACACACACATAAGGATATAGAACTAGCTAAGGTGGTACAATTCTAATTTTAAGTAAGTCAAAGAATCTAAGAGTAGGTCTACTTCCATGGGAGAATAAGATTCACTAGTTCTTATACTAAATTGAAGGGAGCATCTAATGATATTCATTTCACTGTGAGAATCAGAATGTAAATTTTAATGTTGTTGTTATTGAAATTATAAATCGTTAACATGCAATGCTCTGCTTATTAAAAATTATAAGGCAAATACTTTTGTATTATATAATCTACATTATAAAAATCCAGTGGCTGTAATTCCATAAAACTGTAATGATCAAACAACCATTCACCAGGGGTGCATTGATGGGTCTTGCGGCACGGCGGGGGTCTGGGTCTCACGTGATTTCGTGTGCTGAGCTTCTAGTATTTTTATATTACTGAGCTGTAATAGTTCTCTCTCTATATATATATATATACATATATATCTATATCTATATATGTGTATGTGTACATATATATATATATATATATATATATACACCCTTTAGACAACAATTTCTTAATCAGATTCCTTCATATTTCAGAAAGCTTCTAATGCCTTGCCACTGACATTAAAAACAAAAGCAACAAAGATGTTTTCCTGACACTATTTTCCCCATATATATTCATTAATGCAGTAAAGATTTTTCAAATGCAAAATTCCTGACATAATTAAATTCAACTTTACTATTAAAATCATATTTTAATCATTGATGCTTATCAAGACTTAAACTTATACATTTTCATTAAGAAGGGAAGAATAAATCTGATGACATTTTTAATGGGGATATGTATATCAAGCAGAAAACTAGATGGAACATTCTAATTTTGTTTAACACACACATACACACACATGCATACCTGTACCCCAAAAGTGTGAATTTTCCTTCCAGTTCAGATTCATAAGAATATAATATTTAAAGATAATTTAAGAATAAATATGAATTTAATATAGAACTCTACACTTTCAAGTTTGTCTTCACATTCAGTAATCAGACAACTTGTTTTTCAATTAGTTGAGGTTCCACAGTTTCATTTAATATTTGAATTATTCAGCTTAATTAAAGTGACAAATTCAGACATAAATGTGCTCAAAGGGGTAGAAAAATTAATTGCAATTTAAAATGTAGCATTTAAAAAATATGTCTTCTAGCAGCCTGGAATGTGAAAATATTTGGGATAAAATTTATGTATTTATTTATTTATTTTTATTGATTGATTAAGGTATTACATATGTATTCTTATCCTTCCATTGCCCCCCCATCCCTCTACTTATGCCCTCCCCCCCCCCCCCCCCGTTGTCTGTGTCCATTGGTTAGGCTTATATGAACGCATACAAGTCCTTTGGTTGATCTCTCCCCCTTACCCCCACTCTCCCCTACCTTCCCTCTGAGGTTTGATGGTCTGATCGATGCTTCTCTGTCTCTGGATCTGTTTTTGTTCATCAGTTTATGTTGTTCATTATATTCCAAAAGTTATGCATTTGAAGTTCAAGAAGTATGCCAACTTTACAAATATTAAATAAATAATAACTAAGCTACATTTATGGTATAATTTACAGTTTATTAGTAAGGGTAATTATTAATTATAAAAATATAACTGCTGATCTACTAACATAAAATATTTTTATTATTAATTTATATTTATTAGCATTTTATTTTCAGGATATTATATTTTTACAAAATCTACCTTAATTCTTCTTTTAATTATAAATGGATTTTTTACTAGTATTATGCTGAGTCTCTACATTTGAGTTTAGAATAACATTTTGCTTCATGTATATATTTTTCACTTATTATTTTCTCAAGAATTGAAAGCCATTGCATATCAACATGTTTATTTAATGGTTTATTGTGTTAGTGTTAACATCTTCTTATATCAATAGAGCTAATAAAAACTGTTATAAAATCAGTGATATTCCTTATAAAGTGTGACTTCTTAAAATTATAAAAATACAGTAATTCTTGGGAGTAGTGTTTTTTGACTGTTAGTTTTCCATTGGCTAGATTTGTGCACTATACAAAATTATTTTAATAGTCTGTCAATTTATGACAATATCTGCTTCTTGTCTTCTGGAAACTGCCCTTTTTAATACCTTCATGTGGCTGTCTTCAGTATACTCTTTGCATGTGTAAATGTCTCCAGAATTTACCTTGGTTCTAATGCATAAGTCTATGAAAATGTTATTTGGGGTGTTTGGCAAATTGTTACCTAAGTGGAATTTAAGGAAAGTAGTCAAGTAGCAATGAGTGTGTGTGGGGGGGTGTTACCTGACTTTTGCCAACATTTTATAAACTACTAGAGGCCTGGTGCACAAAATTCATGCACGGGGGGGGGGAGGGTGTCCCTCAGCCCAGCCTGCACCCTTTCCAATCTGGGACCCCTAGAGGAATGTTTGACTGCCCATTTAGACCCGATCCTGGTGGGATCGGGTCTAAACGGGCAGTCAGACATCCCTCTCATAATCCAGGACTGCTGGCTCCCAACTGCTTGCCTGCGTGATTGCCCCTAACCGCTTCTGCCTGCCAGCCTGATCACCAACAAACCACTCCCCTGCCAGCCTGATCAACACCTAACTGCTCCCCTGCCAGCCTGATTACCCCTAACTCTCCTCCCCTGGCTGCCTGGTTACCCCTAACTGCCCTCCACTGCCAACCTGGTCGCCCCTCACTGTCCTTCCTGTAGGCCTGGTCACCCCAACTGCCCTCCCTTGCAGGCCTGGACCCCCCCCCCCAACTGCCCTCTCTTGCAGGCCCAGTCCCCCCAACTGCCCTCCCCTGCAGGCCTGGGTCCCTTCCAACAGTCCTCCCCTGCAGGCCTGATACCCCTCATCTGCCCTCCTTTGTAGGCCCAGTCCCCCCCAACTATCCTCCCCTGCAGGCCTGATCCCCCCCAACTGCCCTTCCCTGCAGGCATGGTCCCCCCAACTGCCCTCCCTTACAGTTCTTGTCCCTCCCAACTGCCCCCTCTTGCTGGCCTGATTGCCCACAACTGCCCTTCCATGCTGGCTATCTTGTGTCCACATGGGGGCAGCCATCCTTGACCACATGGGGACGGCCATCTTGTGTGTTGGAGTGATGGTCAATTTGCATATTACTCTTTTATTAGATTGGATTGAGAACTATTGTCAATGGTTCCTGTGAAAAGTGGAAGGGGAACTGCTAAAATTGAGAAGTTAATAAAGCATCTTTCCATCTAAAATCAATTGTTAGAATAATACTGTCACAGATTATAGAATATCTGGGTATTTATAATCCTATCGTATTTTTACCATATAATCATAAGAAATAAATCTATTCCTAACAATTCTAAAATTTAGTAGCAACATTAATAATTGAGTACAGAGCAAGTCATAACAATCTAAGGTGAAGTTGCCTGCAGTGCTATTCCAATAATTGTCTACAAGTTTCAGGTAAAATAAAGATAAAATTCATTCTTTTGAAAAGTCCTTTTGGTTCACAATGAATAAAAATTAATTAAGAATCATAACCTTCCTCTTTTCAGGCTAAGATTGTTGTAGTGTACCCCCATCTTACAAAGGATGCCTCAAAAAGTCGAATTATGGAGTCATTTATTAAAGGCTGGCGGCATACGAGGGGCTAAAGCGCTCCAGACCTCGCAGCCCGGAACGGCTTGCCACATCTAGCTTATATTGGCAGAATATCACAAAGGTATCAATTATATCTTTGGGTCTGGAATGAGGAACCTGTTTCATGCAAAGCTTTTACAGAAGCGAAATTGAGCAAATTAGTTACCTAAAGTATCTAAGAATCACTGAATCAACAGAAACACATTATCTGGGACCACTTGGGCAATTTAGAATAATTGTGCTGTCCAGATTCTGGGATCACTGAGTCAACAGGAATGCACTATCTGTAGCTACTGAGGCAATTTAGGATAATTTGTGCTCTTCTGATTCTGGGACCACTGAGTCAACCGAAACTCAGTTATCTGTAGCTACTGAGACAATTTAGGATAATTGAGCTGTCCTGGTTCCCAGAAGAATGTTCTTCGATGACCAGTGAGATCACAATCAATGGGATATTCAAACCATCATCAATGGAGTATTGGGATAGCATACATAAGTTCAGAAAATCAAAATAACTTTCTATTGTTTTAGCAAACAAGTAAGTAAAGAACAGCAGTTTCTACCTGAGATGATTGCTACCATACTTCAAGATGTGTTTTCAGTGCTACTAATGATACCAAATTTTTGGACTGGAACCCGAATTCTTTGTCCGCTGGAATCCAAGAATGAATCCACGGACAGAAAGTGGTATAGCCATAGTGGAGATTTATTGAAGAACAAGTACAGACTCCCTCGTGGGGAGAGGGAAGAGTCCCACAGAATGGACTCCTGAGTGGGGAGGTGGAAGAGTCCCACTGGGTTCCTCTTCCCCAAAGACTTATAAAGGCTGCAGATCCTGGTGCCTTGATATCCCCTCTGATTGGTCACTATTCCCTTAGACTGGTTACCATAGTAACTCCTGGACTCAAAGGTTGAACCTCACAAGGCACATGTGAGGTTCTCCCCCCTCTCTTCCTTATTGTTTTCCCATTCCCTTTGTGCTTTCTTCTTCTTAATGAAGGGCTTCCTTCTCTTTATTTTGTAAATATGACCTTTCTTGGTTACTTCCAGTTCCCTTGTCTTATGGAAATATACCTGTTGCTGCCTCCTTGTCTTATGGAGATGTAACTGCACACAGCTTCTTTGTGTTACCGAAATGTACCTTCTCCCAGTCTGCAGCACTGTGCTTTTTCCCATGGACCCCAATTCTAAAAAAATCCCTAAGCCTGCCTATGTCCCCTTAAAATTCCTGCTTCACTAATAATTAAATGAGAGCAAAAGTACACATAACCAGAAGCTTATTAAGATTTCATGTTCAGAAAAATCCCATTTATCTAGAGCACACATAAACTAATCACTAAAATTCTGCAGCATACCAGAAATATGTTATATTTTTGGCTGATCTGACAAATAAAAAACACAGGTATAATTATGATTAATTCACACTGGACTGCTATTGTGTTGGTTGTTGTCATTTTTTACTTGACAATATAAGGGAAAAGAAGTCAATACTTCTGACTAAACTGTCAGGTATTGCATGTTTTAAGAATTCTTGCAGCTCACCAGTTGAAAATCACTGACTTAGTTAGAGTTTAAATGAAACAAACAAACAAAAAGAGAAAAATTCAAAGAAAGCAAAGTAAAAGGCTTATGTAAATTAAATGAAGTATTTAGCTTTTCTTATTGCAAAGACTGAGTTTGTCCGCCAAAAGTATTTCACTTATCTGGTGAGAGACAGTATAAAGGGACATAATTTTAATATTAGAAGTATTTGCTGTTTGTATATTCTTAGAGTTAAAATATCCAGTTCCCTAGATTTATTGTTAATAAATTGAAAAGCTTGATGTTCTATTTTATTTTTATAATTTAAATGAGATACTGAGAAGGCAAACCCCTATTTTGTAAAACTACTGTTTGGAATTCTCTGCTGTTGTTTTAGACAAGACTCTTATTCTAAAAAAATAACTTTGCTTTCTAGCCTGCTTTAGCCTGCTTGAATAATGAGGAAGATAAACTTAGCTGTCTGACCTTGTAGGGCAGAGACTAGATATGCCCATAATTTCAATGCCATGACAGGTGCATTTTTTAATTGGATAGAACTGTGTTGTTTTCAAGGCCAGCTGTGAGATAACCACTAAGTGCACATAGGGCTGGATCCTTAATAAAACGGGAAGTTCTGCTTGTAGCCTTGCTTAGAATTTGAATTCATTTTCTCTAAGCCCACCGTGGTGAATAAAGTGTGTCTCTCCAAACTCTCCTGCATTGTTTGATTGATCCGGTTCTCTGTAACATAATTTGGGGCATTGGCCGGGAAAACCAACCCATGCTTGGCTCTTTAGCCTCTGGTGAGTGGACAGGCTTAGGGGCCCAGGGGTGTTGGACAGGACTCCGGGAGGCGCTGCTCTGCTGAATTAGCAGAGTTAAACCGGGGGACTCTGGGCGCTCCTGGACCTCAGCCCAGGACCCGGCCAGCATCTGGAGAGAGTGGACAGATACTTCTGGACCTGTCGACAGAATCGGAAAGGTAGGGGCCCCATCAGTTCAGCCCACTCCAAGTGAGTAGAAGGGGGAGCTTGATCACCTCCCCAGAAGCCATCCGGCTTCCTCAGGCAAATTAATCAGGAATTGGGTGGATTGTTGTTTAAATTCTGAGTGAATGTCTGGTGAAAGTGTGTGAGTGTGGAGGGAGAGGGCCTGCCCTCTCCTCTCCTTTGTGTGGCTCCACGACTTCGGTTACGGAGTCCGAGTGGGCCCCAACCTGCGGTTCTGCGATTTGTCATATGGTATAATGGTGACTCACCCCCACGTGGCGGTGACCAGGCCCGGGGTTTATACAGGTGCACCTTAGCTAAGACAAATCTAAGCTCCCAAGGGACGCGGCCAGGAGGGCATCTGAGTGAGGATCTGTGAAAACAGGTCACCCCCTCCCTTGTCTGTCTCTCGCCACCGATCATCATGGGGTCGGGACAGAGTAAACCCACTGTTCTCAATTGCATGTTGAAAAATTTTAAGAAGATATTTGATGGAGATTATGGAATTAAAATGAAGTCTGAAACATTGAGGAAATTCTGTGAAGTGGAATGGCCAGCCTTTGGGGTTGGCTGGCCCTTGAAAGGCTCTTTAGATGAAGGATTGGTCAGGACGGTGTGGAATGTAGTCACAGGAGATCCTGGACACCCAGATCAGTTTCCCTACATAGACAGCTGGTTAGAAATTGCTCAAACCTTGCTGCCTTGGGTCCGGTTCTGTGTGTGTAAGAAGGAACAGAGTAAGGTTTTAGTAGTAGGAGTGAAGAGGCAGGCAGGGCAGGTGCAGGCTAAGGAGAGGCAGACAGGGCAGGAGCAGGTCCCTCAGAAGGAAGTTCAACCCCCTATTCTACAGGACCCCCCCCCCGAGGAAGTTCCACCAGTGTTACCACATCCATATGAACCACAGGCAGCACCAAGTGCCCCCCCTGCTAACCTGGAAGGTCCGGAAAGTATGGAAACACCGCCCGCCTCCATCTCCCCTCCACCAGGCTCTCCAGAGTCAGTTGGGCGGCGCTTGCGTTCAGCCGATCAAGGGCCCAAGCCACAACCAGCACATCAGATGCCTCTCAGGGAGACTCGGGGTGCCCAAGTGCTTGGTGAAGATGGGACCTTACAGGAAGGAAGGCCAGTCTATTACTATCAGCCCTTTACCACAAGTGACATCCTGAATTGGAAGCAACACACCCGAGCTTATTCTGAAAAACCTCAGGCCATGGTAGATCTCCTAGAAATGATCTTCCAGACCCAGAAGCCCACCTGGGTGGACTGCAAGCAGCTCCTTTTTGCATTCTTTAACACTGAGGAGCGCATGAGAGTAATGACAGAGGCTCGGAAGTGGCTCCAGACCCAGGCCCCGGCAGGGACATTAGACACAGACAGATGGGCAAGGGAGGCCCTCCCCGATGAGGAACCTAATTGGTCCCCGAACTCAGAAGACGGAAAGACCAGGCTAGAAAGGTATCGGCTGGCCTTCCTCCAGGGGGTCAGGGCTGGAGCCAAGAAGCCCACCAACATGGCTAAAATCTCTGAGGTTTTCCAGAAGCCTGATCAAAGTCCAGAAACTTTCTATGAGAGACTGACTGTGTGAGGCATACCGGATCTACACTCCCTTTAACCCTGAGGCCCTGGACACTCAAACCATGGTAAATGCTGCTTTTGTAGGCCAAGCCCAGCCTGATATCAGGAGAAAATTACAGAAGCTGGAAGGGTTTGCAGGAAAAAATGCTAGTGAACTGCTGGAGATAGCCAACAAGGTTTTCATCAACCGAGACAGGGCAGCAAAAGAGGAGGAAGAAAAGAGAATGCAAAGAAGGGCCAATGTGATAGCAGCGGCTTTCAGAGGTTCGGGCCCCCAGACAGCACAAAAAGGGAAGCGAGAAGACAGATCAGGAGGGAAAGGAAGAGCAAGTCTGAGACCCTGTCTCCTTACAATGTGCCTATTGCACATTGTAAGGAGACAGGGCACTGGAAGAATGAATGCCCCAAACGGCAGAGCAAGAAAATAGGGCCCCCTTTTCCACCCAGTCGCTATCAATCAGAACCACCTGAAGCAGACCTTATTGGGCTGGCAGCAGCTGACTCTGACTAGGACAGACCGGGCTCTTTGCAGCTGGGCCCCCATGAGTCCATGGTCAGAATGAAAATTGGGGGCCAGACTGTGAACTTTATGGTTGATACGGGAGCCAAGGAGCAGTTCACCTGGACCAGACATCCACAAGGATTTAAAAACTCCCCTACTCTCTTTAGTGGAGCACTAGCATCTGATTTATCTAAGATCCCAGGACAGGACTTGGGGTGTGTTCTACTCCAATATGTAGACGACCTCCTACTGGCTAGCTCCACACGAGCTCAGTGCTTGGAAGGGACACGAGCACTCCTGAGACTGTTAACTGAAACAGGTTATAGAGTGTCCAAGAAAAAGGCACAGATTTGTCAGAAGGAAGTCAAGTATCTAGGCTTCCAAATCACCCAAGGGAAACGAAGGCTAAGGACTGAAAGAAAGCCGGCAGTATGTGCCATCCCAGTCCCTAGCACCCAGGGACAGATTCGGGAATTCCTGGGAGCAGCAGGGTTCTGTCAAATCTGGATCCCAGGGTTTTCAAATCTGTCCAAGCCCCTCTATGAAGCTTTAAAAGGGGAAGAGAAGGCATCCATTGTATGGGGCCCTGAGCAGAAGAAAGCCTTCATCAGCATAAAGGCAAAGCTTACTAAGGCCCCAGCACTTGGGTTATCAGATGTGACATGGGACTTTAATCTCTTCATCCATGAGAACAACGGAGTAGCCCTACGAGTTCTAACCCAAAAGTTTGGACCCTGGCAAAGACCAGTAGCCTATCTCTCCAAGCAGATTGACCCAGTTGCCTCCAGGTGGCCCCCGTGTCTCAGGGCCCTTGCAGCCACGGCATTATTAATCAAAGAAGCAGATAAGCTTACCCTGGGACAAAACTTAAATGTAAAAGTAACTCATTCTGTTATTACTTTAATAAAAGCTAAAGGGCAGCACTGACTAACTCATGCTCGGATGACTCAATACCAAGGATTGTTAATTGAGAATCCTCGGGTATGATTAGAAGCAGTAAGAACTCCTAATCCTGCCACCTTTCTACCCATTGCTGAGGGGGCCCCTGAGCATGATTGCCTGGAAGTCCTAGAGGAGGTTTACTCCAGCCGGCCAGATCTAACGGATAGGCCCCTGCCAAACCCGGACTTGGTATTGTTCACAGATGGCAGCAGCTTCTTAGATGAAGGAAAAAGACGAGCTGGGTATGCAGTGGTATCAGACTGTGAGACCATTGAAGCACAGGCCCTGCCTGAAGGATGGTCAGCGCAGAGGGCAGAACTCTGGGCCCTTGCCAGAGCTTTGGAACTCACTAAGGATAAGCATGCCAACATCTACACTGATTCACGCTATGCCTTCACTACCCTGCATATTCATGGGGCTATATACAAGGAAAGGAGGCTTCTGACGGCAGGAAGAAAAGGAATCAAAAATCAAAATGAGATTTTAAAGTTACTAGAAGCAGTTTGGGAGCCTAAAGAAATAGCTGTCATTCATTGCAAAGGTCACCAGAAAGGGAAAGACTCAGTGTCAGAAGGAAACCAGCGTGCTGACGCCGCAGCAAAGCAGGCTGCCAAGGGACAAGCAGCACCGGCACGGATCATGTTGGCCCCCGAATTACCTGAACCTCCAAGGTACACTTCGCAGGAGGAAGAATGGACTCAGCAAGAAGGTAGCAAAAGAACAAAAGAAGGTTGGTGGATATTTCCAGATCATAGGGTCTATGTCCCAGAACAGTTAGCCCATAAAGTAGTCCTCCAGCAGCATGAACTTACTCATTTAGGGAAGACTGCTCTAGAAACTTTGTTAGGCAGATATTACCTAATTGCCCATCTTCCCTCCTTGTGTGCCTCAGTTTCTCAGCGTTGCCTCCTCTGTGCACAGAACAATGCCAAACAGGGTCCTGTGGGACCGATAAGAGTTCAGCGCTGTGGGCAAGCTCCCTTTGAGGACTTAGAAGTAGACTTTACAGAAGTAGGGCCTAACAGAGGAAATAAATACCTACTAGTCTTTGTTTGTACCTTTTCAGGCTGGGTTGAGGCATATCCCACTCGCATTGAAAAGGCGAGAGAAGTCACTGAGGCATTGCTGAAGGACATAATTCCGCGGTATGGAATGCCTCTGACCATAGGGTCCGATAATGTCCCAGCCTTTGTAGCAGAAATAGTATAACAGGTAACTAAGGCTTTAGGAATTAGATGGAACCTACATACAGCTTACAGGCCTCAGAGTTCAGGGAAAGTAGAACGTATGAACCGGACTCTAAAGCAGACTATGGCTAAGCTATGCCAAGAGACAACCTTACCCTGGACAGATATCTTGCCTCTTGTACTTTTGCGGGTACGCTGTGCCCCGAGGGCCAGGGTAGGTTTCTCTCCCTTTGAAATTCTATATGGTAGACCCCCTCCCTTAATTCGGCCAAAGGGAGATTTGGGGGAAATAGGAAACTTAGAAATCCAGAAGCAACCACAAGGACTTGGAAAAACTGTCTTTGAGGTACACAGATGGGTTACTGACCGACTACCCATCTCTCTAGGAGCAGCTGTGCATCCTTATAAACCTGGAGACCAGGTTTGGGTAAAGGATTGGAAAAAAGAGCCCCTTAAGCCAATTTGGAAGGGACCCTACCCAGTCATACTAACCACTCCCACAGCTCTCAAGGTTGCAGGACTGAACAACTGGATTCACCACTCTCAGGTGAAAGCAGCATACCAGCCGAGCGACGTCCAGCCTGAGTGGAAGGTGACCTCTGACCAGAACCACCCCCTGCGGCTCACCCTCAAGAAAACAACGGACCTGGCTGATCAACCTGCTCCAAGGGATTCAGAAACGCCCTGCTGAATTCTTCCTTACACTAATCTTTCTTTCTTTTCTTTTCTTAAATTGGAAATGCTCTGGTATTTCTGGATAATTATTGTTTTTATCTTTCTAATAATTCTCATTTTGTCTTCTTATGAGTGCTGCCAGAACCCGAGGCGAGTCCCAGGAGGAGAACTCCTCTGCCCTTGCTGGGACACAGAGGCACCATAAATTCACTGCTTCCCACACAGCAAAGGAACACGATGAAGCTAAGGCTAATTCTTTCACTGTTACTGAACTCTCTTAATCTCAACCACTCACAGGTCTACACTCTGCCCCTTAAGAGCAGTCCAGCTAATCCCTCTCCTTATAACACTTGGCATTTCAGCAGGGGTTAGCACTGGAAGAGGGGGACTTCCCTCTCCTACTATCAGTCTATCCAAAGACCTTGCTGACAGTTTAGAGGAAATAGCTCAAGGTATTGTTGCAGTACAGGATCAGTTTGACTCACTGGCAGCTGTTACTCTCTAGAATCGAAGAGGACTAGACCTTCTCACAGCGGAGAAAGGGGGGCTGTGCCTGTTCCTTGAGGAAGAGTGCTGGTTTTATGCTAACCAGTCTGGTATTGTAAGGAATGGGGCCAAGAAACTAGCTGATCGAGCTTCAAAAATGAGACAGGAGTTATCTGAGACCTGGGCTGCATGGGGGGAGTCTGAAAATGGCTCCTTCCATTGACAGGACCACTGTTAATGCTACTCATAGCCATAACCCTAGGACCATGTCTTCTAAATCTGTTAACTTGCTTTATCTCATCCATTCTAGCTGCCTTTTAAGTTCAAATGGTCCTACAAGCCAGAAGAATTCCCTACAAACCTCTCCAAGAGGAAGAAACGGGATGTTAACCCTTTGGACACTGCCCCTTTACAGCAGGAAGCAGTAAAAGAGTTTCGACACCCCTGTTCACCATAACATCCCGTGGTTATTGTACAACAAGGCTGAAAAGCTTGTGGGACAAGTGGGGGGGATGAGAAGGCAAACCCCTATTTTGTAAAACTACTATTTGGAATTCTCTGCTGTTGTTTTAGACAAGACTCTTATTCTAAAAAAAATAACTTTGCTTTCTAGCCTGCTTTAGCCTGCTTGAATAATGAGGAAGATAAACTTAGCTGTCTGACCTTGTAGGGCAGAGACTAGATATGCCCATAATTTCAATGCCATGCCAGGTGCATTTTTTAATTGGATAGAACTGTGTTGTTTTCAAGGCCAGCTGCGAGATAACCACTAAGTGCACATAGGGCTGGCTCCTTAATAAAAAGGGAAGTTCTGCTTGTAGCCTTGCTTAGAATTTGAATTCATTTTCTCTAAGCCCACCGCGGTGAATAAAGTGTGTCTCTCCAAACTCTCCTGCATTGTTTGATTGATCCGAATCACTGTAACAATACAAGGATTGAAATAATGTGAATTATTGAATCTAATATGTGCTCCACACTTCATTGGGATCCCTTACCATGTGCAGAATCATGATACTTGCTGTGAGAAAGAATAGAGGGGGTATTTATTTTTCTTCCTAAGAATAATCTTCCAATGTCTCCACTACTAATAAGGATACAAAGCATAATTAAAAAAGAAATTAAATGTGTTTAGTTATTTTTATTATTTTAAACTAAACGTTTTCCCTCATTACTGTCACTATATCCAAGCAAATTTCTAACATCTCTAAATTACAGATTATTCAACAATAGACAGCATGACATTTTCACTATCAATTTAATTGTACCATTGCATAAATATGTAAAAGAAATATGCACACTATATTTTAATGAAATCATTAAAATATTGCACAATAATTCATAATGTTGGTAAAATCCCCCACCCCAATTTATAGAAAACTCCAGAGCAAAGGTTTCAAAGCTAAATTACAGTTTAGAGCTATTGTAGTGTTCATTACAGATGTTCGATCAAACAGTAATTAAACAAGAGAATGCTCCAACTAGTGAACACATTAGTTAGGAAGAGGTTTACAAAACAGAATTTGAGCTGGTGTAGGGAGAAAGAGGCTTAAAGTACTAAACAAATTTATCAGGTTTATCAACAAATAATAGTCATTCATGTTTTAACCAGAACATATGTTTGTGGTCAGGACTATAAAAGTGCCTTCTCAAAAAGTTATACTAGTAAAATACTGAGTTTGATAAAGAAAAAAACTGAAAAACCAGAAACATTTGTTACTGCACAGTTGTGTTATAATTATCATTAACATTAGTATCAATTTGAATCATTTAGTTGCTTTAAAAATAATTACATATTTCTAGTATTTTAAATTATACTATTGAGACAAAAATGGCTGAAAAACTGAATTTAGAATCTGTGATTTTTAGCTTGATTTTCAATATGTATTTTATAGATATGCAATCCAGTCATATTCTCTTGTACACAGTTGCATAAATGAGGTTTCATGTTGGAAGTGACAGAAAAGCCATTTTTAACAGGCTGAATAAATCGATTTTATGTAAAACTATAACTGTAAGCTTGAACACTGTACATGCCATTAGGAGTTACTTTCTCTGCCTTTTGGATCTCCATGTCTTAATTTTATATTCATACTAACTCTTGAAACATCACTAAGATTCACTTACATTTTCATATCTCATTTTTTCCTGGAGATTCCAGCAAACAACCCTTTATTTCTATTGGCTGAGATTGACTTACATGCCCATACTAAAATTAAAATATTGGAAGAGGTTTAGGCACTTCTATTACTTAACTTCCTTTTCTCCCCAATAAATTTTCATATATTTGTGTATTTTGACTTTTCAAGAACATTCACTGTTCTCACATTCAGAAAATTATCTTACCAGATCCATTTAGTTTTATGGAAAGAAATACGAACTTCTCCAGAATTCAGCAAAATGGTTTTGATAAAAATCATCTAGAAAGAAACATTAATTTTCTTTTTAGCAGCAATTTGCATTTCAGGGTAGGGAGGATGGATTTTTTTTCTTAATATTTGGGGAATAAACAAGAGGAAAACTAGGAAATAAAAAGAATCCAAAGAAGTTTGTGTATAATTGTTCAGGATTAAGGTAGCAGGAGATCTCACCCCAAATGTATCTTACATATAAAAGTGTGAGCTTTTTATTTCTCTAAGCCCATAGAAGGGTCATCTTAACAAAATTTATGATATTCTATTCTATGTATTCCATTGTTTAAATATGTAGAATTGAATTTCTTATGTTTTGGTTTCTTCATCTGCAAAATAAGAATTAAAGGACACATGTAAATGATTTTAACCATCATAAAATAATTTGATAATTTTAAAATTGAAACAACTGATTAATTGTACTATTTGATTCAAATAATGAGACTGATTTTAATTTATTAAAAATATTATAATTGGCAATTCTAATTCATTACATTGGTTCATATTTAATCCAATCAAATCAATAAAATTATATTTGTATCTATAGCTTATTACATCTTAGTTATTTAAATTTTATTGTATTTATTGACAACAGTGTTTATTACTTTTCCTGCTTTAAATATCAATGTTTTCTTTTAAGTATTTTGCTTTCAATATTTTTCTTAGAAAAGTTCTACCCATTGAAAGAATGAGAGAGAGAGGCCAAAAAACCAGGACTACAGGCTTTATTAGAGGAGAAGGACCCAGCCGGGCTGTCTTGCAAGGGGAGAACAGCAACACTTGCAGAGGGGAACACGCCTTTTGAGGGGAGGAATGGGAAGGGATGGGGCTTAGGGTACTCGGCACGCGCTGATTGGTGGTTTCATATAAGGCACATGATTAGGCACTTAGGTACTTAGGAATCAAGAGCTTAGGGTATTTGGCAGGTGCTGATTGGTGATTCAATGTATAGTCCATATAAGGTGCCTGGTTAGGTACTCAGGTATGTCCAGGCCGCAGGTGCAGGTTACGTCATACTCTGTCCATCAGTTGGGGGAAGGGAGGATCTATCACCCATTCTAAATTATGCATATTTATCTTTTATTTGATATTTTGGAGATTATTTGATAATTATATGTTGAATGCATTTGAAACATATATTAATATTCAATTAGGGAATGTAGCCAATGACATTTTCTATTTTCATAAGCCATTCATTCATTCATTCATTTTTTGACACACCACCTTCTAATAAGTTATAATTTTCACTAGTAATAATCATATATGCCAAATTTATTTTGTTTCTTAACTAATAATCTTTGCACTGTTTGAATTTGCCTTACCTAACATGTGCTTTCCCCCCCAATATTCTGTTGAATTTATATAATATACATATGTTCATAAGAGAAAAGTTATATTATATTTGGGCTTCTGTCATTATATATTTTTAGTGGAATATTTGCAAGTTTAAAATTGACCAGCAAGCCCAGACAATGTGGTTGAGAATTGACCCATGCAACAAGAGGTCCATGGTTTCATTCCTGGTCAGGGCACATGCCTTGTTTGCGGCCTTGTTACCCAGAGAGAGGTGCAGGCAGCCAATCTATGTTTCTATCTCTCTCTCCCTATCCTTTCCTCTCTCTCAAATACATACATACATACATAATTAAATAAAAGTGATCAGCAAGGGTTCATATAAAATTAAAATATACTTTTTATGAAATGTTAAAAGAAAACCTTCACATCAATAGATTGAGTGTTTATATACATTTTCATCTTTTTGTATTAGTTTTTCCACAGGTTTAATTTTATTTTGGTGGAGATTCTCTGTCTTGGCTGGAAGGCACTGTATCTGGGAGGTTTCCTTTGTTGATGTAAGAAGCATTTAACCCTATAGAGAACATTTATGAGTTCATTGGAGCCAAACTGACAACAGTTTCCAGGAATCAAAACCTCAATGGATTGAGAAAATATTACAGAAAATTACAATTTTACCACACATTTTTTCTGTCAGAATCAAAGGGGGAGAAAGGGGTTACGTGAAATCCACTGTTGATAGATTAGGGAGGTGGGAGAAAGCAAAATGGGGAAATCTCTACGACTGGATAAAAAGTAAAATGAAGAGGCAAATACTTCTTTTACATTGGTGGGCACAGGATAGTTAACGATTAATATTTACAGCACACAGAGATGGCATGGGGGAGAACACAGTAAGGAGTTCTGTGTTCTATGTTCAGGAAGGAGGTTGTGCCTGAGGGGTCTGGAAAAAGGAGATCACACTAACATTCCAAAGTTATGTTATCATAGATGTGAAAAGACAATGGACAGGCTCAGTTAAGGTAAAGATTGACTTTTGTCAAGGAGATATCAGCCTAGGACATGACTACCTGCCATGACCAGCTTTCAGTTAGGAAGTTTTAATTTCAGACCATCCTATGTGGTTACTGTAGGTCTCTGAGTTTGTAAGGTCTGCCATGCAGGCCTCCCTTGAGCTTGTCAGATGTAGCCCTTTTTCATCCACACGTTCAAACACATTTCATTGCTTTTTGCTGATGGAAGTTTTCAAAGTTAATTTTATGACTTCTATTATTTCAGGGCTGCTGTATGAATAACATTTTCCCCTCATATATGTTTATCTTTATCCATTTTGTTGAATGTTAAAAGGGATGTTGGAATCTTGTGTGCATGCTATAATAATTTTGGAACAAGTTTATTGGTTATTTATCAAAATGATGCTTAATGCATATGCTATACAAGCATTTAATACTTTATAAATACTTGATTTAAGAATAAAATTAAAGTTCAAGAGGCAAACTGTCTCCTTTTACATGTCTTACATAGTTTAATACTTTTTACCATTTAAATATAGGTTTCTCTTGATAAGGTTTTTTCTTTATTTTAGTTGTAAATATGCAATTCTCTAAAACATTAAAAAGTAAAATGATCTCGGACATAAAATGGGGATTGAAAAATCATTTTATTTACAAACTACTTTGTAATTTTAAAAATTGGATATTCTCTGTATTTTAAGGATTGTGATTATTTTTTTAATATGTTGCCTGTCACTTTTAGTAATGAAATATTAGAATAATATTTTAGATATGTTACTTTTATATTATCCTAGTGTCAGACATGCAGTTTTGTTCATCACTTAGGTGTTCTTTTTTGTGCAACGCTATTTGCAGAAAACAACCAAGTGTTACTACTCTACTAATTAGACATTACTATTTAACACTAACCAGCTTCTTTTTATTAAACACCTTCTCGATTTCTTATGTAAATAGTATCAAGAAAATTGAAGATGCAAAATTTTTTAAAAATTAATATACTAGGGTAATGAATTAAGACTAAATCCTATATAATAAAAGGCTAACATTCAAATCAACCGAACGGTGGAATGACCGGTTGCTATGGTGTTCATTGACCACCAGGGCGCAGACACTCAACACAGGAGCTGCCCCCTGGTGGTCAGTGCATTCTCACAGGTGGAGTGCCACTCAGCCAGAAGCTGGGTTCATGGCTGGCCTGTGCAGTGGCAGTGGCGGGAGCCTCTCCTGCCTTCGTGGCAGCGCTAAGGATGACCAACTGCCATCAGTCGGACATCCCCCATGAGCTCCCGGTCTGTGAGAGGGCTCAGATCGGGCTGAGTGACATCCCCAAGTGCACTAATTTTGTGCGCCAGGCCTCTAGTAAAAATATAATAGCTAATATGTCTTGTTGAATTCTCAGTGAATGATTATTTTTATTACAATACTTAGCCCTGACCAGTGTGGCTCAATGGATAGAGGGTCAGTATGAGGACCAAAGGGTCACATTCCCAATCAAGGGCATGTACCTCCCCATTGGGTGCATAAGGGAGACAATAAGTTGGTGTGTCTCTCTCACATCAATGTTTCTCTCTCTTTCTCTCTCTCTTCTTCCCTTCCATTCTCTCTGAAAAGCAATAGAAAAAATCCTCAGGTTAGCATTAAAAAAATAAAAATAATAAAATATAAAACTTAGGATAAGAGAATTTTTCAAATCCTACACTCCTTTTAATTAACATAATGTTTGTTTTTCTTACATATTAGTAAAGGAACAATTTAATAATAAGTCTAGTATGATTTAGAAGTAGCCTACTTATTTTTAGATATTGAGATTCAGAATTTTTTTATAACTCGCTATGACCTATAGGCTGAAAAAAAGTTTTACTACCAATCCCTCATACTTAATTAGGTGAGACTTTTAACACATTTAATTATCAACTACTACCATTTGGTATTCCTGCACCAAAATAATTGTGACCAGATATATTTTTTTAATGAATACATGCTTTGAGTGCACTATGATTAAAAGGAATGGCTTATATAATGGAAAACTTTTGTAAAACCTAAGAACCTATTATAATAAAAAAAATGTCTGTTAAAAAGCCATCCAATTTATAAGCTTCGTGCTATACATAATGAAATAAAAGTCATAGAAATTTACAGTCAATTCATTCTTTTCAATGTGGTAGTGGAATACTCTATAAATTCAGAAATTCTTTTGAATTTTTTATATAAATGTGTGGGTATACAGACATACATGGAAACATGCATATGTAAAAACATACACCTAATACTTTGTTGTCATAATTTTTTTCCAGATCCATACTCTGGTTGCCACTTGTATCTTCAAAATTTGTACTTTACAAAGCTCCTGAAATTTTACTCCAATCACACTGGGAAGATTTCCATAGTCATCAAGACAGCAAGAAGTTAACCAATATATTTATCAGCCAATTTCCATGCTCCTTAACACTTTGTTTGCATAGGAATATTACTAGATTACATAATACAGGAAATATTTTGTAATCAAACACTAACAATGTTAAAAAGTTGCAATATTTTTCTCATTTTTTAAAAAAGGTTGTGATCAAATATAAATTATAAATAGATGCTTGCACTACCAATAACTATACAGTGAACAATTCATATTTCATATGTGCATGCATACAAAAAAACCCATCTGTTATATTTAGTTATACAACAATATTTGATAAAGGTAAGAAAATATACCACATAGGATTCATGTGAAATTAACATAAATAACAATAACATTAAAGAACAAAATTCATCTCAGTAAATTTGAAGACCTAATTTACTTTATTAAGTGATTCATCAATCAGGCAGTACCCCATCCAAAAAGTGGACGAGTGCTACAAGGGGTTGTACAAAATGAGAAGTTTTTACAGAAAGAAGAATATAGCAGGAAGCATATTAATAAAAAAAATAGAAACAGTTATTTTTAGTCCAAAACTTCTTCTTTTTGAAGGAAAGGAAAATGCAAGGGTTTTATCATGCAGACTGCCTATTCTTCCTATGGGGAGAAGGCCCATATGGTAGATTACCTCATTGATGTTGACCAGAAAATTTCAGACTAGTTGATTAAGATTACATTTCTGGTGAAGATCAAAACTGTGATTAAGTCAGTTATAAAATCTAGGTTTGGTATCATGAGTCGTAAAACAAGTGACACTATTTTGAGCCTGTGGTTTTCTCTTTAACAACAACAATAAATATCTATATATATATAAAAGCCTAAGCGATGGTTACAACCAAATGACCAGATGCTATAATGCACACTGACCACCAGGGAGCAGACGCTCAACGCAGGAGCAGACCCCTGGTGGTCAGTGCGCTCCCATAGCCAAACTCCCCTGGCCAGCCAACCTTGCGTGGTCCCTCCCTACAGCTGGCAGGCCCCAATCACCTGATCGGGGCCAAGCCCCAGGCTGGAACGGGAAACCGGGTGTGAGTGGCAGTGGATGCAGCCCCTTTCCTAAGGGGGACCAAGGACCAGCTCCCTCCTCGGGGCCGGTGGCCAACCTCCCATGCCCTGTCCCTCCCCCCGGCCGGCAGGCCCCAATCAGCCTGCCACTCACCTGCCATGGTGGCAGCTCAACAGTGAGGGAAGGAGTGGGGGAGGCAGGGAACCACATGGTGATGGATCAGCATCTGGCGTCCGTTCCTTCCATGCCTGGCCCGGCAACCATTGCCTCCTCTCCCGACCCTGCAGTGACCTTTGGGCCCCAATCGGCCCTGATTGCCGGCCAGGCCTAGAAACCATATCTGTGCATGAATTTCATGCACTGGGCCTCTAGTCCTATCTAATAAAAGAGTAATATGCAAATTGACCATACCTCCGCTACACCAACAAGCCATGCCCACCAGCCAATCAGGAGTGGGTATGCAAATTAACCCAACCAAGATGGCTGCGGCCACGGAGCAAGCAGGGGCTTGGATTTCCCCAGCAATGGAGGAAGCCAAGCTTTCCACACACCCTGGCTGGCCCTGGACTCCACTCAAGGCTACAAAGTTTCAATTATAGAAGATAAATAAATCCCAACAAAAATGGCAGCAGCAACAGAGCTGGAGAGAGCAGGAGGCTTGAGTTGCCCCTGGCGATGGAGGAAGCCAAGCTTCCTCAGCCCTGGCCTGCCTTGGCCTCCGCTTAAGGCTACAAAGTTTCAATTATAGAAGATAAATAAATCCCAGATACCAGGGCCTCCACTTGGGTCGCCGGGGGGGCGTGGCTGTCCTGCAAACCACCACAGACCCCTCGCCCAGGCTACCCGACGCCCCAAGAGAACCCCCACCCTGATCCGGGACACCCTTCAGGGAAAACCAGCTGGCCCCCACCCTTGCACTAGGCCTCTATCCTATCTAATTAAAGAGTAGTATGCAAATTGACCATCACTCCAACACACAAGATTGCTGCCCCCATGTGGTCAAAGATGGCTTCCCCAATGTGGCCACAAGATGGCCAGCATGAGAGGGCAGTTGGGAGGGACCAGGCCTGCAAGGGAGGGCAGTTGGGAGGGACCAGGCCTGCAAGGTAGGGCAGTTGGGGGAGACCAGGCCTGCAGGGGAGGGAAGTTGGGGGGGACAAGTCCTGCAGGGGAGGGAAGTTGGGGGGGACAAGTCCTGCAGGGGAGGGCAGTTGGAGGTGACCAGGCCAGCAGAGTAGGGAAGGTAGGGGCGACCAGGCCAGCAGTGGAGGGAAGTTAGGGGCAATTGAGCCTGCAGGGGAATGCAGTTAGGGGTGACTTGGCCGGAAGGGGAGGGCAATTAGGGGCAATCGGGCTGGCAGGGAACAGGCCTACAGGGAGGGCAGTTGGGAGGGACCAGGACTGCAAGGGAGGGCAGTTAGGGATGACGGGACCAGTAGGGGACAGCAGTTGGGGGCAACTAGGCTGGCAGAGGAGGGCAGTTACGGGTGACCAGGCTGTCAGGGGAGGGCAGTTAAGGGCAATCGGGCAGGCAGGGGAGCAGTTAGGTGTTGATCAGGCTGGCAGGGGAGTGGTTAGAGGGTGATCAGGCTGGCAGGCAGAAGCAGTTAAGGGCAATCAGGCAGACAGGCAGTTGAGCAGTTGGGAGCCAGCAGTCGTGGATTGTGAGAGGAATGCCCGACTGCCCGTTTAGGCCTAGTCCGGTGGGATTGGGCCTAAATGGGCTCTCAGGCATCCCTCTAGGAGTCCCAGATTGGAGATGGTGCAGGCCAGGCTGAGGGACAACCCCCGCCCCTGTGCATGAATTTTGTGCACTGGCTCTCTATATATAAAAGCCTAAGTGACCGAACAACCCGTCAACCAGTCGCTATGACGCACACTGACTATCAGGGGGAAGATGCTCAATGAAGGAGCTGCCCCCTGGTGGTCAATTCAATCCCACAGCAGGAGTGCTGCTCAGCTAACTGACCTGTCGTGGTGGCCCACCAGCCTGGTGGTAGCCACTTGCTCCCTCAGTAATCCTGCAGGTCCGATCTCTGGAGAACAACGGGCCATGCACTGATGGACCAGTGCCGCGGGCATGATCCCAACAGTGCTGCCAACCTCCTGAATGTTGGCCTCTTGCACCTTGGCTGCTTCTCCTCCCTAGATGCTCTGGAAAGAAGAAAAGATATAAAAGTGGTCACCAGGTGGTTACCAACAACCGGTGCAAATGTCAGCGATACGGATCTGGATCCCAGGCCAGGAAAGGCATCCCACTGCCTTCCCAGAGAGCTGATTGCATACTAGCCCCAACCCCCATCCCCTCAGGATGGGCTCCAGACACAGGGCTCAGGGCTGGCAAGCACCACTATAGCAGTGCGAGCCTCTCCCGATCAGGACTGACTGGGTGTGAGCCCATGGCAGGCGCAGTGGGAACAGGATGAGCAGGAGAGGCAGGGAGGAGTGGCAGGCGGCATTGGATACTGGTTTCGGCCCAATCCCCACAGGTCACACTTAGGGACCCCACCCATGCACAAATTCGTGCACTGGGCCTCTCATTTTTTATATTTTTTTATATTTCTCTTCCTTCTTCTTTATTCTATAAAAGCTTCCTGCCTTCCACCCCATTTTGTAGTTCTCTGAAAATATTGACTTCCTGAAGTATTCAATTTGTTGTATAATTTAAATTCCTTTCTTTACTCATTATTTAACAAAAGCTAATTTCATTACCAAGCTAAAACTCACTGCTTGTGTTACATAGAAGCCAATACTATGACACCAGCTTTTGAGAATAGAAAAAAATTTATTGTAAAGTCAACTGACAAGAAGTCAGGAGGCAACTCTCAAATATGTCTCCTTGATCAATAGTTTGGGGTGGAATTTAATGGGTTTAGCATTAGATCTTTCACTTCTAAAAGGATTTCATCTTTCTGGTTCTTTGGTTCCATGGGTTGGGGGAAGAAACTTTGTTCTGGGTAAATTTACAACCTTTTTTCCTATGTGCATGCTTTAACTGTGTGACTTGTAGCTTTGTCCTTTAGTCTCTGAAAAACAATTCAGTATCTTGTAATGAACAGGGTAGGGCCAATTTGAGGTGGTTTTGTGGCATAATTTTAAGAAATAAATTAAATAGCTTTGCTATTTAAATAACTTTAGTGCAATTGTTTCTTAACTTCTCTCTCATTTTCAAATGAAAAATCTGTCTAAAATATAATTTTGATGCTAATTATGTGACATCAACAGTAGGATAGTATCAATTTGGTTCTACAGACAAAACAAAATAAAACAAATAAAACAACAACATTCTTTTCAAGTAAGTATTTTAGTGTTTAAAACTCTGAAGTAACATCAAAGCTTTGAAAGTTTATTATAATATATATTATTGAAATCTTAAATTAACTATTTGCATTTTTAAAGTAACATGCTTTTTAATCTTATAAAAGTAAACTCATGTAGGTCTTATTGGTCATCAACTTTCTACAGCTATGAAGAATACAAAACTAAGTTAAAAAAAAACAAAAAACACCCAGCCAGTGTGGCTCAGTTGGTTGAGAGTTGTCCTTTGCACCAAGAAGTTGCTGGTTTGATTCCTGGTTAGGACACTTGCCTGAGTTGTGGACTGATCCCCAGTAAGGGGCATATAAGAAGCTGCCAATGATGTTTCTCTTTATGGATGTTTCTATCGCTCTCTAAAAAAAAATCAATTAAAACATATTAAAAAAAAAACACACCTAATGAGTTTGGCTCAGTGGATAGAATATCGACCCCTGGACTGAAGGGTCCAGGATTTGATTCCAGTCAAGGGCATGTACCTAGATTACAGGCTTGACTCGATCCCTAGCCCAAGTCAGGGCATGTGTGGGAGGCAACCAATCCATGTGTCTCTCTCACATTGATTTTACTCTATTTCTGTGCCTTCCTTCCTCTCTCTCTATAAGGATCAATGGAAAAATATCCTCTAGTTAATATTAATAAGAATAAATACATAAAAAATAAAAGATAAAAATATGAAGATAGTGTAAGGAGCCTCTGGGACAACTTCACATATATCAACATTTGCATTATGGAGGTGCCAAAAGGAAAAGAGAGAGGGCAAGATGTTTAAAACCAATTTGAAGAAATAATTACAGAAAACTTCCCCTACCTGGTGAAAGAAATAGACTTATAAATCCAGGAAACATAGAAAGTCCCAAACAAGAGGAACCCAAAGAGGTTCACACCAAGACACATCTTAATTTAAATGTGAAAGGTTAAAGATAAAGAGAGAATCTTAAAAGCAGCACGAGAAAATCAGTTAGTTACCTACAAGGGAGTGCCCATATGACTGTCAGCTGATTTCTCAACAGAAACTATACAGGCCAGAAGGGAGTGGCAAGAAATATTCAATGTGATGAATAGCAAGTACCTACAACCAAGATTACTCTACCCAGCAAAGCTATCATTTAGAATTGAAGGTCAGATAAAGAGCTTCAGAGACAAGAAATGCTAAAGGAGTTCATCACCACCAAATGTTGAAGGGTATTCTTTAAAAAGAGTAAGACACAGAAGAAGATGAATAAGAAGCAAAAGATCAAATATATGTACAATAAAATGACAATGAATACATATCTATCAATAATTGAACCAAAAAAATAAAAATAAATGAACAAGAAATCTAATGCACAAAATAAATCTATGAATAAAATAGAACCAGAAGCATGGAAATATGCAACAGAATGATGGATATCAGAGGGATGGGATTAGGGAAGTGGGAAGAGATTATCCACTACTTATGGCCACAGACAATAATGTAATGAAGGCCTGGGTGGGGCAGGAACCAGGTGTGGGGGAAAAGGGAGACATCTGTAATACTCTCAACAATAAAGATTTAAAAATAAAATAATTACAAAAGGGTTTACTTGATACAATTAATGTGTCTTAATAAAGTGAGAATAAACTAAGATGCAAAGATTGGGTGATTTGTTTTTAATGAAAAGTGCAAACAATTGAAACCAATAGACACAATTCTTGGAATTAAACTATTCATTATTATACACACATGAAGGTTTTTGATTGATGAAGTAACCAAAAGAAATTATCTATAATATTTTGTATTGTGATATCTGGATTGCATTGTCTATGTTTAATTCATATTATACAATGCACAAAGGTCAACGCTTCCTAATGATTCAGTGAAGAATGGGAAATACAAGTTTAAGGAGTTTACCTGATGCTTAACTGGAGGAAGTTTGATATGGGATCTGTTCATTCAACCATTCAATCAGTTGCTATGACATGCACTGACCATCATGGGGCAGATGCACTGACATGTAGTTTAGCTTGCTGCTGGGGTCCAGCTGATCAGGACTGGGCAAGAAAGGCCAGACATGCCCTGGAGGCCTTCCGCAGTCCCTCCCCTGTCCTGATTGTGCACTGATGCGAGGGACTACACCGGTGCACAAATCTGTGCACTGGTCCTCTATTTTTATGAATAAAGCTACTCCTCACTTGAAGACAATGTTACAAACATCAATATCATATTTCTGAACACCAAGTGTTAAAATTGTCGTATATTTGATAAAACTAAATTTAAATATTCAAAATTCTTTTAGGTCTAATTTTAGAAAACTGTTTTTATCTCTAATTTTTTCCCAATAAATCAGCATATTTTATGCAATTTATATTTCACATGTTTGAGGGATACTTTTTTTTTGCCCTTCTTATTTTAAATCATTTTTAGAGTGACTATTGCCATAGTGACAGTGATAGTAGTAATATCAGCCAAAACATTTTTTAAGTTATGTGTCTAGTACTATTCATAAGGTCATTAAATAGAGACAGTTTTGTTAGTGATTGTTTCATACTCCTCAGATTTTCTTCTGATGCTGAAACAAAAAGGGTGATTTCATTGAAATATGGTACTTCCAATATTCTTTTACCTGATACACATGACATACTATAAATTTGATTGTATAGAGTTAGAAAAGTAATGCACTTTATATCATTGTTATTTCCTTGTAGGTACTCTACCTCAATAAAACCTCACCTTTCATAATATATATATCAGTCAAAACAATTTAAAACTATACATCTTTTTATTTTTATATGATTAATGAAAATTCACCAGCAGTTTACAACTATATAGGGCTTCAGTCGAACATTTTAAAATATCTAATTAAATTTGCATACACATATATATGCATCTTTAAAATTTAATTTAAAAGTTATTTCAGAATAAAATATAATAAAATGATTTATAAAAAGGTAAATTTATCAAAAGTTCATCATTTATGCATTAGAGTAATCACATAATGACAATTAGGTGTGATTCTCCTAGAAAAATGCTTTGGATTTTAAAATAATCAATATTTTTGAAAAATGAAAGTTGATGTCTCCTCAGATTAATACAACATGCATTATATAGATTTCCTTACAATGAAATACACTGATATTACAAAGTATCTTGATTAATATTCTCAAGGAATAATAATTTCTTAAATGGGAAGAATAAACGTTTGGTAGATGAGGGAAAGTGGCAGTGGTGGGATGTTCCCAATATTCCCACCACAGGCTTAAGGGGAAACTAAAAGTTTTTATACCTTCAATTTCTGACCTTGAAGATATAGCAAAAGAAATTTCCAACACTAAAACACAAGGCAACAAAGACTGACTAAAAAACAGCAAGGAAAATTTATGAACTATAATACAACTACAAAATATATAATACAAATGTAATAGGAATACCAGAAATGGAAGAAAGGAAGAAGAAACAGAATAAATATTTGAAATAATAATGATTGGGAATTTCTTCAAATTAATGTCAGATATAAAACTACAGATGCAGGAAACTCAGAAGAAAACTCAGAAATGCCCCCAAAAACCTATACCTATATATCTAATTTTCAAACTAAATAAAATCAAATAAAATTTCTGAGATAATTCTGCAAGGAAGCACCTACAGAAGAAAAATGATGACATTTATATAAGACCCACTCAAAAACCATGCAAACAAACAAACAGAAATGGAATGAAATATTTGAAGTTCAGAGAGAAAAAAAAACACTAACCTGAAATTATGTACCCTATAAAATTTTTTTTTGAAAGTGAAGAAGTAATTACTTTTTCAGATAAATAAAAATTAAGGTATTTTTTTTGTGTGTGTTTTGTTGTTTTTTTTGCCAGAAGAAGTGTCTTGAAAGAAATGTTATAAGTTCTTTAGATTGAAGAAAATAATAGGTGAGAAACTCAGATCTACCTAAAGAATAGAAGAGCATCAAAGAAGGAATAAGTGAAAATAAAATAACTTTTTATTTTTAATTCACCTGAAATATAACAGTTTGTTTAAAATAATGATAACAAAGATGTATTCAATTTTATATATTTATATACAACATGATATATATTTATATTTATATATGTGCTTATATGTAAGTAAAATTAATAACAATAATATAAAGATTGGGAGGGAAGGATTAGGATTATTTTTTTATTATAAGGAACACTACCTATGAAGCATTATAGTGTTATTTTAAAGTGGGTTTGCAAATGTATTGCAAAATCTAGGGAAAACACTCAAAAAAAGAACAAAGAACGCAATATAACTTGTAGCTTAGAAAGAAGATAAAGTGGAATCATTTGAAATGTTCAATGAAATATACGAAAGGCAGAAACAGTGTACAAGAATAGAGACAAAGTACAAGGGTGACAAATAGAAAACAGTAACAAATATGGTAAATATTAAGCCAAGCATATCGATAAACACTGAATTATAAGTGTTCTGAAACATCAATTAACAGATAGGTTATATAAGAATGAATGTCAGAAAGAGCAAAAAGGGTATAAATTTAGGTAAATACAATAAATTGTTTTTGATGGTTGAAGCCAAAAAAAGAAAAAGAATGAATCAAGAAATGAGATTCAAATGCATGCTGTATACAGGAAGCCTACTTTAACTTGTAAAGACACATACAGATTAAAAGTAACAGGATGAAGAAAGATATACTATATCAACAAAAATCAGAATTAGTTATATTGATTTAAGACTGATTTTTCAAAACAAGTTATCAGTGATACAGAGGGGCATTACATAATGATAAAGGTGTTACTTACCCAAGAAGACATAACAGTTCATAAGAACATCAAATTCCATGAGAGAAACTAAAGGGAGAAGCAGATGAAACTACTATTACAGTTGGAGACTTCAACACTCCTCTTCCACAAATGGAAAGATCCAATAGGCAGAAAGTCAGGAAGTACAATAACTCAACGATATCATCAATGAACTAGATACAATTGACATATATAGACTACTTCATACAATAACAGAATACACATTCCTTTCAAGATCATATGGGAAATTCACCAAGATAAATGACATTTTGCACCATAAATGCACTTTAAAATGTTTAAACAATAGAAACTATACAATGTCTTCTCCAGACCACAATGAAGTAAAACAAACAAACAAAAAGACTATATAGACTTTAAACAACTCACTTCTAAATAACATATGGGTCAAAGAAAAAAAAACATTAAAAATAGTTTGAGCTGATGAAGACACAGTTATAAAAATGTTAAGATACAGTCAAAGGAGTGCTTGGGGGAAATAGGTAGCAAAGAAAGAAAATTTGCATTGAATTACAAAATCTGATATCAGTAATCTAAGTTTCCATCGTAGGAAACTAGAAAAATAAGAACAAGTTAACCCAAAGTAAGCAGAATACATGAAATAATACAGGTGCATATATCAATTATATTGGAAACAGGAAATCAGTAGAGAAATTCAATAAAACCAAAAGCTTGTTCTTTGAAAAGTTCAATAAAATGTAGCAGCCTCTACCCAGGCTAACCAAAAAAATAAATAAAAAGCATAAATTACTGAGAAGGCTAAAAAGGGCTAATGCCAATGTAACCCTGATATTTGTGGCTAGTGATCTGAATCCAAGCCAGCAAGCTTAGTGTACATTCCTGATAACCTATAATTAAGTCCCTCTCTCCTTCCCAGATACTGGTCTTGCAGAACCTGTTATTGTGAACAATGCACTGCCCCGGAGGGAGTGTTATTAATGCTGGCGCCAGGCCAGACCATCAGATGTGGCCTGGAGACCCCCAATACCTGGGGGCCTTCTTGCAAGGCCCGCGAAAAGGACCGGAAGCATAATCCATGTTTGTGGGACAAAGACCACAGGGAGGGAGATATAAAGGAAAGCCCCATGCGTGTTCCTTCACTCAGATTTGGAAGGTTGTTCCCTGAGTCTGCTGGTGTATTAAACAGTGTCCCTCCTTTTTCTTAGAAGTGTCTTTCGTTTTCTTTGGTCTTCTGAAACATTACTACTATAAGAAATGAAAAAGGGGACATCGCTGTGTTATGCCCAGTGTTCAGAATTCCCAAAAACCCACCAGGAAGGAGCCAAGGCCTGCTGTAAATGCAAGAGAACCTTTATTCGTGCTAGCATAAGCTCTCATCTCCAGCAATCACTGGGGAAAAAAAGCTTTTCTTGCCAGAACAAAGGCTTTAAAGGGGGTCCAAAGCAGTGGGCAGGGAGAGCGTTTATGACCCCTGTGATTGGTCAGGGGGCAGGATGAGGGGTCCAGTTACACAGGGGCACTGGGCAGTTTGCCTAAAGTGGACTGAGTCCACTTGTCTACATTCCTATTGGCAGGTATGTGCAACTGTTACATTCTCGCAGTTTACAGGGAGGGGCAGCACGGCGGGTACAGAACAAAAGCAACAAAGAAAGGACTTCATGGGATCAAATTAATTTGGCTCTATCAGCTGCACATCCTATAGACATTAACAAAGTAATGAGGGATTACTATAGACAATTCTATGCCCACGTTTTTGATAACTTAGACAAAATGAACCAATTCCTTGATAAACACAACCTCCCAAACCTCACACAAGAAGAAATAGGTAATCTAAACAGGTTTGTATTCCCTAAAGAAATCAAATCAGTAATTAAAAACCTTCTAAAACAAAAAATATCAGGCCCAATGAGATTACCAGTGAATTCTATCAAATATTTAAGAATGAAATTATACAAATTCATACAATATTTTTCAGAGTATAACTGCAAAGGGAGTAATTCCTAACTCATTCAACAGTCTAGCATCACTCTAACACCAAAACCAGACAAGGACATTTTCAAAAAAAGAAAGAAAACTACAACCTAATATATCTCATCAACATAGACACAAAAATGCTCAATATAATACTTTCAAACTGAATCCAATAATGTATAAAAATAATTATGCACTATATAATTATTTTTATATTTAACCAGGTATGCAAGGCTGGTTAACATTCAAAAATCAAATAATGTAATCCACTACATCAACAAACCAAAGAAGAATAATCACATGATCATATAAATAGAAACCAAAGAAACATTTGACAAATCCAGCAACCATTCATAATAAAGATTCTCAGTAAACAAGGAATAGTGGAGAACTTTCTTAACTGATAAAGAATATCTACACAAACTGAGAACTAATATCATGTTTTATGATGAGACACTCTAAGCTTTCCCACTAAGATCCGGAACACAGCAAGGATGCCCTTATTCACCACTTCATTCAACATCATACTGAAAGTCCTAGCTAATTTAATAAGAGAAGCCAAGAAGAGAAGAAAAAAGTTTAAAAAAAACAAATAGGTATATTTATTGAAATAAATAAAACCATTTTGTTTTCAAGTGGCATGATTGTTTAAAATCAGAATAAAAAAACTATTAGATCTTATAAGAAATTACAGTAATTTTGCAGGATACAAGGTTAATATACAAAGCTCATTAATTTTTCTATATACCAGTAATTAACAAGTGGAATTTAAAATGAAAAGCATAGCACATTTATATTAACACATCTCAAAATGAAGTAATTATGTATAAATTGAACAAAATAAATACAATAGCTATATGAGAAAGCTATAATATTTGTTTAAACTTATCAAAGAACTAAATTCATGTAAAGATCTTTCATGTTCATGGATAGGAAGGCTTAATATAGTCAAGATGTCAGTTCTTTCCAATTTGAGATAGACTCAATACAATTCTAATCAAAATCCCAGAAAGTAAATTGTAAATTTTGATAAAGTCATTTTCAAAGTCAAGTTTATATGGAAAAGCAAAGACCCAGAGTAGCCCACAGAATATTGAAGAACAAATCCTACCTCAATTTGAGACTTACTATAAAGCTACAGTAATCAAGACAGTATAGTAATGGTGAAGGAATAGACGAATGGATCAATGGAACAGAATTGAGAGCCCAGAAATAGACCCACAGGAATATAATCAACTGATCGTGGACAAAGGAGCAAGGGCAATACAATGAAGCAAAGATAGCATATTCAATAAATGATGCAGGAACAACTAGATATCTACAAGCAAAAAAAATGAATCTCCATACAGATCTTATATTCTTCACAAAAAATAACTCAACATGGATCATAGACATAAATGTAAAATACAAAACTATAAACCTAGAATATAATGTAGAAGAAAATCTAGATTACATTGGATGGTGATTACTTTAAAGTATGACTTTGAAGGCATTGTTCACAAAGAAAAAAATTAATAAACTAGACTTCATTAAAATTACAAATTTATGTTCTGTGAAAGACACTGTCAAGAGAATGAAAAAATACAACCCACAGACTGGGAGAAAATATGTGCAAAAACATATCTGATAAGAACTGTTTTCCATAATATTATAAAACTCTTAAATTTAATAATAGGAAAACAAACAACTTGATTTAAAAATTGGCCAAGTCTTTAATTGACACCTCAACTAAAGAAGATATACAAATGACAAATAAGCATATGAAAAGATGTTGTACATCATGTGTCATTAAGAAAATACAAATTAAAACAATGATAGAGCACTATGCCACTTTAGAATGGCCAAAATCTACTCTTTCTGTACAATCTAGCAAAAGTATGGACACACAAAAACTTGCACATGAATGTTTATAGCAACTTTATTCATATTTGTCAAAACTTGGAAACAATCAAGATGTCCTTCAGTAGGTAAATAGATAAATAGAGTATACTGTAGTACATCCAGAAAATGAAATGTTGTTCAGGGCTAATAAGAAATGAGTTCAATCAAGTTATGTAAAGCTATAGAGGACTCATATGCTTACTACAAAGTGAAAGAAGTCAATCTGAAAAGGCTACTTACTGTATAATTCCAACCGCATGTCATTCTGGAAAATGCAAAAGTATGTAAACACTAAAAAGATCAGTAGTAATCAAGGGCAGAGAAGGAAGGGATGAATTGATTGAACACTGAGGGTATTAAGATGTGAAATACTCTGTATGATACAATAATGATAGATAAATGGCATTAAACATTTGACCAAACCCATAGAATATACAATAAGCAAGAGTGAAAACTTACTTAATCTATTGATTTGGGGTGATAATGATCTGCCAATGGAGTTCCAATTGTTACAAATTCCACTCTGGTGGGGAATGTTAATAAGAGAGGCTATGCACATATGGGCTTGGATTATATGGTATAGCTCTGAAACTTCCAAACCTAAAACTGCACTTAAAAAACAAGTTAAAGCTTTTTTTCCTGAGATAAATCAAGTTCACACATCAGTTATGGGGGAGTTTAAGGCTCACCACTCTCCCAGCTGAGATTCCAGCAGCCAAGGCTGTGCATTAGTAGGGTAGATAGAGATAATTCATGAACTTCAAAGTGAGGAACTGTTCTTAGGTAGGGAACACGCTTTGAAATGGATATTTGTATGCAGCAAGTTAGTGACAGTAGTGTTCTCTGGGATAAAGGTACAGGGATTGATAGAATCAGGATTAGGCAGAGGGAAGAGTTTAGCTTGGTACAACAACTGAGGCTTCAGAAAATCCTACAGAGATCACAGCAGAATTGTTCTGTCTGGAGAAAGAGTCAGAGCTTATCTTTGAACACCCACAACAACCACATTTTATATGCAAACTGCCCTTGGTGAGGAGAGTAAGGTTTGGTGAATCAGTTATTTTTAACCATGTGCAATGCAATATTTTATTGGTGTTTGATAATTCTGCATATTTCTGTCAGTGAGATGCTAACTCCCTCTTTGCTCCTGACAATCTTTCAAGGCTGTTTCTATAATGAAGATCCTTGGACGACAGAGAAAGGATCTCTCTCTGGAACAAACAGTAGGCATGTCTGTTCAATATAATAAAAATAATGCATTTAGCTAGAGCCAAGGGTAGGCATGCTACTGCTTATTATAAAAGATTCAAATAATCTTAGTTTAGGGACCCTCTTATGTAATGTAACCCAACACAGGTAGGCATATCATCTTTCATTCTTTAAGTTGGACTTTGAGAAATAGTGCTAATATATTGATTACAGAGATTGCACTGAGTTATACAGTGTTCTTTGTATCTGAATCAGGATCTTGCATTTTCTACTGGCATCCATGAATCAGTGACAGGCTAACTTGGTAGCTTGTAAAGGGTAAAATCTCCCACACTTTATAGTTCCTGGTGGCCATTAGCAGCAAACACACTTTCAGGGTCTGGGAGGGGTGCTCTGATCCTGAAAGGAGGGCCTGGAAGTGCACCTTGAAACGCATTCAAAGAACCACAAGGAATCTGCAAAGAAATGTTCAGGGAAGAATCAAGAATTGGAATTCAGCCAGATGGCATGAAAAAGCACCAATTTATAGAAAGATAGATGGAGAATAGATATAAATTAGAGAGAGAGAGAGAGAGAGAGAGAGAGAGAGAGATTATCTAAAAAGTATTAGTACACAGATTAAAAAGCAAATTCCTTTAAAAATTAAGAATTAGAATCGTGTGATTAAATACAGTGCTAGAATGTTGTGATAAAGTTACAGTGGGGAATGGTTTTGTGTAGGAAACTATAGAGTTCCTCAAACATATAAAAAATACAATGAAGTCCAGCCGCTATTGCTCAATGGTTGAGCATCGACCCATTAACCAAGAGGTCACTGGTTCAATTCACAGTCAGGACACATGCTCTCTCCCCAGTAGGGGTCATGTAGGAGGCAACTGATGGATGTTTCTCCCTCAACTCTCTCTATCCCTCTCTTCCTCTCTCACTCTCTCAAAAAAAAAAAAAAAAAATACAGTGAAGCCAGAGTGTTCTCTGAGAATTATGCAATCTTTTAGAATATTTTAAAATCATAATTTATCATTAATTCCAACATATAAATAAGAAGTGCTTTTTAGCAGAAAATTGTGACCATTTTTCTGGTATACATAAATTTTAATACTGTGTTATAATGAACAGAAATAAAGAAAGCAAACAAAACATTAAAGAAATTCTATGGTTTAGCTGAGTTTTCCTATACACATGTTACAGACTATAATTATTTAATTTCAGCAGTAATACACTATTTATTAATTTATAAAACAGCAGTGTTATTTTGAAAAAAATTGATAACTACTGAATTATCTAAAAACAATCATATTTTTCAGGTTTAAATACTCATTATTTTTCTTTTTCCCCTCAATATCAATTAAGAACCTTCTAGTTGCCAGTGCTCTACTCGTTCTAAGACATAACTGGAAACATATAACAGGAAGCTCTCTCAGAATCTACAGCTTTAGAAGAGGAAACAATCAATTATTATTCCATGTAAAAAATGCACTAAGATTTATAGGAAGAAATTGAAAACAAATAATTGCTGTACTGAGATACCTAATAATAGGACAAATACAATGATTTACAACTAATAAAAATTTTAAAAATTATTAAATCCTATCTAATAAAAGAGTAATATGCAAATTGACCATCACTCCAACACACAAGATGGCTGCCCCATGTGGACACAAGATTGCCGCCACAAGATGGTCAGCAGGGGAGGGCAGTTGGGGGTGATCAAGCCTGCAGGGGAGAGCAGTTAGGGGTGACCAGTCTGGCAGAGGAGGGAAGTTGGGGGCGACCACGCCTACAGGGAAGGGCAGTTGGGGGGGACCCAGGCCTACAGGGGAGAGTAGTTGGGGGAGACCAGGCCTGCAGGGGAGGGTAGTTAGGGGTGACCAGCCCTACAGGGGAGGGCAGTTAGGAGCAAAGAGGCTGGCAGGGGAGCAGTTAGTCATCAATCAGGCTGTCAGGGGAGTGGTTAGGGGGTGATCAGGCTGGCAGGCAGAAGCGGTTAGAGGCAATCAGGAAGGCAGGTGAGCAGTTGGGAGCCAGCAGTCCTGGATTGTGAGAGGGATGTCCGACTGTCCGTTTAGGCCCGATCGATCGGGCCTAAACGGGCAGTCGGACATCCCTCAAGGTCCCAGATTGGAGAGGGTGCAGGCTGGGCTGAGGGACACCCTCCCCCGTGCACGAATTTTGTGCACTGGGCCTCTATTATTAAAATAATAAAAAATTACGTAATTTAAAAAGGATGCCCCAAAATGAGTTAGCTATAGTATAATACCATACACTACCAATTTTGTGGTACTATTTTAATGTCACTTTATGTCTATTTGCAATAAATAATTTGGTTTTGTTAAATTTTTTCAATGACTTTAAAGAGGTTGAGATGTTAATTAATATTTATTTAATGTCTAAGAGTGGCACAATTGACATATATTAAAATAGTGGTTTTCTTTTAAAAATAAGTAACGGCCTTGGTTTTAATTAAAGATATGATATTTAACAGGAATGCTGAAGCAATTAACAAGAGCTCAGAGATGAAGAACGAAAAGCAGATTTGATAATAAATAATTCAAGATACAAAACATTCCTAATTTCAAATTTCAAAATGATGTGATCTGAATATTAGTGGTGCTTCCAATAAATTTAGTCTTGAGATTTTGTTGTTGTTACTGATATTTTGTTATCTGTTCCAAAACACTCTGCACAGGTAATATCTGTAACTCCATAAATCTCTTTCAGTTATGCTGAAAGTTTGAATCTAAGCTGTCTTCTCTGAGATAGAGGGTCAGGGGCTTTATCCACTAAGCCACCTAACCCCTCTTTTCAAGTACTTTTTTGTCTTGGTATTTCTTCCTGACAGAAGACACTCAGGAGGAATTATGTGCTGTGCCTGAGGGCAAAGAAGTGAAAGAAAGCCAGCCTTATTTAGAGTACATGGACTGCAGCCCACAGCTTTTGACCTTCACAATGACACAAAGGCGAAGATGAATGCAAAAGAGCTTCACTGCTGTTAAACATTGTAACAAGACCATCCTTAGGACCTCTAAAAAAGGGGCTGGAGCTTTATCAGTACAGGTAGAAAGAAAACTTTAGCATTGGTCTGAGAGAAAGAGAGAAAAACTCAAAGGTAGGTAACTTTGAAAACTGAGGGTCAAAAAAGGTATTAAAGATATGGAATATGAAGTGATTGGTAACCATCGTTCATATCTGATATTGTTTGTCTCTCATAAATAGTTAAATTGTCAATTAAACTGCTTTTCCCATTTTGAAAATAGGAATGGTTATTATTCCCCAAATATAAATGCATGAAAAGGATACTTTTCAGATTATTTTAAAAGTATTTTCTGATTGGAAAATAAATAAACCAAGGTGTAACCACCAGAAAAAAATATATGACCAAATACAGAAAATAACACTAATTTAATTATATTTTGAGCCTGAATTAAGGTGGGATGGGGAGGAAGCTAGGAAAAGCAGGCCTGGTGCAATAAGTTTTATTTTGAGCAAACATTTGTTTGCTAAAAATTACAACTTGAGTATCTCATATGTTTAGCTTTAAGTAAAAAATATTGTCATATTTCTGTCTTCATTTTTACTAATAAATTATACTAGATCCATATCCTCATTAGCAGAAAGTTGTCTCCTTTTCCCTATTTTCTCACAGCTTTGCGCAAAGCATCTTGGCTTGTGTCTTGTGTACATTTTAATGTAAAGTGGTTTAATTCTCCTTTCAAATGCCAGGGAGGAGACAGCACTGAAAAGCCCAAAGCCATCCCTACATTTCAAGCTGTCAGAGTCCTCATCAGCAGCATCCAATTACAATCGCTAACGGTAGTATCTCAAAGATCTATTTTCATCTCAGATATAAAAAATGAATAAATTAAAACCATCAATATAAGTTAAATTATTCTAGAAAAAAACTAACATATAACCAGGCTTAATTTAAATTAATCTATTTTTTAAATTCGTGTATTTATTTCTTACTAATTTTTTTTCAAAAAGACAAATGATTCTTAACTGTCTATATTTTAAATTAAAACTATAATTATATTTAAATTTAAAATAATTTTAAATTTTATCCATCATAATTTTAATGGAATTTTAATTATTTAAATCATACTCATTAGGAGGAAGAATTAATTTGTATGGTGCTCATAGGTCAGAATTTAATATGTAAATGTAGTAGCTATATATTGCAAAGACAATTTCAGGTATACACTTTTCAAAACTTTAATTTAAATTTGTCCAAATATATTGTTTTTCTGTTAATTATTTAAATGACATAGAAATGGTTGGATACTTCTTTACACATACCATATAATGGCTCAAAATGTAGTTTAAGAAAAACAACATAGAAGTAGTTGCTGACATAGAAATAGTAATTTGAATGAACATCAGGGGACAGACACTACCCATAGATGTATTCTCTTGTTTTTTGATGGTTAGTATTCTAATATATTGTATCAAACATAAACTTATTGCAATCTATGAGTTGAATAGGATGATGGATCCACATATCTCACCACAACATTTATATCTTTATATGGTCAGTATTTCCCATGTTTGTCATAAATGCTAGCTTAAAAAAAAATTATGCTGCCTAAGATAACTGTATTAAACCTTTTGGGAAATGGTTCTCAAAGTTTAGACTGAAATTAGAATTACCTGAATGGCTTTGGAAAATAAAGATTTTTTTCTGAGTTCAAGCAGTAGAATTTACATTTCAGGTGTATCTGCGGTGGGCTCAAAAACTTGCATTTTTTCAAAAATTCCTAGTGGTGCTAATATTGCTAGTAATGGGGGCTCACTTTAAGAAACACTACCTTGGGTATTTGTGTTTTTAACAAATTCTCAGGGCATTCCGGTGATTAGCCAAGATTAAGTTGCACTATTATTTATAATATACTAGAGGCCCAGTGCACGAAATTGCTGCATGGGGGTGGGGGGGGGCTGTCCCTCAGCCCTGTCTTGGCCTACAAAGACGCCAGCATCCCTCACCCTGGCATCTAGCCAGAGGTTCCTCCCCTCCTTCCGCACAGCCTCTGCGAAGATGCTTGTCCTGGGGCCTCCTCAGGGCCCCGGCCCATGACGCCCTGCAGCTCGGTACTCGGGGGCTTGGGCTTTCAGGTCTGGCTTCCTCATCTGGCATGGTGAGCATCAGCTGCCATGGGAGCCTTGCCTTAGGGGTCATCCCCTTGGACCATACTACTTGCTAGTGTGAGGGGGGTGTGGCCTCGGTGGCAGTGATTTGATGTCTGTAGCATGCCCGCTGACACCCCCCACCTGCCACCGCAGCGCCATGCTGGTCCCGTCTGGACTGCTGGCAAGGGGCTTCCAGTCTGCGACTGGGGCTGCTGGGCTGCGACTGGGGACCCCAGCACCCATAGGGCTGTCAGCATCAGGAACTGGAAAGATCCATTTTTCTGGTTCTTCCCCTGCCGCATGGACGCTGAGCTCCGGGCACCACAGGCCCCTTCACTCCCGCTGCACAGCCGTGGCACGGACGCTGAGCTCGCGCCGCCGCTGGTGACGCAGCCTCAGCGTCCCACTCCCAGTCCTCTGGCCAGAGACCCCGCCGTGGCCAAGGAGCAAATTCTGGGCTCCTGTTGCCAGCGCGATGCCTCCAGCATCTGCTATGGGTGCCGCCATTTTTGTAGCGGAGTGACGGCTAATTTACATATTACTCTTTTATTATATAGGATCGTTGCTTCCCAAGCTTGTATATGTGCTATCATTTCAGTCTATCCTGAGCTACTCCCACTTTTCTTCCTGCCACACTCCCACTCACATCTGAGAATGACATTTCTGAGCATAATTCAACACAATAAAAAAATTGGAATTTGAAAGAGTTAGTTACTTTTTTCTTCTTGTGATATAAGACATTTCTACAGCTTTTATGATATTATATACCATCTTTGGTTTAACATATTGTCCCACTAGCCAGTTTGTGAATTGCAAATGTAAATGCCTGCAATAATCAAGAAGACAAAATAAATGAGATAGATGGATTAGATGGAAACTCTGGTGAACAACATAGCCCTGCACCATCTAAAGGAAAAAACAAAATCTTTTCCACTTAACTATTACTATTAAAAAATATATTGTTCCCAATATCAGCAAGCAATGAGTTGTGGGTTTTTTTGTACTTGTTGATTTTTTAAGAATCATATTGGTATGTGTATATGGGAGTGTGTAAATGCAGGCATTTATTGTTTGTTGAGTGAATAGGTAAATGACATAATGTCAATTTATCTAGTAAATTATGATTTTCATATATTTTATTTTAAACTTATCTTAGATATATAGAAAAGTTGATAAGAGAGGACAGAGTTCCCATATGACCCTCATTTTTATTTTAACATTTTATATATTCACTAGAGGCCTGGTGCATGAAATTCTTACATGGGTGGGGGTATGTCCCTCAGCTCAGCCTGCACCCTCTCCAATCTGGGACCCCTCGAGGGATGTCCGACTGTCCAGTTAGGCCCGATCCTACTAGACATCCCTCTCACAATCCAGGACTGCTGGCTCCCAACCATTTGCCTGCCTGCCTGATTGCCCCTTAACCACTCCCCTGCCAGCCTGATCGATGCCTAACTGCTCCCCTGCTGGCCCGATTGCCCCTAACTGTCCTCCCCTGCAGGCGTTGTCCCTTCCAACTGCTCTCCCCTGCAGGCCTGGTTCCCCCCAACCCTCCTCCTCTGCAGGCCTGGTTCCCCCCCACCCCAACAGCCCTCCCCTGCAGGTCTGGTTGCCCCCTACTGCCATCACCTGCAGGCCTCATCGCCCCCAACTGCCCTCCCTTGCTGGTCTGATCACCCACAACTGCCCTCCCCTGCTGGCCATCTTGTATCCACATGGGGGCAGCCATTTTTGACCACATGGGGTGGCCATCTTGTGTGTTGGAGTGATGGCCAATTTGCATATTACCTCTTTATTATATAGGATGATATATTTGTTACAATTTAAGAGCCAAACTTGGTATACTACTGTTAACTAAACTCTACAAATTGTTCAGATATCACTCCCCACACCCCAATGTTATTGTTCTATTCCAGGATCTCATCCAGATATTATGTTTAATTGCTGTGTCTCCTTAGGCTTCTTTTGTCTGTGATGTTTCTTAGAATTTCCTTGGTTTTGAAAACATTAACAGTTTTCAGGAGTACTGGTAAGGTATTCTGTACAATGTCACTCAATTGGAGGTTATTTGAAGGTTTAAATGAGGGCTGTATGATTTGAGGGAAACTCACAGAGGTAAAGTCCCATGCTCATCATAGTTGCTGAAAGTATATGCTATCAACAGAGCTGATAATTGATTATGTTAAAGCTTACCTGCCTGAAGCAAGGTGGGCCAGGTTTCCTCCCAGTAAAGTTGTACCTGCCCCTTTTTTTATAATTTAACTCTTTCAAAGTAAGTTACTAAGCAGAATTCATATTTAAGGGAAATGAAGCAGTTCCACCTTTTTGAGGGCAAATATCTCCTTATATTACCTAGATTCATTTGTAAGAGAGAATTTATTTACTTTTCCTCTAAAAATAATCTCTTTTGATAAAAAAAAATTAATAAGAAAGCATTCTTCAATTTAACATAATGTGATTCTTTAAGATAAAGTATACTATTCTTTATTTTATTTTAAGAGAGCAATGTTGATATTAAAATATTGTTTTCTAAATTCAGCATGACTTTAACACCTCCTACAAATAGGACTTCTAAAATGGGGTGAGTATTGATGAAATATCATAATAAAAAATAGCCTAGATATTGAATAGGAAGGAGCACAAGCCTGAATGAGTTTGTAAAGCAAATCTTATCTGGGATAAAGCAGGATAATGTAAGACTTTGAAGAGCATGTAATATACCAGGGCAAGAATAAACAATCCACATTGCATTTGATTGACTCATCCTTTCTTAATATATTAAAAACCCCAATAGCTAACCACATTTTTAGATTTTCTATGCTATGGCCAACAAAGAGACAAAGAACAATAATAAAGATAATAATAGAACTTTAGACTAGGAAAGAATTTCAGCCATCATTAATTTAATAATCTCATTTCATATAAGGAAATGTTTTATCCTGAAAATGTTGAAAGATATGTATTGCGGTATATAGCTATTTGAGGAATAAATACCATATTCTCCATTTTTCTGACTCCCATTTCAGTGACTTATTATCATACTCTGTTTTACTGTGAAATCAGAAAGAAAATTAACCTTCACCTGAAGAGAATGCTGGACTTCAGAGTTGTTTGTTTATTGGTTCTTGTGCTGGTTTGTATTATGTTGACTTGCCTAAGGCTGAGAGTGGTCTTTCCCTAAATCCTCTTCCCTGGATTTCAGATTATAAATGGATAGGAGTAAAATTTACATAAATTTTGGGATTTTTTTTTTTTTTTAATAATGCTTCTCAAGAGCTGGAAATTCCTGTTTCCATAGACATTTCTAGGAGGTTATTCCTCATCATTCTTCAGTTCCTGGATGTGCTTGACTTCTTGGGTTTTCCTGCAGCTTTGATTTGTGCATCAGTATAGACTTTTTCTCTGAAACACTGACTTCCCAATTCCAGGCCTTTTTTACTCAAACTATCCCCAACCCTCGCTCATTTGACTGAGGTCTAATTCATATAACAAATCTCTGATTCCTGTAGTTCTTATTAATTGCTTTTTTTTCTTCCAGTTTTGTTCAGATGTAATTGACAAACATTGACAAACAACACCATAAGTTTAAGGTGTACACAGCAAAATGCTGACATTATGTTGCAAAATGATTACCACAATAAGTTCAGTTAACATCCTTCACCTCATATTGAGGAGACAGAAAAAGCTAGGTAGACAGGAATGGGGATGGGGGGCGGGGGGGGGAAGAGAGGATTTAATCTGGGAACCCAACTAGGCAGGGAAAGAGAGCATGCATGGGAGGCACAAGTTTTAAAATATATGGCTATTACTAAGGCAATCAACGTGCAGGTAACCAATCGCAAGGCAGTAAGGCATATAAATCAATCCCAAAGATGTTACTAAGGCAAAATTCTTTGAAAAGACTAGGAGATAGCAAGACTGTACCCACCTCCTAAATTAAAAGGCATGGGCTTCCTCTCACCCTCCTCTTTTCTCCCTAGCATGCAATGGATTCCTGACTTTCCTGTGGCAGGGGGGCTTATGGCCATGTGGGACTCTACACATGGACTAATAGACTTGAATTCTCACAGATGTTTCTCAATAAACTTTGGTTCCACTAACAGTTTTTGTCTGCAATTGCATTCTTTGATTTCTCGAGACAACGAACTGACTCAACATCCACATTTTGATTTCAATATGGTTATTTTTTTTTCTTGGTGATATGAACTTTTAAGACACTCTCTTAGTTACTTTAAATATAGCATCTAGCCTTGTAAACTATAGTCATAATTTTGTACATTTTACATACCTAGTGCTTATTTATAAGTGGAAGTTTGTACCTTTTGACCACCTTCATCTAGTAACTTTGTTTTCTTGGCTGAGTTCTGACTGATATGTTTTTCCCCTTTTGTCTTGTTTTTGTTTAAGTCCTCAAACTACTAAATGAAAGAAAAATGAAAGCATTCCTTTTTGAAATAAGAAACTTTACTACAAATAGAATAATTTATATATTTTTTTTAGAGAGAGAGAGAGAGAGAGAGAGAGAGAGAGAGAGAGAGATTTGTTGTTTGTTGTGGAGCGAATGCAAGTAAAGACCACTGGAGTCCAAACCAAATTAAAATTTAGGGAACCTTTATTGCCGGCCGGCGGCTGATCTGCCTTCCAGATAGGTAGGTCAGAGAGCAGCAGCGACCCTTTGTGTAGGACCACTTTTAAGCACATTAACCACATCCTGTTTTTGCAGAACAAGTAATCCCAAGACAAAACAGTTTTTCCCAAGTAACATCAAGATTATGCCAATGACGACCATGTTCCTCACAGGGTCATCCTGTTCTTCAGAAAGCTGACAGTGTTCTATCTAGCAAGGCTATTTTGTGAGGTGCAAGAGGAAGGGGCCATGAAGCCATATCTCAAGGCCTGGCCTAGTGTCAACACTGGCAACTCTATCTGGGGTATAGTCCACGGCCTCTCCGGAGTGCTCAAAAATTTCCACTCTCCAACGTTGTTCAGCTTATTAATATAGTCATTGGTTGATTTTTGTATGTTCCCTGAGTGGGATCAAACCCACAACCTTGGTGTATGGGAAGGACACTCTAACCAACTGAGCTATGGAAGTTGTTATATACTACTTTATTTGTCTGCTTAAGTTGCCAAAATGAAATACCATAGAGTGGGTGATTTAAACAATTGAAATTTATTTTCTCACAGTTCTGGAAGTTTAAGATTAAGGTGCCAGCTAAATTGATTTCTGGTGAGAGCTCTCTTCCTGGTTTGCAGATGGCCATGTTATTATTATGTAGTCACATGGCATCCCCAGGCTAGAGGAAGAATTAGCTTTCTGGTACTCTTATCATAAGAGTAATAATCCTATCAGATTAGAGTCCCACCTTAACTATTTTCTTAGAATCTCTATTTCCAGATACAGCCACACGGCAGTTCAGGCTTCAACAGATGAATTTTGTGGGTAAACATTTGGTCCATAACATTGATTAAGCAAATAAAAACAAATAATAAACCAAATCAATGTATAAATATATATGTATATAAACAAGTTGAAAAAATGAGAGGATAATTGATTTGAATATTTCAGTCCAGATATTTCTAAACGTTCACCTTAAATGTGTGAACATTTAACTTCTTAAGAATTAATTGGGGGTTATATCAAATGCAGAATCCCAGATATATCGAATCAAAATCTCCAGGGAGCAGACCTAGAAGTATATATTATGACAAAATTTCCTGAATGATTGGTTTTTGTTTGTTTGTTTGTTTGTTTTTAAACTGACTTATAAACAGCTGGCTTAAAACCTAAAATTCAATTTATTTGTACTCTGTTGTAGTCACATTATAGAAAAAAATTTGAAGCCAAGCTTGACTCTAGTATGAAAATGCTGTACATGATCAACAGCCCCTACTAGGGATATAAAAAATTATAGTAATGGCAGATGTGGCTTATGTGTGTCCTCTTTGATATAAGTTTAAAAAGAAAGATGTATAAGATTCATATTTTCAATATGCTCCTCTCACTGAATATGATTTGTCCTTTAAGTTTTTAAAGTTTACTTAAAAGTAAATTTTAAAGGTTTGAAATCTATTGTGAACATTTATAGTAAGAGCTAAACCAAATATTCTATAAATGTCAAATGTATCAGAAGTTTCATTATATATATGAGGAAAGATCAAGAATACAATGAAGGTTAAATAATGTGAGACATTTTCTTGAATAATACCAGAAACTAAGAAAATTAAATTCCTTTAATATTTAGGTATTCTTTTTTAATAGAAAATAAAAAGAAATGTAACTGTTTGGGGCAAAGAATTAACTCCTATAATTAATGTGTTGGCAAAATACAAATACACCTATCTTTAAATAAATTTTAAAAAGCAAAACTAATTGGGGCAGAATGATTTGTGTTAGAAAAAAATAACTCTACAGAGTGATTTAATGGTTTAAAAATGTATGAACAATTATTACAGAGGGAATATGAATAGTTGTTTCTGTCTCAAGTTATGACATGACCAGATGGTGCACTAAAGGAGAAATCTGAATAATCAACACAAACATACCACTAAACAAGCTCCTTTTAGGAATGATACGATGGAAGAGACAGCATGGCTTCTGAATAAAAATTGAGAAGCTAAAGGTAGGATACACCAATGGAAAAAAACACTAGCATGGAGAGCATGAGCGAGGAATGAGAGAAAATGGCTTAAAGAATGAGGTTAAAGTGAATAATATTAGAAGCAATTACAAAAAGTAGAATTTTATTAAATCAAATAGTTCTTCAGCCAAATTAATCCTCTTTATTTTATTGCAAAGGATTGTAATCCTCTTTACTAGTGTTAATATTTGAGACAGACAATGAAAATAAATGTGATGAAGATACTTTGGGATTATCAGAATGGGGACCAGGTGTGAAAGTTAATATTCTGCTGTTAAGACAGCAGCTTGGTCCAGTGGTTTAGAATTTTTAAATTGATCACTTTGTTCATTATTTACACATGTCCATTGGCAGCTTGCCAATCATAATATATGCACAAAGACAAAAGGCATATAATTAGCTGTGGGTGACCTGTTTTGGCTGGAAACCTCTTCGAAATACGTCAGAAAGGTTATTTTGAAGCAAATATTTTTTATAACGTTTTTGTTAGGATAGATAAAAATGTAACTATTAAACTTACAACAATACCAAATTTGCTCATGTACTCTTCAAAATAATTTGTTGTGATAATGACATTGGCTGACGTGAGGAATGTAAATTGCTTTCTAGGTAATATTTGCTAATACTATAGGAAAAGATTTGCTATATGCATCAAGTTGGAGAATAATGATGCTGACTTTTCAGGAACTTAACAGTTAACTATATTTCCCCACTTTATTTTATGTGCATTTTGAATTGCATATGCACTATATTTCATAGTTGATTTTAGCACAGAATCCAGATGTTCCTGACACATCTGTTTTCATACCTTTATATAAATGAACTTCAAAATGATACTGGCAACTCCAGGGACTGTATTAGCCACAATAAAAAGTACGTATTTTTGTCTTGTCTACATGGGGATCATCTATGTATAAGATAGATGTCAAGTAGCAAGCCATTTTTTATGTGTCCTTGCAATGATGTTATTTACATAGTACTGATTTGTTATGCGTGGCCATCTGGTTATGGAATAAATGCTGCAGTTATTTTTTTTTTGCTTTTGTTTAAAAGAAGTTCATAAATACTATTAATGCCAAATGTTCTATGATCATTCATGCTAATAACATACAAGAATATTTCACATGTTTTTGGGATTGTTGAATGGTAAATTTTTAAACTTACATACTATTTGATTTTTTTGCTGAGTTTGTAAAATGGTAGAATTAAAATAATGTTTTGTTTTGATAGATGTTATCTGATGCATGTAAACTATGTAAAACAGTAGATTTACGGCCCCTGTTCTTCACCAGTAAAGATGCAGCCTAGGAGTTAAAAGCTCAGGCAGAGCATGCAGAGTGTTTTGTGGAAACGATAGCTGTTGGTTTTGTTGCTTTGTGCACTAGGACAAGCTATCAATTCCAATTTATTTACTATAAAGTGAGTTTAGTTGTAGTCGTCATTTATACAATTGTGTGGATTGAACTAGGTAACTTAAGAGACATTAGCATAGCATCAAGCATATATCATGACTTTTTAAAGGATAATCATTTAAGTTGTTATGGTTAAATAGAGAGCAATTAAATATTTTCCATGAATTGGGAAAAGTTTATTTTATTACTGTTACAATAACTAAATATTTTCCTATCTTAATATTTAAGAAAAACTATTAAGTAATTATATCGAGACCTTTAAAATATTACAAGAAGTTCATGATGTCATATTCTAAATTTTTTAATGTCATTAAAGCCTTTCCTAATAAAAATATGAAATTGAGTGTATTTTTCTGTCATTTTAAAACAACTTTACTGAGGTCTAATCAATATAAAAAGCTGCATAAGAACATTGTTAATTTCAATATATTCATACACCTGTGAAACTATCACCACAATCACGTCAATAGACATATATCCATTATCTCCACAATTTTTCCTATGTTCTATGTGTTTAGTGTGTATGTGTATGTGTAAAAACACTTGACATGATATATACATTTCAGCAGATTTTTTAAGTACATAATACAGTATTGTTAATAGAGGCACAATGTTTTACAGAGGATTTTTAAAGCTAAAGTATTTGTTGAACTATTTAATTACTTATTCAATAGCATTTTTAATTCCAAAACAAGGTATAAAGAAAATCTGCAAATGGCAGAAAATTATTTATACAATGTGTTTTTACTGTTGTGTACACAGAAAAAAAGTTGTATGTAATAGTTACACTCAACAAAAATATAATACAACATTTTAAACAAAATAAGGTATGAGAAAAGCTTTAAATTATATTTTAAACATAAATAGTAAGGGCTAAATGTTTTGAAAAGTTTACTATGAAGAAAGGTCTGTATCTCTTTCTTATAATGCCAAGAAGAATCTTATTACAAAATATGTGTATATTACTAATGTAGTAATTTTACAGTTGTAAAGATATGAGGTTTTAAGATTTTTATTATGATAATTTACTAATTAAATATGGATGTTTTTCTCACTTTTGATTATATTTTAGGAATTTTGTTCAATATAACAAATACTGTGTTATACTTTTTCAGTAGCATTTTTACAAAGAACATCTGATTTTCAAGAAAATAAATTATTGAAGTTAAATGGACAATTATAAAACTGTAAGATATTGACATCTTACAGTACTAAATGAAACTCTAAGCATATTTTCCAACAACTCTTATGAAAATATGTTTGATAGAGATTTTTTTTAGGTAAAGAGGAAACATAAGTTATTCCTACATTTAGTTATATAGAGGAAGGAGTTCAGTACTAGATGCAATCAATTCTAAAATGCAAAATATACCACTCAAAATTTATGAGACTTTAAGTAGAGTGCTATATTTACTCAAGTTTTCAGTATTGGAAAGATGTCAGTTTAATACAAATGGGCAAGTAGTTGGTTTTCTTTTTAACTGTAGAAGTGTTGATAACATTTTTTATATTCTCCGTATTTTCTGTATGTACTAAAAGAACTTGAATGGTTAAATATAATGTTTACTTATTATTATCCTGGTTATTACCATTTTTATGATTATTAATAACCATCAATCTCATCAAGCTAGGGATCCCTCATTTCCATATATGAATAAGAAATTATATTTGCGGATATTTGGTATATATATTATATATATCTATCTACAAAGATTGTTGCTAAAACCCCAAATTCATTTTTCAACCACAATGTGTTTAATTAATGTTCTTATACAAATTTCTTAACATGAAACAAATTATTTGATGTCTTCCCATTGCTTAGCACAGTGCTTGTACCAGTGATTAAGAGTCTGGGTTTCTCCACATCCTTGTTAATATTTAGTATTTTAATGTTTAGCTAATCTGATTTATATAAAATGCCATCTCATTGTTTTAGCACACATTTTCCTGCACCTCCTAGACAGGATTCTCTCACTCTCATTTATTTTATTTGAATTCAGACTTGACCTGCACAAATTATACATCCTCTGCTCAAAAAGCTGGGGTCTGCCATCATCCTGCTCCTTGCTCCCATAATAATAACCACAAACAATTGCTCTTTCCTCCTGCCTTTTGATATCCAATCCTTGTTTCTGTCTGGAAGAATTTGGAAAAGTTTACTGGGAAGGGGTTCTGGGAAACATAATTTGTAGGTTATTGTACTCACTGACTAAAGATAAAAAGTTCATTCATGACTTTAAGGGTAAGAATATTTTCTCCTATTCTTAGTTCATTCTGAGGGTTTTGAGGGTTTTTGTTTGTTTTTTAATACTCACCTAAGGATATTCTTATAGATTTTATGAAGAGGGAGAGGAAGAAAGAGAGGGGGGGAGAGAGAGAGAGAGAGAGAGAGAGAGAGAGAGAGAGAGAGAGAGAGAGAGAGAGAGAGAGAGAGAGACATCAATGTGAGAGAGAACATCAATTGGGTTGACTTCCCTATATGCCCATATTGGGTTTCAACCTGCCACCTAATTTTACTTGTTTTTTGAGTTAGGCCTGTAGTGCTATGAACTTTCTTCTCAGGACTGCTTTTGCTCTGTCCCAGAGATTTTGGGTTGTTGTGCATTCATTTTCATTTGTTTCCAGAAAGTCTTTATTTATTTATTGATCTATTCATTGTTTAATAACATGCTATTTAGCCTCCATGTGTCTGAATGTTTTTGAGTGTTTTTACTACAGTTGAATTCTAATTACGTTCCATTATGATCTGAGAAGATGCTCGATAAGATTTCAATCTTTTTGAATTTTTAAAGACTTATTTTGTGACCTAACATAAGGTATAATCTTTGAGAATGACCCATGTTCTATAAATGTCAATTAAATCCATCTAATCCAGTGTGCCATTTAGAGTCACTGTCTCCTTGTTCATTTTTGTCTGAAAGATCTCTCCAGGGAAGTCAGTGGGGTGTCAATGTCCCCAACTATGACTGTATTGCTCTTCATCTCTCCCTTAAAGTCCTCCTCAAGTTTTTCTATATACATTGGTGCTCCTATATTGGGTGCATAAATGTTTACCATGTATCCTCTTGTTAGATCGATCCCTTTGGTATTATGCATTGACCTTTATTGTCTCTTGTGATGGCCTTCATTTTGAAGTCTATTTTGTCAGGTTTGACTATTGCATAGAAATTTTTTCCCATCCCTTCACTCACAACCTGTGTGATTCTTTTGTTCTGAGATGGCTCTCTTGTAGACAGCATATATTTGGGTCATGTTTTTGTACCCATTCAACACCCTTTGTCTTTTGATTGGAGCATTTAATCCATTTACATTTAAGGTTATTATTTATAGGGATTTTATTTATTGCATTTTAATTCTTTATGCTTATGTCTCTCTCTCTCTCTCTCTCTCTCTCTCTCTCTCTCTCTCTCTCTCTCTCTCTTTTTCTCATTCCAGCAGTCCCTTTAGCATTTCTTGCAGTGCTGATTAGGGGGCAATGAAAATCTTTAGCCTTTTTTTGTTTCTGTGAAGTTCTTTATTTCACCATCTATTTTAAATGATAACCTTGCTAGATATAGTAATCTTTGTTTCAGATCTTTGCTCTTCATTCCACTTGAATACTTCATGCCATTCCTCTTTGACCTGTAGAATTTGTGATGAGAAATCATCTGACAGCCTTATGGAATCTCCTTTGTAAGTAACAGATAGTTTTTCTCTTGCTGACTTTAAAATTCTCTCTTTGTCTTTAATTTTTGGCATTTTAATTATGATGTGTCTTGGGGGTGGACCTGTTTGGGTTCTTCTGGCTTGGGATTCTCTGTGCCTCCTGAACTTGTGTGACTTTATCCTTTACCAGGTTAGGGAAGTTTTCTGCCATCATTTCTTCAAACAAGTTATCTATACTTTGCTTTTCTTACCATTCTTTCCATTCTGGCCCTCCTATGATGTAAATATTGTTATGTTTCATGTTGTCCCACAGCTTCCTTAAGATGTCCTCCTATTTTTAATTTTCTTTTTCTTTTTTAATTCTATGATTGAGTGACTTTTTCTACCCTGTCTTTTAATTCACTGATCCGATCCTCAGCTGCCACTAATCTGCTGTGTATTCCTCCCAATGAGTTCTTTATTAGGGCTATGTCATTCTTTATTTCCAATTGGTCTGTTTTCACAGTTACTATGTCTTTTCTCATGCTGTTGAGCATCCTTGCCATCATTATTAGGAATTCTATATCTGATAAAATTTTGTTAACGAAAAAAAACCATGGAAACCTGTAAAGAATTTTTGTGAGTTTATTTGAGCCAAAATGTCGACATATGCCGGGAAGCAGAACCTCAATGAATTGAGGTAATGCTCCGGAGAATGCAGGGTTACATCTATATTTATGCATTGAAATCAAAGAAAAGAGACGTAGGTGAGTTACATGAAATCCATTGGTGACAGATTAGGGAGGTGGGACAAAGCAAAGCGGGGAAACCTCTGGGATATGGTGAAAAGTGAAATGATGGACATGTGCTTCTCTTACAGAGATGGATACAGGATACTTTAACGTAATTAACAGTTGACAATTAACTTGATAACAATCACAATGAGGGAATGTCCCCGTGCCATTTGTTGTGCCCTGAGGGGTCCGGGGTAAAAAGGAAGTTACAAGTTACCCAGACATCTCACAGATATGTTATCTTAGAGGCAAAAAGGCAAATGGGCTCAGTAAAGAAGATCTAAGTTGATCTTTGTCAGGGAAGATATCGGACTAGGACATGACTTCCCACTATAACCTGTTTGTAGTTAAATATTTAATTTTCAAACCATCCTTTGTGGTTATTCCAGGTCTCTGAGTTTGCAAGACTGCCACGCAGGCCTCCCCTGAGCTTGTCAGGTTAGCATGTGGCTCCTTTGGTCCACAATTTCTTACCTCCATTTCATTTAGCTCTTCTTCTGGAGACTTCTCTTGTTCTTTGGTTTAGTTTTTTTTGTTTGTTTGTTTGTTTGTTTTTTGTCTCCCCCATTTTGACGGCCTGTTTGGGTTTGTGTCTATGTATTAGGTAGATTTAATAAGACTTCCAATCTCTAGTGCATGATTGTGTCAGACACTATTTTTGACTGACCCTGAGGAACCTGTTTGTGCTATCAGCAATCTACAGCTTGTGGCTTCCTCTGCTGGGGCTGGATGCCTTTGAAAAGGACCAAGATGTACACCAAGGTCTGCTTTTCCTAGCCCAGGATTCTGAATTAAATCATGCAAAGTCTCAAAACCTCCAGAGACCTGCCTGTGACTGCAGTCTGATTGTATTTAGTCTTTTTGTTTGTTTTGTTGACCAGCTCTGGTCTTTTTCTTTTTTTAAATATATATATTTACTTATTTATTTCAGAGAGGAAGGGAGAGGGAGAGAGATAGAAACATCAATGATATGCTGCCTTCTGCACACCCCACATGGGGGATTGAGCCTGTAATTTGGGCATATGCCCTGACAGGGGAATGAAACCATGAATTCCTGGCTCATAGTTCATGCACAACCACTGAGTGACACAGGCTGGGCTGATTATATTCAGATTTGATTAGCCTCTGGGTATGGACCACAGGGTGGGGCAAGAGATTTTTCAACATGGTGGGGCATTGTTTCTGCCTACAGGCTGATTTTTATTCTGAGTCTCTTAATGGGCCTCAGAAACTCCACAGGGGGGGCATGAGTGGGGCAACTGCTTCCTCCCCCAGGCAATAACCACCTGTAGAGCAAAGGTCCACCAGAGAAAGATGTCCTTTGCAGCATGAGTGAATGATTCTGCACAGGAAATTGGGGTGTCTGATTTCTGTGGTCTAACCCCAGAACTCACAATCCTGGCTTCTGCTCACACAGCTCCAGTACACTCTGCCCTCCCTCTGCCAGAGTCCAAGGTGAATGGCTACTCATCAAATTTTGTCTGTTGGTCCATTAAGAGTTTGTCAACATTTCCTGCCTTCCTTCCCTGAAAGACAACAACTCTGCTGCTTTTCAAAGCCAGATGTTATGTGGTCACCTTTCTCAGTTCTGGTGCTCTAGGCTGGGGAGTCTAGCTTGGGGTTTTGTTCCAAGATCTCTCAATGGGAATCTCCCACAGCTGAGATGTCCCTCTGGAACTTCAGCTACTGTCTGTGGGAGCCCGTCCAGTCCTTTTGCACCTCCGCACTTCCTACCAGTCTCTATGTGGTCTCCACTTTCCATCCTCAGTATCAGGGTTCTCTCCAGCCAATCTTCATTGGATTATTGAGGATGGTTTTTCTGTATTTTAGTTGTAATTCCAGTTTGGTCCTGGTAGGGTGTCAGTGTAGCTTGCACTTACTCTGCCATCATTTTGGAATGAAACTTACTCTTCTTGGGCATGAGCCTTCAGCGGTGGGCAGTGCTATGGAGCTCAAAGCATCCTAGGATTACAGGGAGCCAGAAGTCAGAATCTGTAAATATTTATATGTGCTTAGAATTTTTATATGAAATATATTACAATTCTTAATATTAGTTTTGATATTGAATAGTTTGCTTATGCATTAATACAATGAGGTGAAACAGGAATTTTAGGGGGACATAGGCAAGCTTAGGGATTTTTTAGAATTGGGGTCCATAGGAAAAGCATGGGGCTGCAGACTGGGAGAAGGTAATTTCCATAACACAAAGAAGACAGGTACAGGTACATCTCCATAAGACAAAGAGGCAGCAACAGGTATATTTACATAAGACAAGGGAACTGGAAGTAGCCAAGAAAGGTCACATTTATAAAATAAAGAGAAGGAAGCCCTTCATTCAGAAGGAAGGAGCAGGGGAGACCCTCACATGTCCCATGTGAGGTTCTACCTTTGAGCCCAGGAGTTACTATAGTAACCAGTCTAAGGAAATAGTGACCAATCAGAGGGCATATCAAGGCACCAAGTTCTGCAGCCTATATAAGCCATGGGGAAAAAGAACCCAGTGGGACTCTTCCCCCTCCCAACATGGGAGTCCATTCTGTGGGACTCTTCCCCCTCCCCAAGTGGGAGTCAGTTCAGGGACCCTTCTCCCCCTCCCCACATGGGAGTCCATTCTGGGGGACTCTTCCCTCTCCCCATGTGGGAGTCTGTACTTGTTCTTCAATAAATCACCACCTTTGCTATACCACTTTCTGTCCATGGATTCATTCTTCAATTCTGGCGGACAAAGAATCCGGGTTCCAGTCCAAAAATTCGGTATCAGAGGTGCCATATAATTGATTAATAAAATTGGATTTCTCTTTGCTTATTATACTGTGAAAGAAGATAGGATTTGGAATGTAATATTATCATTCAAAGTTTGCTATCTCTGGTTTCAGCTATCTATGGTTAACTTAGAAAGTTTCTGACTTTTTGTAGTTTGTGATTTTGCTGAGCTGAGGTAAAATTTTTAATTGCTTATATTTCAAAGCTGATGTATAGGATGAAATTATATTGAAAGTGAGTGAACATATTCTGCAGGGTATATAACCATCTTAAACCTCTCTTTCAGTCTCTATTAATTATAAAGTATACATTACATGAGGGCAATGAGATCAGATATTCCCAAAGAGTTTAAGAACATATCTTGGTTAATATTTCCTGTTTTTAAATAAGAATCTGCCTGCAAGTCAGTTTCCTGTTATAAAATTACCTGAATACTGATAAGATGTAATTTCAGAAGACTCATGTGAGGTGAAAAAAGATAACATGTGAAAAAATGGCTCATAATTTGTAATTGTTTTACTAATTCCTATACTGATTTAGAAACATCATTAAAATAACTTACCAGTAAATGCAAATTCAAAATACATTTTTAATTATATAGAAACAATTTATAAATAAATATTGATTCATCCTGGCTGGCATGGCTCAGTGATTGAGCATTGACCTATGAACAAAAGGTCCTGGTTTGATTCACCGTCAAGGCACATGCCTGGATTGTGAGCTTGATCCCCAGTGTGGGGCGTGGAGGAGGCAGCTAATCAATGATTCTCTCTCATCATTGATGTTTCTATCTTTCTCTCCCTATCCCTTCCCTCTGAAATCAATAAAAATGTATTTAAAAATAAATAAGTAAATAAATATTGATTCTAAGCAAAAGAAAAATAGATTTTAATGAATTAAAATGTTCTTACTGAGTACCAATAAAGTACTACAATGAGAATTTAAAATTAAATCATATAATACAGTATAATAAAAATGCCATTTTATTAAAATTATATAATAAGTATATATATTAAAACAGGTAGAAATAATATCTTTATCTACCTTAATTTAAGATGTCAGCAACAATACTGCCTCAATTATCTTACAAATTAATATATTTGTTATTTTATAGGAAAAAAACTTTAAAGTTAAAATTATAAATATGAGTCGCTCTCAGAGTGGCAGACCAATTTTAATATATATTTTTATTTTTCATCCATTAATAGTAAACATATTTTTATATCTAGAACAAATAATGATTTTTCTTAAAAAAGTTTAAAATTAGTTAACATCAATATCTTCTGAGTATAGGTCAAGATTTTTAAGTATCCACAATGTGTCAAATATTAAACAAATAATGGATATATTATGAACAAGTTTATAAAAAAGCTTAGATGAAAAAGGTAAACATTCATAAAAACAACCGGATTTAATAAAACTGACACAGAATAAATATAAATACAGTATAATTCTAAATCCAATAAAGAAAATAAAACTTCAATTGAAAACTTTCCCACCCAGAATCTCCATGAGCAGATGGTTTGTTGGTTGAATTTATATCTTCAGTTAGGAAAGAATTTATACTAGTTTTAAATAATTCTTTCATTTATTAACATTTTTCAAATATTTTATGAGACCAATATTAAAAAATTATTTCAGGATCATCTTTCTCACAAACACAAAATCAAAAATTAAATCATGTTAATAATAATAAATTAAAGATCTTAACCAAGCTCATCATAAGATGTCTAATACTTCATAAACAAGTTAGATAGTTTTTGAGAAATACAGTATTATTTTCAATAAAATCAAGCAAATAAATCAACACATTTATTGATTTAAGAAAAAAAATTATCTTCTTCAATAGAGGTTGGAAGTAGTTTATAAAATTCAACATGCATTTAATGACTAAGCCCTGACTAGGTAGCTTAGTTGGTTAGAGCATCATCTCCACATGCATAAATAAGTGGAACAACAAATCAATCTCTTTCTCTCTCAAAGCAATTTTTTTTAAGTTTAAACATTTAATGACCAAGATGATGGAGATGGAAACTAGAAAGAGAAACAGGCATTCTTAATCTGATAAAATATATTTAATTCTTTCCCCCAAGAATTAGAGTGAGATAAGATACTTGCTATGACTCTTTCAATTCAAAATCATACTTAAAATTGTAATGGGTCCAAAAGCTAAATGTGAAAATAGAAATTATAAACTGGAAAAGATGCTCCAAAAATTTCTATAATTTCCCATCTCTGAAAATTAAATAAAGTCAAAGTTTAAATTGTTGCATGTTAATAAAAAACAAAACAAAACAATGCTATTAAATAATGGGTAAGAACAGTGGAAGTCTGTAGCCTTTTGCCTAGGGCCATTCTTGTTTACCTTCTCACCCCAACCTCTGCCCTGTTGTACTGGATTTTGTAATATTAATATATTTAAGTTGAAAAGAAAAAGAAAACAGCTTCACTGCCAAGGGGCAGACTTGATTTGGAGCAGAAGGTGAATACTGATGTCTAAATGTATTATCAGAAAGTATAGCAAACGTTGTAGAAAACAATAAAATATCCCATGACTCTGCTGCCCTGAGTTTAGCATCCCTGTTTGGACAGTCATAACCAAGCCAGAAAATTAGTGGGGGATGTTGGACATTAAAGAGACTTCTCCAGTACCCCAGGCTGAGGAGAAAGTTGTCTATATGTGCAGGAGAGATCAGGGAGTGCACAGGAGAAAGTAAAAGCTAAGTTAAAGGTGAAAATAGCCTCCCTTTTGAATTTGGTCTCTAACTCACACACAGATTTACTGACAGAAATTGGAAGCCTTATCAATTTAAGTTGTTGAAGCATAACATCTTTCCAATTATGAGTTAACCACCAAGATATACAAACAAAGCAGTAACACCACAAAGTCAGAATAAAAAAATTAAAAAGATAAAACAGAAATTATATCACCAGTCACAATGCAGGGAAAATAAGTTCCAAAAATTAAGTCCAGGCAAGTTATTGAAATAAGCAAATAAATACATAAATAAATTATTAAAATTAAAGTACATAAAAAATTAAAAGCAACAACAACTATCCTCAGGGAGAATAAGTGACAAAATCCAGAGTTGCTACAAATATCTGAAATGTTCAGTTTTCAAGAAAACTTATAATCTATGCAAAGAATAAAAAAAAGTATGGTACCCTGGACAATGTGGCTCAGTTGGTTGAGCAGTGACCCATGAACCTAGAGGTCACTGGTTTATTTTGGGTCAGAACGCATACCCAGGCTGTGGCCTCAATCCCCAGTAGGGGGCATGCAGAAGGCAGCCAACTGGTAGTTCTCACTCATGGATGTTTCTTTCTCTCCCTCTTTCTTCCTCTGTTTCTCTAAAATCAATAAAAAACATATTAAAAAAAAGTATGGCATATACTCAAGAAAAAAAAAGAATTAAAATTGATTCCAAATAGATCCACACATTAGATTTATCAAAAACAAAACACACACACACAAACCTCTCACACAGATACTATAAATAAATACAAACAATTAAAGAAAACTGAAATAAATGGATAAATATAAAAATAACAGAAATTAAGATTGAAAAGTACAAATAACAATAATAATGTATTATGATATTTATAAAATATGTAGAATTAGAAAGTATTAATAATAATACAAAGAACTGGAAGAGTGAAATGGCAGTACATTTGAAATGAAAGTAGGCTCTGATAAACTAAAGTTGAATATTTTAAAATGAAACAAAGTATGCACATTGTAAATATAGATATATACAGCTAGTAAGCGAACAGAGGAGACAAAATGGAATACTGCAAAATACATATGTAATCAATGAAAAGGGAAGAAAACATACACAGCAAATAGAGAGATGGGCGGCTTAAAACCAATTATATCATTTTGCTATTGCTGCTGTAACAAATTACCATAAAATGGGTAGCTTAAAAAAACAAAAATGTATTCTGTCACAATTCTGAATGGGCACTGGAAGTTCAAATTCAAGGAGTTGGCATATTAAAATGTAAAGTCAAGCCCTAGCTGGTTTGGCTCAGTGGATACAGGGTCGCCCTGAAAACCAAAGGGTCCTGGGTTCAATTACCGTCAAGGGCATGTACCTGGGTTGCAGGCTCCTTCCTGGCCAGGGCCCTGGTCAGGGCATGTGTAGGAGGCAACCAATACATGTGTTTCTCTCACATCAATATTTCTCTCTGTCTTTCCCTCTCTTCCACTCTTTCTGAAAATCAATAGAAAGATGTACTCATGTGAGGATTTAAAAAAAAAGAAAGTAAAGTCAAACAGCTGTCTTTAGGGAATATGTTATAAAATAGATTCAAATACTAGTCAGAAAAAGTGACTATATTAATATATAAAATCTACTTCAGAAAAAAGAATTTTAACTAAATACAAAAGGGGCATTTTAAATTATAAAAGCTTCAATTTATTAAACAGACATAGTAATCCAAAATGTATATATTTGTAACAACAAACTTAAAAATATATGACACAAAAGGTGAGAGATCAGAAAGAAGAAATGGACAAGCCCTCACTCATAATGGGGTATTTTGGTACACTTCTACTAGCAATTAATAAAAAGAGCAACAGACAAACTTCACTAAGGAAACTTAAACAATGTTAAACACTTGACCTCATTTGCATTTTAGGGCATTACCAGCAAACATGCCACAACACACTTTCTATTGAAGTGCTCATGCAGTATTTTCCAACAGACAATAGAAAGCCATAAAACAAATATGAACAAATGTAAATGAATTAAAATCATAGAGTATATTTCCTGACCAACAAAGAATTTAATTAGAAATCCATAAAAATCATATAAAAGTCTACAATGTTGGGAAATAAATAAAATTTTTAATTCCATCTTCTTTTCTGTTCTTGTTAACCTTTACCTGAGGATATTTTTTCCGTTTATTTTTAGAAAGAACAGAAGGGAGAGGGAAGGACAGAGAGAGAGAGAAACATCGATGTGAGGGAGACACAATGATTGATTCCCTCCCGCACACACACTAACTGGGCAAGGAATCAAACCTGCAACCAAGGTCCTGAGGAGGCTAAAAGGGCTAATTCTAATGAAACCCTGATATTTGGAGGCTAGTGATCTGAATCCAAGACAGCAAGCTCAGTGTACATTCCTGATAACCTATAATTAAGTCCCTCTCTCCTTCCCAGACACTGGTCTTGCAGAACCGGTTACAGAGGCCATTGGGCTGTGGACAGTGCACTGCCCAGAGGGAGGGTTATTAACACTGGCGCCAGGCCAGACCATCAGATATGGCCTGGAGACCCCCAACGCCTGGGGGCCTTCTTGCAAGGCCCGTGAAAAGGACCGGAAGCATAATCCATGTTTGCAGGACAAGGACCACAGGGAATATAAGGGAGGGCCCCATGCGTGTTCCTTCACTCAGATTTGGAAGGCTGTTCCCTGAGTCAGCCGGCGTATTAAACAGTGTCCCTCCATTTCTTTGAATGAAGCATCCTTGGTTTTCTTTGGTCTTCTGCAACAGCACAAGCCCTTGGTGGGAATCGAACCCAGAACCCTTCAGTCCATGAGCCAATGCTCTAACCACTGAGCTACCTGCTAATGTTAAACCCATCTGCTGAGGTAGGCAGAGATAACTTAGGCAATATAAGAAATTTAAACTAGTTAAGAAGTTATTTTTGAAATTTCATAAAATAAAAATGCTTTTTAAAAAATGTTAAGAAAGTAATGACAAGCTTCATCACACTGGCCAATACATTGCTATAAATGTATAAAAAGTGAACTGTATCTAGAAAATATAAAGAAGTCTTAAAATTCAATAATAAAAAGCTAAACATTCACCTTTACAAATGTGCAAAAGACTTGTTGGACACTTTATGAAAGAAGATAACATGAATGGTAACTAGGCACATGAATAATGGTAAACATCATACCCCACCAAGAAAATGCAAAATGAAACCATAATGATATGCAACTACATGCCAACTAGAATTTTTTAAATTATCAAGAATTACTGAGCATGTGGAGAAATTTGAACTGTCATATAATGATGGTGGAAATGTAAAATTATGCAACTAGTTAGAAGAACTTGATGGTAATTGCTATAATTTAAATTTTTCCTCCATTGCATGACTTAGCTGTTCAACTTCCAGCATTACCCAAGAGTAATGACATATATGCCCACAGGAATATTTGTTGACATATGTGTATAGTAGGTTTGTTCTTAATAGCTCTGAACTATAACTGACCCAAATGTCCACCAACCAGTGAATGGTTAAAAAAGAAAAAAAAATCCTAGTACATTAGTGGAATGAAATACAATTCAGCAATACAAATAAATGGACTACTAATGTGCTCAACAGCATAGATTGCTCAAAAATGTTATCATGAATAAATGAAAACACAGATTAGTTTGCTGGGTATGATTCCATTTATAAAAAAATAACCTCAACAACAGACAAATGTAATGCTGGATTGATTTGCTAGGATTTTGTGGAGGATTTTAGCATCTATGTTCATCAGAGATATTGGCCTGTAGTTCTTTTTGTAGTGTTTTTATCTGGTTTTGGGATAAGGGCAATGCTGGCTTCATAGAAAGAGCTTGGAATTGTTCCTTCCTCTTCAATTTTTTGGCACAGTCTGAGTAGGATAGGTTTTAGTTCTTCTTTGAATGTTTGGTAGAACTCCCCTGTGAAGCCTTCTGGTCCATCAATAATTGCTTTAGATTGGCAATTGTGGACCATATGGAAAGAGGCACAGAGGTTCTTTTTGGAGTGATAAAAATACTTGGTATCTTGGTTGGATTTGTGGCTGTACAATTTAATACAGTATTGAGAACTCATGTATTTAAATAATTACAATGTGCACATCTTAGTTTATGAGAATTATACCTAAATAAAGTTTTATATGTAACATTTATAAAATATACTTAAGAAGAAGCCACACTAAATAAATACTAAAAAAATGGGATTATATTACTGTACTTTTAAGACATTTAGTCACTTTAGAGGATTTATGATGCACCTAAAATGAATTCTAATCATTCCTATAAAAGCCCTGAAAAGATTGACACTATATTTCCAACCTCTGTTGAGTCATGTTTCCTCTTTTCACTGTATTCTAGGTACACTAGTTGCTTTATTTTTTCAAACTGTCAGGCTCTTTTTCATATCATTGCCACAGTACTGGGCTCCCTGTGCTAGTAAGTTTTTGCTACCTCTAACACCTTAGCCTCCACCTCTAACACCTTAGCCTCTCCTTATTCTTGAGGCTTACAGGCAAGCATGCCTTATTTATTTCTTTAACAATATTTACTGAGTATCTAGTATCCTCAGTTTGGGGATTTGACTATAAACTAGAGATAATCCCTGCTTTTCAGATCTTCATTCTGGGGATGGCAGAGAAAATAAAAAATATATATATATGCAAGTAAACATGCCATAAGTTGGCTGTTGATATGTATTATTATTTAAAAAATAACCAAATTAAGGAAAATTTAATTTTCACATTGGAGGAGGCTTTACATTTTATATAGATGACCAGAGAGACAACAACAGAATAGAGGACCGAAGAATTGAGAGAGAGGACAACATAATTATTTGGGAAAATGTGTTTCAGACTGAAGAAACAACACTTGGATGTATCCCCTGAATTTTCAACTATCTTCCATTGCTCCTTTTTGTTGTGTTTTGTTTTGTAAATGTGCTTACTTATAGTAGGTACTATCAGGATTTTTAATTGTATTATGCACAAATTTGTCTTTTTCTGCAAACACTATGAATCATGGAAAAAATAATTTCTGTTTGTTTACCATTGTTTATAGAGTTACAAAAAGTGAATGCCTATGGTAGACATCAGTTAAATATTTGTTGAGTATATGCTTCTATATATAAGTATGTGAATTTTAGGGTATATTTGTCTGATAACATATAATTCACAAAGATTTGGTTTAAGAGCAAATTAATTAACAGATTATTAATCTGTGTCAATTAACAGGAAATGCAAAACAGAATGAAGAGTCAATTTGCAATAGAAATGGGAAAGTAAGTAATTTTCTTTTAGTATGTTAAGTTCAAGATACCTATGAGGCATTCAGATGACAGTGCACAAATGACATCTTTGAAACATTTTTATCTGTGTCCCCATTAATGCACTTACCTTTTTACCTATCAAAATTTTTTCTGTATGTTCACTGCTCTTTAATCACAATTCGTGAAGCTAGAAAGTTAGAGTTTAAGCTTTGCATTTCCAATAATGTATTTACTAATAATTCATGAAAGTATCATTTAAGCAATAAAGGTAAAATAAATTATTAAAACAAATACACAAATAAATTAAGATCATCACCATAATCAATATAAATTTTATGGACCTGGCTGTGTGGCTGAGTTAGTTGGAGCATCATCCCATACACCAAAAGGTTTCAGATTCCTTTCCCATTCAGGGCACATATCTACACGATTTGGGAAGCAGCCAATGGATGCTTCTCTCTCACATCAATGTTTCTCTCTCTCTTTCTCTCTCTCTCTCTTATCCTCTTTCTAAAAATAAATAAACATATCCTTAGATGAGGATTAAAAAAAAAAAACACTTAAAATTATTAATTGCCCAGCCTCTGTCACTCAGTGGTTGAGCATTGACCTATGAACCAGGAGGTCACAGTTGGATTCCCAGTCGGGGCACATGCTCAGGTTTCAGGCTCCATCCCCAGTAGACGGCATGCAGAAGGCAGCTGACTATGATTCTCTCTCATCATTGCCATTTCTATCTCTTTCTCCCTCTCCTTTCCTCTCTCGAAATAAATAAAAAACATTAAAAAAATAAAAAAGGATAAATCATATGAAAGATGGTGTGCTTGAATTCTATACACAGAAACATTGAAAACATATTTCAATTGGTATTATGACTACCACACTCAAATACAGGAAGCTGAACCGCATTTTAGAATAAGCATAAATTTTGATGATCAAAGAAAAATAATGTCAACAGTTTCTGGGATATTAATAAACATTAATTATTTGTCTAAGTAATTAATAGTGGTAATCTTATTTGACTCTTACAACGGCTTTGTCATATGAACCCTACTTACAATTTGCAGATGAAGAAACTAATGCACAAAACACTTAGAAAACTTGTCCAAATTCTCATTGATGGGAAGTGGTCAAAACAAATTTTAAAACCAAGTTGCAGGTTTCCAGAGCCCACTTTCATCACAGTGTTTTAACCTGTTCCTATTCAGATTCTCAGATTTTCTCACCCACAACTACTTATTTACTAAATGACTGAAGTTTAAACTCTGCAGGCATACATGGGTGTTTGGGGAAATAAAATGAAGTATGTGTTTAATGCACCCACGTAATGCCAGGTTTATCAGAGACACTCCAAATTCTTCGTCCTCTCTCCTCTTTCTTAAACTCCAGGATGAGAGCTCCTGTTATTTCACATTCGGTTTCTGTCTGGATCAAGTTTCATGTGGGCTGTCAGAACTGCTAACTCAGATATCTCTTCATACATGCCACTTAGTAGAGGCAGGAACACTGTCTTCCTGCAGCTCTTGGGCCCTTTAAATACAGAGTGAGAGCCTCTCGCTGGTCTGTGCAGCAGCGCACTGTCAGCATTTCACTGTGGTCTGACTGACACGGGAGCCTGGAGCTCTATGATAATACAAAGAGAGAAGTGTCTGCTCCCTGACAGACACTGATGGCAGGGGCTGCCCCTCCCAGCGGGCTGTGACTTGGGCCACAACCAAACACAGCATGCCACAGGCTGAATCCATTTCGATGAAATCAGATTGTTTTCCTGCATAGGAGAGTTTATTGGACTTATCTAAATTGGGTTATAATTCTCACTGGAGCAGAAAGATTTTGGTAACTAACAATATTGTTCATTATTCCACTAAAACTTCTGGTCAGAACTACATTTTGCTTTTTTTTTTTTTCACTTAGAATCTTACTGTTAATTAAAAGTATTATCTTAAAATCTCAGTCTCCTCCTCATCTCATCATTTCATACTTCCTTAAAGAACATTTAGTTTTACCAATATGTCATTTTATTGGATATACCCCCCTCCCCCCAGAAGCTCTAAGTTGGGTTAGGGATAGATGAAACATACAAAGCAGAAAGAGACAATAATTTTTGATGAGGTAGCTCATTTTACAGATGAGAAAATGGAGAGTATCCCTAGCCCTCTTTGTTAATTCAAGGTAAAAACAAGGACATAAAACTCTTTCCTCGAATTTTGTCATACATTCTTATATAAGTGAAATAAAAGGCAGAATTTCTGATGCTAAAATGTGCATTGTAAATCCTACTTATGTAGTATTATACACATTTGACCCAGTGATCCCACTTCTAGGAATATGTCCTAAAAATCCCCAAACATCAATCAGAAAGAATGTATGCACCCCTATGTTCATAACAGTGTACTTTACAATAGCTAAGATCTGGAAATATTCCTAGTTCCCATTAGTAGATAAATGGATAAAAAAAAAAATAGAGATACATTTGCACCATGGAATACTGTGCAGCAGTAAAAAAGAAGGATGTCTTACTCTTTGAGACAGCATGAAGATCCCTGGAGAGTATTATGCTAAGTGAAATAAGCCAGTCAGGGAAAGGCAAGTCTCACATGATCTTACTCATATGTGGACTTAAATGAACAAAATAGATCCAGAGACCTAGAAGCATGGATCAGACTGTGGACTCTCAGAGTGAAGGCTGTGGAGGGTGGGTGGGTAGGAAGAGATCTACCAAAGAACTTGTATGCATATATGCATAACCCATTGACACAGACAATAGGGTGGTGCTGTCCTAGGGTGGAGGCTAGTGGTAGACTGTAAGGAGTCAATGGCAGAAAAAAGGGGACATATGTAATACTTTTAACAGTAAAGACTCTTTAAAAAGGAAGAAGAAACCAATGAATGCATAAAAAAATAAATCAATGTTTACTGATTCCTTCTATTATATTTTCCCCTAAGGTTTACCTATGTCAGGGTCTTCAAAAATATTTTACAATTTTTATATGTGAGGGTGTGTTTATCCTTTTATTTTATTCTTCTAAATGTTTCTCTGAACAGAATCATTAGATATTTTCTTTCCTTGAATATCTCTCTTCATCTCTGTCTTTATAAGAACCATAAACTAATTTATACCAATAAGATAAAAGAAAAGCAAGTGCATATGTCTTTAAGGTCTTCATATCATATCTTCTAATGAATGTGATGTACCTGCTGTGCCCTAAGAGGCATATTATGTTTTATGAATTGAACGAATATTTCTAACCCCAAACCTCAATCAAACATCTTCATATTTACCCTAAATTTCTGATCCTTGTATCAGTTTTGTTAATATTTATAATATAGTTAGCATTTGGCAGTTAACTAAAGCCTACTGCTGTTTATATTACCATTTATCTTAGAATATTTTGGCATTGTTGTGTTATACATTTTATATTTTAATTGCATAGTACATCATGTTATACATTATTATCATTTTAATTGAATTTTCATGGAAATGCTATGTAGTGTTTTGAATTATTAAAACATGATTTACAAATATCTTCACTCATAAATCATGGCTGCTGATGTTTTTCTTTCTATCTACTCCTCACAACAATAGCCCTTTAATCACAATTATAAAATCCATATAAAAGCAAACCAAACAAACCAAAAAAAGTCCCCACCCACAAAAAAGAAATGTTTTTAAAGAATGAGTGGTAAGAAATGACAGAAGAAATATATATCAATGAATATGAGGAACAATCCTATATAATAAAGAGGTGATATGCAAATTGACCCTCACATCTTCACATAACAAGATGGCCCCCCATTTTGTCACAAGATGGCTGCCCCAAGTCATCACAAGATGGCCACCCCCATGTCATCAAAGATGGCCACCCCACATTGTCACAAGATGGCTGGCAGGAGAGGGCAGTTGGGGGCAACCAGGCCTGCAGGGAAGGGCAGTTGAGGGCAACCAGGCCTGCAGGGGAGGGCAGTTGGGAGTGATCGGGCTGGCAGGGGAGCAGTTAGGTGTCAATCAGGCCAGCATGGGAGCAGTTAAGGGGTCATCAGGCAGCCAGGCAGAAGCAGTTAGGGGCAATCAGGCAGGCAGGCAGGTGAGTTGTTAGAAGCCAGCAATCCCGGATTGTGAGAAGGATGTCCAACTGCCGGTTTAGGCCTGATCCCACAGGGGTCCCAGATTGGAGAGGGTACAGGGTGGGCTGAGGGACACCCCCAGTGCATGAATGGACTATATTTCACAAAGTGTTATTATTAACCTCACTTTTGTCAAAACTTCCTGTCTTGATTGTTAAAATACCAATTTATAGACTCTTATTCAGATCTATTAAATCATGACTACAGCACTGGGTTATGTTTAAATCTCAGCTAAAACCCCGTTGATATTGGCACTCCGAAAATTTAATAACCCATTTGGTAGACCTGGACTCAAACCCCATAAACCTGTTTTACAAACATTTATTTATTTTACTAAAGTTATTCATTCAACAAACACTTTCCTAATGTCATTCATTGAACTCAGGAAGATTTACAGAATCAGGATCTTAATTTTGGAAATTAAAAAATAATTTTGGAAAATGGCTTTCACAGAATGATAAGGCTGTATTAATGGAATGTTATGTGCAATTTTAGATTAAGTTACTTTTCACTAAAAAGATAGATATTCATACTTGGAAGACTTGCATTAACAGAGGATCAATTCATAAATAGTATTAATCTTCTTTATCACTTTGTCCTGATAAGAAAATTAAACTTCTTTCAAATTCTGATAAAACATGACTTTCTTTCCTAGTATGCCATACCATTTTATTTTGTACAAAAATGGAAAATTATTGTATTACAGAAATAAAAAGAGAACTGCTACTGGTGAAGCAAACAAGTTACTAGAAGTTCTAGATCATAGGAACTACAATTTTAAGATCCATATAAAAACAGGGGTTAAGAATAGCTTTATTGTGAGGCAGGGAGCTAGAGGAGATTATTTGAGTAAAGTAAGTAACTGAGATTCATTGCTCCATCATCTATTAATGGGAACCCATCTTTGGCTGGACAACCTATGTAACATCTTAACTTGAAAACTTAGTGGCATAAAAAACTTTAAGCATCTCACAGCTTCTGAGCATCAGGAACTTACAAGAGGTTTAGTTGGATGATCCTGGTCTTATGTTTCTTATGTGGTGTATTAGTTAGGGATTTCCAGAAAAACAAAAACTAAACCAATTGTATATTTGTTTAATTAAAGGAAATAGTTCATGTGGTTATGAAATCCCTGCATATGCTTTTTACAGACCAAGAAAGCTTATAGTATAATTTAGTTTGACTAAAAAGGCTTGAGATTATGGAGGAAAGTGAAGGAACTGATGGAGTAAATCAATGTGAGGAGTGCAAAAACCCAAGAATTGGGAACACCAATATCCAAAGGCGGGATTAAATAATGTCTCAGCTCAGACAGAGAGAAAGCAAATTTTCCTTTCTTTCATCTCCTTGTTCTATTTGGGCTCTCAATGGATTGGATGTACTCACCTGATTAGGAAGGGGCATCTGCTTAACTCAATTCATAAATTTGAATGCTAATATCTTCTGAAATGCCCTCAGAGACACACCTAGAAATAATGTTTTACCAATTACGTGGGTATCACTTAGCCTAGTCAAGTTGGCAAATAACATTAACCATTATATGTGGTAAAAGTCACCTGTACAAAGAACAGTCATCCAAAGTTTTATCTGGGACAAAATAATCCATGCCAATGTGGTTAACATAAATGCCTGGCAAGTTGAGCTAGTTATTGGCAGGAAATCTCAGTTCCTTACATGTGGGTGTCTCCATAGACCTTTTGACATGGTGTCTGGCTTCTGCCAGATCAAGTGATACAAGAGACCATAAAGCAGAAGCCACAATGTATTTTATAACCTACTAGAGGCCCAATGCATGAAGACTCGTGCAAGAATGGAACTTCCTTCCCCTGGCTGCCAGCACTGCCTTTACTCTGGCCCGGAGCCATCTTTCCGCCTTCCCACACTGCCCAGATGCCCAGAGCGGCTGGGGTAGTACAAAATGCCTGTGTTATCGCCATGGAAACCATTCAGGCATCCCGCCCTGCCCCCGGCCACTCGGCTCCTGTGTATGCAAATTAAACTGCCATCTTTATTGGGTTAATTTGCATACTCACTCCTGATTGGCTGGTGGGCATCATGAATGTACAGTCAATTTTCATCTTTCTCTTTTATTAGTGTAGATCATTGGAGGTCATACCCAGGCATTCCTACAATATCCCTTGTGTATTATTCAAGGTGACCACTATTCAATGTAGAAGGAGATTTAACCAGTTTTTAATGTGAATAATTAGGGGTCATTTTGGGGGCTGAACAGCACAGACTCTAACCGTTTTCATTATTCTGGGAAAATATAAAACCTAATCTGGAATTATTTGTGAGGTGTGGAAATTCCATCAAATGGACATTAATTAAGCAGATACTAATCTTAAGCCAGTAACCCTGAAGTGTTTAAGCAGAAGCAACTTAGAAAAAATGTATCAAAATATAACTGATAAAATTTTTAATTAAGAATGATCTAGATTTCAAAGATGAGCTTTATTTGAGTACAAGTCTGTGATCTCTGGTTCCTGACTTTACTTTTCTGCTGATTCTCTTTCTCTCCTCCATCTCCCTTCCTCCCCATTTTATTTTTCCTCTAAATATTCCCTCCATAAGATAATGAATGATTCACAATGTAGTTGTCTATTGTGAAATATAAGCCAAAGAAGGTGAATTCCAAAAGATGGAATAGAGGCATTGTGATTATTTTAGATATATTGTAAATACCCAGTATCAGCCCACTTTGGAAGCTTAGCAGGAACTGTTCAATATGTTTAGGGTTATATCCCTTCAGATCTTTCCTTGGATAATTCCATCACCTTCAAAGTTTTGCTTAAATCTCACTTTTAATTTAATACTGCAAACTTTCCTGCCAGCTGGTGTGGCTCAGTTGTTGAGCATTGACCTATAAACCAGGAGTCATGGTTTGATTCCTGATCAGGGCACATGCCCAGGTTGCAGGCTTGATCCCCAGAGTGGGGTGAGCAGGAGGCAGCCAATCAATGATTCTCTCTCATCATTGATGTTTCTCTCTCTCCCCGTCCCACTACTTTCCTCTCTGAAATCAATAAAAATATGTTTTAAAAATACTGCAAACTTTCCTATACCTTCCTCCATTTTGTACTGCAAATTGTGCATACATTGTTCTATACTTCCCAGCAACATTTATCACCTTCTTATACACAATGCTGTTCACTTCACTTCTTTATTATATTTATCATTTGAGAGGCTAAATATATAAGTGGAAAATGACAAGACCACATATTAAAAAAGAAGTCTAGTGACAGCATATAACAGCCTCTTTAAAAAAAACACAGCCCCCTTATTTATAATAATATACGCAGAAAGCCAAACTCTTGTAATACATGTAGGGATGGAAACCAAGATGGCGGCATAGGTAAACACCTAAACTGCTGCCTCGCACAAAATATCAAAACTACAACTAAAAGACAAAATGGACACCATCCAGAACCACAGGAAAGCAAGCTGAGAGGAAATTCTACAACTAGCAGGAAAGAGGAAAGCACATTGAGACTCAGAGGAGCTGCAAAAGGCTGAGGTATGGAGACGGGCGTATGGAGAGGACAGGCGGCTGAGTGCACAGGTGGCTGATTGCGCAGCTGGCTTTCTAAAGAGAGAGGGAGATGGAAGCTCCCGACTGAGCTGAACTCCAGTTCCTGGCGAGATTTTGGGAAACCAGACTCATTTGGGGAGAAACTGGACTGTCTGGCAGTGGGCAAAACTTGAAGGCAGCTTTCTCTCAGAGGTGCTTGCAGCGATTACCGAGGGACACTGAGACCCATGGGCCTCATAGGGCAGGGCTGACAGGAAGCCAAGGCTGTCTTCTCCGCCCTGAGACTTTGCCTCATCCAAGCTGAACACAGAGGCTTTTGCAATTTTGCAAGTCTTGTCTCATAAGAGTGTCTCCAGCACAGAAGTTCTCCCAGCATAGACACAGCTGATCCTCATAGCCAATTGGCCTGGAGGTCAATTCCTCCCAGTGATACCAACAACAATCAAGACTTAACTACAACAAGGCTGTGCACACAGTCCACAAAGGGGTGCACCAAGAGTGTCCACCTCAGGTAACTTGGGAGGCTGAGCCACTGGGCCATATAGGACAACTACCACACAAAACTACCCTACCAACTCAGGGAAGTAGTGGAAATACAGAGACAAAGAAACAGATCACAAATGAAAGAAATGGAGGAAAGCAAACAAGTGGATATAGAGTTCAAAACCATGGTTATAAGGTTTTTCAAGAATTTCATAGAAAAAGCCGATAAATTTAGCGAGACCCTCGAGGATATGAAAAAGGACCAACTAAAAATTAAGCATACACTGACTGAAATAAAAAAATATTATACAGAGATCTAACAACAGACTAGAGGATCGCAAGAATCAAGTCAAAGGTTTGAAATACAAAAAAGCAAAAAACACTCAACCAGAAAAGCAATAAGAAAAAAGAATCCAAAAATTTGAAGATAGTGTAAGGAGCCTCTGGGACAACTTCAAGCGTACCAACATCTGAATTATGGGGGTGCTAGAAGAAGAGATAGAGCAAGATACTGAAAACCTATTTGAAGAAATAATGACCGAAAACTTCCCCTACCTGATGAAAGAAATAGACTTACAAGTCCAGGAAGTGCATAGAACCCCAAACAAAAGGAATCCAAAGAGGACCACAACAAGGCACATCATAATTAAAATACTAAGAGCAAAAGACAAAGAGAGAATATTAAAAGCAGCAAGATTAAAACAGTTAATTACCTACAAGGGCGCACCCATACAATTGTCAGCTGATTTCTCAACAGAAACTATGCAGGCCAGACGGGAGTGGCAAGAAATATTCAAAGTGATGAATAGCAAGAGCCTACAACCAAGATTACTCTACACAGCAAAGCTTTCATTCAGAATTGAAGAGCAGATAAAGAGCTTCACAGATAAGAAAAAGCTAAAAGAGTTCATCACCACCAAACCAGTATTATATGAAATGTTGAAAGGTATTCTTTAAGAAGAGGAAGAAGAAGAAAAAGGTAAAGATAAAAATTATGAACACCAAATACATATCTATGAACAAGTGAATCTAAAAATCAAGCGAATAAGAAATCTGACGAACAGAATAAACTGATGAATATAATAGAATCAGGGGCATAGAAAGGGAGTGGACTGACAATTCTCGAGGGGAAAGGGGTGTAGGGGGTATGGGAAGAGACAAAAATCATACACCTATGGTTGAGGACAGTGGGGGGAAGGTAAGGGCAAAGGGTGGGGTGGTTACCCGGTGGAGGGGAACTATGGGGGAAAAAAAGAGGAACAATTGTAATAATCTGAACAATAAAGATTTATATATATAAAAAAGACATGTAGGAAGTCAGATTGCTCTTTCTACTAACTGCTATCTCCAGAAAGCCATACAACCTCTCTAAATTGGTCTCAAATGGTCAAGATTTAATTAGTAATTGACAGTTCCCCTTATTTTTGTCCCTGTTTCCAACTTAGCATCAACTAGAGAAAGCCAGATATGCAGCCCTAACCAATTATGCAGGATGTTCCACTTCCAGTTAGCCTGTCTACAGCTTCCATATGCCAACAGCCTCAAATAAGGTCCTACATGAAACCTTTCCATTTTTTCCCAATAAAGCTTCCCCACCCCTCTGCTTGCCTTTCATTTCTCTGTAAAAACACAAGTGACAATGGATAACTTTTTCTTATGAGCAAACTCTAATTAAAGAGCATTTGATGTTCTCATTTTATTGATCTTTATTTATTTCCACTGTACCTTCACCCCAAACCTCCATATTTTCTGAATGTGCTAGTTAATTTTATCTGTCAACTTGGCTGGACCTTATTGCCCAGATATTTCTATATGGGTGATTTTTGATGAGATTAAAATTTAAATTGGGGGACCTTGAGTAAAGCAGATTGTCTTCAATAATGTAGGTGGGCTTCATTAAATCAGTTGAAGGCTTTTATAGAACAGAGATTGATCTTCCCCCAATCAAGAAGGAATTCTGCCAATAGACTACCTTCAGACTTTAACTGTAACATTTACTCTTCTCAGCATCTCTAGCTTGCCAAACTACTCTGCTCATTTTGGACTCACCAGCCTCCACAAGCACATGAGTAATTCCGTAAAATAAATCTCTTGTTTCTACTTATATACATTATATTGGTTCTGTTTGTATGGAGAACCTTGATTAATATACTGAACAAATCACTCTACAACATGCCGTTATAGAATGTAGGCTCAGTGAAGGGAGGCTTTGGGTCAGTTTTGTTTACTGATGTATTTCAAGTGACAAAAATTATGCTTGACATGTTAGACAGACAATATAGAATTGTTAATTAAATGAGTAACACTCTCCTAGACTATATAGTTAGACGTGTTAGATTTGCATCTGTCTGAGATGTTTCATGGTAAGACAGGGCAGGAAAGAGAGAGCAGGCATGCAAGAAAGATATTATACCAGACTAGAGGTCTGGTGCACAAAATTCATGCATGGGGAGGGGGTCCCTCAGCCTGGCCTGCACCCTCTCCAATCTGAGTCCCAGGGGATGTCCGACTGCCTCTCGCAACGTGGGACCGCTGGCTCCTAACCGCTCACCTGCCTGCCTGCCTGATCGCCCCTAACCCCTCTGCCTGCCTACCTGATTGCCCCTAACTGCTCCCCTGCTGGCCTGATTGCCCCTAACAGCCTCTGCCTCACCCCGTACCCGAGTCCCAGGATTCCCTCCTCCGGCCAGTCACAGGCACCCAGGTCCCAGGCTTCCCTCCCTCTGGCCGACCACAGGCACCTAGGACCCAGGCCGGCTTTGCCCAGGCTGGCCACAGCTGCAGGGGACCGTGGGCTGGTGGCTTTGCCCAGGCCACAGCCGCTGGTGCCTGGGACCATGGGGCGGCCAGCTTGTCCCTCTCCCAGGCCACAAGTGCAGATGCAGCCACTGGCACCTGGGACCATGGGGCAAGCGGCTTGTCCCTCTCCTGAGCCTCAGCTGACTGGTCCCCATTCCTGTCTCACAAGCTCATTTGTGCCTGGCTGGTCCCCATTCCTCTCTCCCCAGTGTTGAGTGTCTGAGCTGTTATGGTGTGATGGCATAACAACTGTTTGCATATTAGCTCTTTATTATATAGGATAATTCTGAAACTCTGAAAATCAAGTCTTATGAGTCTAAGAAATAATTGAGTGGAAGCTACTGAATATTGCCTAGGTTTACCACTGCTCTCTGTTAAACTAGAAATAAAATAGAAAGGAAACCAAAATCATACTTCTTATTACTAGAATTTCATGAACACATTTTATTTCATTTATATTTCATATCATCCAGGTGCTAAGTGCAGTTTAAGCGTACTCTTCCTTATCATAAATTATACAGTAAATCATCATTTGTTAATGGGCACTTTATTTCCATGCTGATTTCTTTAAGTGCTCCACTCTGAGGTCTCTCATTCATGGCCATATGCTTTTCTTTCCTTTCACATATTTGAATATAAAGCCATACTGATAGTTCCAAGATTTTTTTCACCATTTTTATGAACACTGGGTTATTCAAAATTGTTTCCTCAGATCAAGAAAGAATGAAAATTCTTCAAAAAACCAACATGTAGCAAACTTTTTTTTTTCTTTTATCACGCCTGCTAAAATTTATTTGAAAAAGATTTTCCTTGAAAAGATTAAATTATGACAACTTCTGAATCAAAAATGTCTTATAAAGTAGAACATGGCTCAAGAAAATGTGTTTCAATTTTTAAAAACTTTGACATATTAAAATATGTGTTATTGTTTGTTTGTTTGTTTGCTTTCTACTTTCCTCTCTAGATTTTATTTGGGTGTAGGTATACTTAGAGTCAGATATGTTGAAAAATAAATAATGTTTCAAAAACATATCAATTAACTACTACTGACTAATAAACTATTTTTTCCTTCATCTTCCTCAGAAACTAATCATCACAATTAGTTCATTTGTGTTGTGACAACCAAACCCCTAGGCAATCTTGGGCTACTGTGTGGGCAAATGTTTATCCATGCTGCTAATTCCACAAACTGTTCTCTGGCCTATTCCCAGCTGTTCAATTTCCCTTGCCTTAAAATTTGTTTTTCACTTCTCAAAGATTCCTAACATTTTTTTCAAACAGGTTTTTCAGAGAAAATGTTTTCTATCTTAAAATTTTGTTAATTCTCAAATAATTTCGTTTGCCCATAATTTCTGGTTGCTACAGGTCATTATGGCTTGACCTGTGGAAAATAGGATTGAGGACTTATTATACCTAATTCTTTCTGTGTTTTTATAAATGTGATTTTACCCTTGTATTTCCTTTTAAATTATTTCTAACATTGAGTGGGAAAATAAAATAATTGTTATGAGTAATTTATAAGAATTATTTCTCTTTGGTCTTAGAGATCTAGGGTATAAGAATGGTTCTTAAGCAACCAGCAGAGAATAGGAAAAAAGTAGCTTTATTAGAAAAGTTCACACTTCCACAAGGGATTTATTAATTTGCCCAAAGGTTTGAGCAAATATATATAATAGTTGCTAATCAGCATGCTTAACTTTATAGCAAAACATTGTAAAATGAAATGAAAATGTGTTTTCAATAAATTATAATGCATATTATTGTAAAAAAACTAATATTAAAGTAATCATTTTTAAATATATAGGTAGATTTTTAATGTTTTACAAATAAAAGACTTTTTATTATTGGGCAAATTACTTAAATGGAGAATAATTTATTTGAAATTTCCAGGATAAAGAAGTCTTTCATTAAAGCATACATTTTAAGAAACTCTTTAAGCTTCAAACAATTCTTCCCCTGAGTTTATGGAAATATTTCAAAAATATAAAATGCACTGTTTTGTCTCATTAACAAAACTATTTGTATACCTTTTTTTTTCTGCCTACCTGAATTCTTATATAATTTTGGGTATTCTTTTGACAAAACATGAAAATCTGTTTCATTAAGAAATAATAAAACATATTTGTTATCAGATAACCTGCCATGTTTAAGAGGGCTTTTCCCTCCTTGGCTCTTGCCACACTCATGAGAAAGAATTCAGAAAAGTTACTGAAAGCAGTGTTTAAGAAAAGCAAGCAAATTTATTAAGGAAGCAAAGTAAGCAAATTTATTAAGAATACACTTAGCATAAAGCACAAGTGGGCAACTCAGCTAGTCTGAGCGCCCTACCTGGTAGGGGTTTAAGGATTTTATAGGTTATCTTCCAGTAGGTTTCAGGTTCCCCTGCTGGATAGACTAGATTTCAAGGTTCACTTTTTTACATTGTTGTGGCTTTTCTCAACATTTATGAGCACATCTGGTGATTTTATTTTGGCAAGTCTCAAGACTTCTGACTTCTTTGTTCTGTGGGTGAGATAACCTCCCCTTTTTTCCCCTTCCCATTCTCCTGCCCTAGCAGTTATTTACCCTGCCTAACATTCCCCCTTCAAGTAATACCATCAAAATGATTTGGGTTTTTTTGTTATTTGTCCCCCAGACTTCATCTGTCCTTGGGTTTAGCTGGCACAAGTGGCATTAATTGGGTCTTTTTTCTCTATTTTCCCAGGTCAGGGTGATTTAAACTATGTATTCTCTGATTGCAGAGGAGAGGTATAAACCATTTGCTCTCAAGTGTCCTTGGTTGGAAAAGATAAGGTCTTGCAATTCACAAGTTGTCTGCAAGCTGCCCAAACTTTCTTGTCTCAGTTTCCTCATTCTACTTGCCCAGAAATTCCGTAGCTTCTTTCTATCCTGCCACATTTTGAACTGCTTGGCTATACTTTGATAGAACTAATTAGGCTTCTAATTCAGTGTTACTCTACTAGCAAATCTCTGTAATATGTAACATCTTCTGATCCCACTAATACCTCGGAAGGTCCAGATTTTCTTGATGCATCAAATCAACATGAAGGTTTTAAAACTCCATGTTCATGTATCCCATAATCAAAATTAATAAGTTCATGTGGATTAGTTAATTTTTAATACTTTTTCTAAACCTTCAAGCAAATTTTCTTCTTTAGCCTGCTTCAGGAATAATTTTTACAGTTGCTATCATTTCCTAGGATTTGGACTGGGAATTAGGATGTTTTTCTGTTATATATAGATTTCTATTTCTCACCACTAGCCTGAAAAGAGACTATCAGTGGGATTTCAGAACAAATGTCTTCCTTCTGAAATGTACATTGGAATTTTATCTTCCCCTAACTTTCCATTTCCCAAAAGTATTATTATATGCAGAGGGAAAAACAAATGTGTCTTTTTTAGCTCTCTTTAATTATATTAGGCAGTATCCTCAGTATCTTCTTATTTTAAAGCTGTGAGATGTTGTGTTACTTAGTGAATATGTGACAATGAGATATATTGTCACATATATCTTGTGATAATTCTCTGTATTGTTCTGTTTCTGTTGGGAGCTTCACTTTGGCTCCTCTTTGCTTGTGCATGCTGCTGCTGCTTCTTTGTTAAATGTTGTCAACACTCATGGTTATTCTCAACAGGACCTCCATCAGGGAGGCTACAGGCATGAGATTATGCCATGTAGTATTAGCCTCAGGTTTGATATGGCACCAGATGTCTACTTGCTCTTTACAAAAGATGGAACATCATGGTCTGATTGTCCCCTTAGCTCTGTGCTTTTCTTTTGAAAGATGCCCTTTTATGTTATAAGAATTATATAGTCTAAACAATTCAGGAAGTCTTTAGATAAGTTTAAAATATAAGTAGGTTAGAACATTGGGGAACTATTCATGTATGTCAAAGTTCTTACTTTTTTTAAGAGTGTTAATTTTGCATTTATTAGACCTGTCTGGTTGCCTCAGTAGTTATAGCATTGGCTCATGGACTGAAGGGTTGATTCCAGTCAAGGGCACATACCTCAGTTGCAGGCTTGATCCCTCGCCCAGTTGGGGCACATGCAGGAGGCAACTGATTGAGGTGTCTCATATCATGTTTCTCTTTCTCTGCCTTTCCACCTCCCTTCCACTTTCTCTAAAAATCAATGGGAAAAAAATATGCTTGGATGAGGATTAACAAAAGTAAACAAACACACAAACAATAACAACAAAAAACCCACAAAGCTAGTTTGTCAGATATCTGAAGTTAAACTAGATTAAATAACTATATATTACAGTGTAAAGTTAACTTATTTAACCACTGTGCCCACTGTATAATTGTGTATACTTTTTTTAATTTAATAAAGATTTATTTTTCAAAATGTACAACCGGTGAGATCTGTTGTTCATGCATCTTCTCCAGCAGCTGGGGTGTCCCACCTTTGCTGTTTCTGGTGTAAATCGCTTGAGCTCTGTGCTTTGAGACTAGTTTAGCAAGTCCTTTACTTAGTAGCTCCTGAAGGGCTGCCCTGGCCATGGAGCCACAAATCTTTAGCCTCTGGGAGACCACAGCTGGGGTTATAAACTTGTACTTTTGGAACTTCCTTACAGAGCTTGTCATAGATCATGGAACTTCCTTACAGAGCTTTGTCATAGATGGCTTTGTCAAACAAGACCAGATTATTAAGCTTGTCCCAAACTTTGCCTTTGGACCACTTCTTCTTTTTGGCCTTGCTCTCTGACTTGTTCACGGGGTCTTTGTCTTTCTTGACTGACTTTCCAGCATCTTTCTTCTTCTTGTCGTCCTTGGGCAGCATCACGGGACTCAGAGAGCAGGGATGCACTGCTGCCTGACATGCTGCTGCCCGGCCAAGATGTCGGCCCAAGAGCAAATGTGTATACTTTTAACCAAATATGCTGTGATACAATTTCTTACTCATATATTTATATTCATAAGATTGTTAATTCTCTGATAAAGTCTATATTGTATATGTTTTGTAATTCAGAATTTTGCCACAGAGTATATTATTAATACTAGAGGCCCGATGCATGAAATTTGTGCATGGGGGAGTGGTCCCTTAGCCCAGCCTGCCCCCTCTCACAGTTTGGGAGCCCTCAGGGGATGTCCTGCTGATGGCTTAGGGGAGCAGGAAGCGGACCTAAGCCTCAGTCTGGCCTCCCTCTGAGGGAGGTGACTGGTGGGCCAATTGGGATGGTGTGGGCAGTGAGTGGCTGGCCCTGCCCCCAATGTGCCACAGCCACTGGTGGCCTCCCTCTGTGGGAGGCAACCCCAGCAGGCCTATCTGGGGATGGTGCCGGGTGGCTCTGCCCTGAATCGCTCTGCCGCTGCTGCTGCCCGTGGCCTCCCTCTGCAGGAGGCAACCAGGTGGGCAATCAGGGGATGGCGCCAGGCCCCATCACCCCGCTGCCTCTGGTTGCCACCGCTCCCCCCTACCCCATCGCCCCTCCCTCTGCCCACTGGCATATGCCTTGGCTGGCCGGGCAACACCTGCTTGCCGGCCCCACCCCCCAATGACCGGTTGTTCCACCGTTCAGTCAATTTGCAAATTACACTTTCATTATATAGGATTGCTTTATTTGGAGGGAGATTTATCCACCAAAATGAGCTATAGAAGGTTTTTCAAGGTGTGGTCCTACATATTAATAGGCAACCCAGATGAGTGTTATGCACTGTATTGTTTGAGAGGATCTCTTTTGAAGTGTGACACTCAGTAAAGAGACATTGGCTCATTAAAATTATGCCTCTGGCATGACCACATTCACTATCCGATTTTATTGTAAAAAAATTGAGCACCCAATATCTCTTTATCAATCTATATAGGCTCATAATCTTTCCACATCTTGAAATTCCCTATACTCACAGAGCATTTAATAACTTCGATAAGTATTTTTAAGGGATCTTGCAGGAAAGCTAATTTAGGTGATAGGAATGTGTAGTAGATAGATAATATCCTAGATTAGGAGAAAAGATGGCACATTAGCCTTACATGATGGTGGCTGAAGGCAGAAAAACAAACGTTGCAGCAAAGAAAGAGCATAAGTCTGTCTTCTGTCCTAATTGTTTGGCCATTGATGAACTAAGCAAGCTCCCTTACACTGTTCCTTTTCCTTGATACCTTCTCCCAATTATTAGAATCACCCATTCAACGAAGTTGCCCAAACTGGAAATCCTGAGCTAATACCATTTGCTTTGTTTGCTTTCACTCCTGTATAATCAGCCAAATAGTTCTGTCAGGTTTCCTCATAAATATGTCTCTGATCCACTGCCTCTGTCTAGTCTTAGTTCCCAACAGGAGTCTCTCTTTTTCTTGGTCCCCAAAACACTGCAGCTGTCTAAATTGATCCTTCCCACAGCCACCAGAATGGTTCACTTAAAATGAAAGCAAGACCACGTGCTCCCATGCTTGACATTCTTCACTTTTCCTCCTTCTGTGGAATAAAATCTAAGCTCCCTGCTATGGTATATAAGACCCTCAGTGGTCTGTCCTCTGCCTACTTCTCAGGCCACTGCAGACCCAGGCCTGACTGCAGCCACGGGCGGCCGGGACCCGGGACTGACTTCCACCCCAGGCCCCCTCCTGCCCCCCTGCCTGTGTCCGCTCTGGGGCTGCCCGAGCTGGCGTGGTGGTGCAGCAGCTCAGGCAGGTCCCCCTGTCCAGTCTCCGTCTCCATTCCAGGCCTCACCTGCGTGTGCAGCCTCCTCCTGACTGGTCGTGACTGTTACTGCATCCTGGCCTAATTTGCATATTACCGCTTTATCTATATCTATATCTATATCGATATTGATATATAGATATAGATAAGGTTTTTAGGTAAATTGATTAATTTTCCTTTGTATATTAAAAATATGAGATGCTAGTATTAAAAGGACCAAATTACAGAATTATATTGAATAAAAATATGTATTATATATTATTTGGATATATGTGTTATTATTGGTGATAATTGCTGAATGAGACTTATTCTTTCATAGAGCTTGCATTAAATGAAGGACAAGACAAGCTAATACATAATCAAATATATAATATGCAATTTCAGGTACAAATTCATTTTTTTCTTTTTTGAAAAAATATATTTATTGTTGAAGGTATTACATATGTCCCCTTTTTTCCCATTGACCCCTTCTAGCCCACTTCCCGACTCCCCCCCCCCACCCCAAGACTTTTTGAAGCCCACATCTTTTTCTTAAACATATGACCATATTTCCAATAATCTACTGGTCGTGTCTATTGGGACATCTCATAGGTAGACCAAACCCAGCATACACAAAAGGTAACCATTTGTTTTTGCTTTTGTTGTAAAAAATTTGTTTCATCTTTAATATTGCATTCCATAATTATACTTTTTTAAAATGTTTAAATAAAGATAATTCTCCATAATTATCTTTTTTCTTAATTACTAAATGTTGTCAACGTTATAGTCTAAGTAATATTTGAATCTAGTAAACCCTTCTTATTTATGGCCTTCAATATGCCTACCAACATTATTGCAATACCCTAAAAATTGGACTCCCAAATTTCTGTCTTTTTTTTCTCCCATCTGCTTTCTTTTAAAAGTTAAAACCTAGCATTTTATTAGCCTTTTATTAAACTGTTAGAATTGAAAAATCTAACATAAGAAAAAAATAAACAACCTTCATAAATAGATGCTGAAAGGCACTTCCTTCCTAAGGCAAGCAATAGTGTAATAAAGCTAGCCTGTCTGCACCACACTTGCCCAGTTAGTTTTCCCCATGGCCAGCCACACGAGCTCTCCGTCCTTTCGGTAAACATCATCCTGACTCACAGTAGATCTAACTCAAAGTTTATCATGCAGGATGCCTTGGCCTACCCAGGAATATTGGAAATGTTTTTTTTCCTTATGGTTTTGAGGAAAAAAAAACAAAACAAAAAAGAAAATCCTTTAAATGCTGCCATTTGAGATTATGGCTTACTGAAGTATAAAAAGATTTCTTCCTTCCATCAAAAGCACTGCTTTCTGAAGGAAATTGTTTTCTCAGTTTCTATGCCAGCTTCTCAGACAGATCATTGAACCAAGTTAATAATAAATAAAAACAAAACAGAACATATATAACACCCTGGTTTAAGTTGTTATGCCATGTGGAGTCTTCAGTCTTCCTTATGTATACACACACACACACACAAAAAAAAAATTATCTGTTATCAAAGTCTGCAACCTACAGACCTGCAGATACTACCATGTGACATGCATGCTTGACATCACAAGGATAACAAACACCTGTTTCTCTAGAGCTATGAGCCTGTGACGTTTGGCTAATGCCAAATCCAATCTGGTTTTTGAAAGAATATCTAAATGCCTCTTCTGCTTCAAATGCCTGAATGCCTCCCAATTGCCCTTGTAATAATTATAAAGTTTCAATGCCTTAATATGGCTCACATAACCCTTTACAATCTAGATCTCGCTTACTTCCCTGTCTCACCTTTTGTCAATTATCAGCTCTATTCCCATCCCCACTCTATAAATGCTAGGTTTTAACTATACTGTATTTCTTCAAGTTTTTAGAACATATATTGTTCTCATGAAGCTTTTAGTCTTTCACTGTATATCAAGTACCTATATGCACAATAACTCTGTGCCACACAAAAATCACAAACTCTTCAGGGCCTCCATGCTTAACATTCTTTTAGTGCTTGAGTGTGTGAGTCTGCAATTTAAGGTCTTAGTTGGATGCACTTGGTGATTTATAGTGGTCTTGGCTTGGATTACTTTGTATGGGAAGCTGAAAAATCGTCACCCAGAGATATTAGTATTTTGTTGTATTTATGGGCACTTACAGTATAATTCGTCACAGTTAGAAAGAGGAATTTTGCAGACATGTTAAGTTACAGATATTTCTATGATTAAGAATCTTGAGATGGGGAGATTATCTTTGATTATCTAGGTTAGGCCTGTGAAAGAAAAAACAGAGCCTTGTGTGGGCCCAGAGGGCAGAGCCCAGAGATTGGAGCCTCAAACCTCAAATTTATTCTTAGGCCTTGAAACCTAATGGAATATGCCCTACTAGCAAATTTGAAATTGCTGGGGGATAGTGCTTTTCCTTCCATTTTTCCCTTTTGGAGTAGAAATGTCTATAACTGCTAACATATCCCTGTCTGGTCACTGTATTTTGGAAACATGCACCTTGTTTTCTAGGTTCACAAGTCCACAGATGGGGAGGCATTTTGCTCCAGGGTAAATCATAAATAGCCTCACACATATCTGATTAAATGACTTAGGTCATGAATTTTGAGATGCTTAATTTGATGGTATTTTGTTGAGATCTTGGAATTGAGTTGATGATATAATAAATTAATACATTTGGGAATGTTGGGATGTGAGAATGAATCTTTTGGACCAGAGGAAAGACCGGGATAGAGTAAAAAAAAAAAAAAATCACTAAAGCTATCAGATACTAATCCCCAGAATTAGTTAATGTTGCCTTATTTGAAAAAATGAGTCTTTGAAGATATGATTAACTTAAACATTTTAGATGGGAAGATTATCCTGGATTACCCAGTTGTGCCCTAAATGCAATCTCAATTGTCCTTATAAAAAAAAAGACAAAGGGAGCTTATACAGAGATGCATAGAGAAGACAATATGACCATCATGGTAGGGATTGCAGTTATGTGGCCATAAGCAAAGGAATGCTGGCAACCACCAGAAGCTAGAAGAGGCTGGAAGAGGTTCTCCCTTACAGCTTTTGGAGGGTGTCCAACCATGAAAACACCTTGATTTTGACCCAGTGATACTGATTTCAAACTTAAGGCTACCAGAATTGTGAGGGAAAATATATCTGTTGTTTTAAGCCACCAAGAAAATAATATACTTGGATAAATTGTTTCTTCAACATGTTTTTCTCATCCTCTTGCATCCTGTCGCTGTGTCTATCTCCATGGCAATTTCAGAAAGCAAAGCAGAATAGGACAAGGCAAAGGCCCTTACTGTAAGTGTCTGCTTGCATCTAGTGTACTGATAGACCACTGGTAATAGTAAGTCAAGTGATTTGCTGGCCCAGAATCAGAGTGGGAGGACACTGAAAGTTTGACAACAGACATAAGGATATGAATATGGTAAAATGGAGAGATGGGTTCATTTTTGCATTCAAACATTCATAGGGTTATTTTCTCTTAATTTCATTATTATCTTTAATTCTACCTCTGGCCAAATCTCACTTATTTTCAGATTTTGCCCTTCCTTAAGAATTAGGTGTTATGTTATACTAATGTGGAACTATTTTATTTTCACTAGTATCACAGTTATCTCAAATTTTTAATTTCAAAGGTACTCATAGACTATTATCTCAGTGAGGGAAAATATGAAATCTTTGTTAGCTTATATCTTCCATCATGCATGTTTACAATATGCTAATTAAATTAATATACAAAGTATGCTCTGCTATGTTAGAGATTCTGCTGAAGCACTAAAAAGTCAGTATTAATATTTTATTTCAAGGGATACATTTTGTTCTTCTTTTTGCACATAAATTCATGTGCTTTTATTCTCGTTTAATATATTTAAATCATATTAAAATTAAATATTGATTAAGTTAAGCCACCATTTAAAAAGTTTTCAGTAAGGCAATACTAATTGCCATGTATTCAAACTTGTTAGATAAAAAATATTACAATTTCTTTTTCAGTTTATATTTTCTATTTTTCTCCTCTTATTTTTTCAAGAAGCTTTGGTAAGCAGGTTGAAAACACTGAAGTTATTTTTCCCCACATATACTCATTTAAATATTTACCTGTTGTGGAAAGAATATGTTCAATTATCTGATGTTACTGCTTATAAATGATTTATATGTTGTGACTAGTTTATCTTTTTAATCTATTTTAATAACTCTTGAATAATTAGTGAAAAGTGAGAATTACATTCTACTTTTTTTCTTTTGGTTTTGTACAAAATAAATAGGAATATTTTAAGAGTGACCTTAACTTTAACCAAAAAAATCAAGCAGGGGTGATTGAAAGCTAGAGAATGTAATTAAAGTTTCAAACACATATACATTTTACATTATTTCCTATTGATACTACTTTTTATTCATAATTTTAAATGTGTTAATGAGAGTAAATGTAATCAGTTCCAGCAGTATCACTTTCTTTCTTTATATTTGTTTGTTTCTAATTTGATAAATATTTATGAAAAAGAAAAGGAGAAGTAGTAACTAATATTGGCTAAAGAAATGTTTTAGACACATTCCCTGTGAGGTTCCTCCAAACAGCTGTGCCCTGCATCTCCATCCAAACCACTCGCCCAGTTCTGGGTCTTTGCAGAGCACAGGGAGCCAACTCTGCCAGCCTGTGCCAAACTGAGGGGACAGTGCCTGATGCTGATTCACACTCAGTTGAAACTAAAAACTCCAAATTCATTACATTCTATATTTTAGAAAGAAAACCACACATTATTTTCTCTTTCTCTTCATACTATTTCTTTTGAAATTGCATGGATTATTACTTTTGTAGTTATATGAGTTGTATAGAATAAGAATCACAAAATGTGTGCTCTTACTGAAATCATGTTTACCATTTTATAGCTTCCAGACAACAAAACTCTTACAATCTCTGGAAATTTGGATCTCATCCCTTCAAACATAATTATTTATCAAACTTTTTCTGGAAAAAGATTGCAGTACATCGTAGCTTAATTTGCACACAGGCAAGCAATACAAACATTCTGAGTTATTAACAAGTATCAGCTGAGTGGTAATCACTGGATTCAGTCATACAGGTCAGGCTACAGATGCCCTTGCTAAGGGAGTAGCAGCAAATGTCAGAATAAATAAATTTAATAAATTAAAGTCATGAAACTGTGATCTGGACCAAGTTCATTATGTCACAAAATCGAAGCATGAGTTCAGGGACAAAGACAGTAAGCGGAAGCAAAGTTTATTGAGAGCTGGATGGACCCCTGAGAGCAGGGAGCAGCAGGGAGCAGCAGGAAGGGAGCCCAAGCCGATTGCCAGTGAAGCTTCTTTGTCTCAGGTTCCAAAGTCCCATGTCCCTTTAAGACCATTCTGGAAAAGGTGGAACTGTGGTTCCAGGAGAGCCAAAAGCAGGCCAGTGTCCAGAGCTTCCATTCCATGTTGCAGCCGGTGTAGCTCAGCATCCAAGCTAAGTCCATTAGTTCATGTGTGGAGTCCCATATGGCCATATGCCATGTGGGTGCCAGGGAGCATATACACTAGCACAAGAGAGCCAGGAATCCAGTATGCCAGAGAGAGAGAGAGAAGAGAAGAGAGTGTGCTTCTTTGTCTAGTGGTGGATTTATGCTTTGCTAGTTCCTGATTGGTCATTTTAAAGAATTCTGTTTAGTAACATCGATACAGTCAGTGTAAAGCTTCCTTCTGAGCAGCCGGGTTGCCCTGGTAACGCCCGCCTACCTGGGTTCGCCGTTACATTACTTTGTTTCTCTAGGAACAAGGGAACAGGACACAGTCAACAAGCTTCATTCTGTCCACATTTAAAAGGTCCTGTTATTCTTGGACTTCTAGGTTCTACTTTCCCTTCCCATGATCCAGTCCCTGACTACCTAGCCCTCTTCTATCTCCTCAGTAAGACAGACCTTTTCATTTCCTAAGTAAATTTAAGGTGACAGTAAAAGTCAAAATATCAACAACCACAAAGAAATGCTGTAGATGCCTTATAACATTTGTCTTATTTTAAGTAATTATTTTTAAAGTATCTTATTTACAGACACTAGAGGCCCGGTGCATAAAATTCGTGCATGGGGATGGGGTTGTCCCTCAGCCCAGCCTGCACCCTCTTCAATCTGGGACCCCTCGAGGGATGTCTGACTGCCTGTTTAGGCCCGATACCCTAACTGCCCTCTGCTGCAGGCCTTGTCACCCCCAACTGCTCTCCTCTACCAGCTCGGTCACCCCTAAATGCCCTCCCCTGCAGGCCTGGTTGCCCCCAACTGCCCTCCTCTGCAGGCCTGGTCCTCCCCCAACTGCCCACCCCTGCCAACCATCTTGTGGCAGCCATCTTGTGTCCACATTGGGGTAGCCATCTTTGACCACATGAGGGCGGCCATCTTGTGTGTTTGAGTGATGGTCAATTTGCATATTACCTCTTTATTATATAGGATAAATCTCAAAGTGGCTATTTCATGATTCTAAGGTGTGTTGTTTTCCTAACAATGTTTCAAAATGAGAGATTCTTGAATATTAACATGTGAAAGTGCATGACAATACTCCCTCTCTCAGATATCTTGCAGATACCAGTAGATTCTACCAATATTAAATGGAAACTAAATTTACTACACATTACACATATTGCTAAATGTATTGCTGGCTAGGGGCCTATAAAGTTATAATTCCGTGGCTTAATAACATACTCAAAATTAAATGCTGAATAAGGAGAAAATTGCATAAGGTAAATAAATAATAATTTTATGATCTGTGTCTTCAGGAACTCTAAATTCTTAGTAACCTTAAAGGAGATATCTTTCCAACACCTATTTTAGTTCTTCAGCTTGAAATGCAGAGTTGAATTATGATGTGCGAAGGCACTTATCTATGAATGTCCTAAATCAGAAAATAGAGAAAAGAGAAAGGAAAAACTGTTAAATCTCCTAATCTTTGGGAAGAAATAAAGAATTTAGAAGCAACTGGCAAGAGAAATTCAAGGCACCTTTCAAGAAAGAAAGTTAACTGTCACAAGTATTTGATGTGGGACTAAAATAGGGAGGACAGGCAGAAACAAAACTGGAGGGTTTTCTACTCAACAGAATATTTGCTGTCATCCTAACAAATCACAGCATTTGGGGATGTGGGATGGTTTAGTGGTAATTCCAATGAATTAACACCAAGTAGGAAATCACCAATAAATTGAATGCTGCACAATCTAGAGAGATATTGACAAAAAAGTAGTTTATTTGTGGTTTTTGTAGATGTCAGATAGGGTAGTTTTATTATAGTTATAAGACATAATCAATAAGACACAAAATATATAGACAGTAGAAAGATAGAACTCCACTTAGGAGAAAATATATACTATGTGCATATTATTTTACGTAACAATTTTAAAATACAGTATCTCTAATACCAAAATGTCCATGTAATATTTGTGGATTAAAATGGTGTTTACATGGCTTAATATTTTACAATGATTAAACTCTCATCTTTCTAAATAACAATTTTAACTATACAAATACATATTCAAATTTATTTCTGGAAATTTGGAAAAATTAAATGTATAATTAATGATTATTCAAACTAAGACACATTTTAATACATTTCATATATTCCAACATACAGCTTTCATAATGCCCAGATGTCTTCAGGTACACAATCACCTATTTTTACCACAGTCGTTAAAAAGGCAGCTATCCTGCCATCTTAAGTCAGAATATTTCTTTTTTAAACTTTTTTTAATTGGTTTGAGAGAGAGAGAGAGGGAGAGAGGAAGAGAGGGGCGGGGGAGAGAGAGAGAGAGAGAGAGAGAGAGAGAGAGAGAGAGAGAGAGAGATTTGTTGTTCCACTTATTTATACATTTATTGGTTGATTTTCATATCTACAGGAGATCATACTCACAACGTTGGCATATTGGACAATGCTCTAATCTACTGAACTGTCAGCCAAAGTCACAATATTTCTTTTTTAATATTAGCTACACTTACCAGACATTACCTAATTAGAAGCAAAAAAGTGTCAATCATATATTTTTTAAAAATTGTATAACTTGATATTTGATCAATATGAAATGGTTTCACTGTAATGCAGTAAACTGGCATGCTAATATTTAATATTCAAGCTTCTTTTTAATAATTTATGTTGGCTACTTATCATTATGGTAGAAAGTGATATTTCTTGTTTTTCTCTGCTATGCATACTGGGTGATTACACTTCTCTGTCCCACTGAAGTTCAGCATGACTTACATTTAGCCAATGGCAGAAATGCATAAGAATTAACAGGAGATCCCCCATTCTCTCTTTTTCGTCATCCTGGATGTGCTAGTGAAGAATTCTGTATAGTGGAGACTCCCTCAATACGGATTGCAGAGGTGTCACATAGTGAAGAGTTGCCCAGAAGGACACTCATATCAACAGCTGACTTGTTGAGAGAAACATAAATAGTAATTATTAAACTACAGATTTATGCGCTGTCAGTTCAGTGTAACCAAGATTATCCTGATTCTTAGAGTTTTGCTTTTGCTAATTTCTACAACTGATGAAGTAACTCCTAGCCCACTCTACTAACTTCACATGTTGAAAATTATCTTATCTCTATAGAGAAGAACTATAAAGGGTACTTAATTTAAAGTCTATCAGAAACATCCAGCTGCATTTAGTGCTTTGGTAAACACAATTAAAGTAACAGTTTAATACTACTTGTTCATTCACAATAATGATAAGATCGGCCCTTGTTCTCTAGTAACATATGTTCTAGAGACGAAGCAATCAAAAATACAAATGGATTGGTTCAACACAATGTGGTTATTGCATACAAAGAATAGTGAAAGCAGACAGAATTAAACCACATCCCTGTTTAAGGGAGTTAAAACTTTGTAAAGAATCTTATGATTGATAGCTGAACACAGTATAAGCATATTCTAGACAAAGAGATAATACACAAAGACCTGACAATTTAGAAGCTTGAGAAAAATTGGGTTAAATGTTGCTAAATAAAAGACAGGCAAGGTTTTTGGAACAGAAAAGATTGTACAACAGGACTGCTGAGTTATATTACAATGGATTATATAGTCCATATGAAGGTTTTCATATGTCCATAAATAAGAAACTCTGGGAAATCTTGGAATCAATATTGAAACCATAAGTTTGAAGTTTAGAAAAAAAAATATCTGGTTGATAAATTTAGCATTTATTGGAATAGAGTGAAATAAAAGAAAAAATAAACATTTTTTAAACCAGTAGAAAAGAACAATTATATAGAAGGAGAGACATAAAGATTTCGAAAAGGAATGAACAGAACAATATTTTAAAACAAAAGCAATACATCTGGGTGACTAGAAGTGGAGAATGAGGGACCTAGGAGGATCTAGGATGTTCTTAAGGTTTAAAATTTATGGGTAAACATGAAACCATTGACTGAGATGGGAGATTTAAGAAGAAAAACTGGTTTGAGGACTGTAAAGGGAAAATAGGGATGAGTTATATTTGGGACACATTGAATTTGTATTTCTGATTCATTTTTGTAAAGATGTTTATCAAGGGCTTAAACTAAAGATGTCTATCTGTAATTCACCCCACTTTGTTAAAATTGTTTGAATCAAAGTAATCAAAGAAAATACAAATATTGAAGCGGGGATAAAAAGGATTAAATAGAAGATGGCAAAGGAGACAGTTAAGAACAACTCTGTTTGAAATTATACTTGCATTTTTCTTTTTACTCTAATCCTGGCCTGTTATCTTAGTTTCCCTGCCTATCTTATCATTAATTAGAATTTAAATTCTATGAAGTCAAGTACTTTAATTAATACATATTTTACAGTCTATAGATGTTATAACAATGTTTATAGTTAGGAATCTCAATAAATTGTAGGTCAGAGTTAACCCTTTAGTGGAATTACCGAATCATGTAAGCACTAGGAGAATTACGGAATTGCCAGCATAAAAATTTAACTTAGCCACTGGATATCCTTGGCTCCCCAGATATGGAATCTATCACCACGACACTTAGCCATGTTATCAGGATTAGGGAGAAAGTAGGCTTATCCAATTATATCAAGTAGAAGTGGCTGACCATTACCCTCATTGTTCTGATATGCTTTTTTAAAAAATCATCTTTGCAAGCTTAAAACAATCTGAAATTATACCTCTGAACATGCTTTGTGGAAAAGAAATGTATGACCCTGCAACAACTTGGTTTAACACACATTTTGCCTCACACACAAGGGAGTTAATTTGTTTGGTTCCGTCCATGGTGGTAGTAAAATCAAAGAGACTTATGGAAAGATCAATGCTTACAGCCGAGCTTTTGAACCTTTACAGAATCTGACATCTCAGTGAGCAGAGTGCCCAATAATGTTTCTGTGCAATAAAATCCTATATATTCAATGACAAAAGTCGATTCACATTGTCAATAATAAGTAAACATATCATGGGTCTGATTGCTGCTGAGCTGTCTTTGCAGCCATGTCCTGATAAATATTTATCTGTCCTTAAGTTTTTTCTGTGTAGGTTTCTCCGTTGAAATTCCAGTCTCTCTTGAACTACACTACAATGCATATTACCCGATACCTAATATTCACTGTAGAATAATAACTCAATCTTTTTCTGCTTGCCTTTCATGGCCCTGGTCATACAGATATATGGGTATTGGATTCTGGTTTTGAACTTTCACTTATGGTAATAATGTCAGGTCTGGTCTTTATACCTGTAAGTCATTTTTTAGTCTCAAAAGTCTATTTGGACGCATAATACTCAGTCCTGCCTCCAAAGTCTTAACCCTGTTTCCAAATCAGATCCCTGAATATGTACCCATTCTTGTATTTGCATTTGCCAACTGCCATAAAACATCATGCTTTACAGATCAGGCATCTGGTTTCCAAATGTTTGTTAATTCAATAAGCTTGTTCCAATGACGAGATAACCACTTTGTGAAAATCCAAAAATTTGTAGAAATTTAGGCAAGTATTTGTGTTTATATGCCTCTGTTTAAGAATGTGTTTATTGGGAGAATTAGTGACCCATGCTATTTAATAATAGTGCCACAGGTCCAATGACATTAAACTTGCAATTGTTTGTTTTGTAGACCAGGATGTCTATGTTGTAGAGATTACAAGATTAAAATTATTTTTGTGATCTAAAGAAAGGACAACTAACAACATTACTGATATAGTTTAGTCTGATGTCAAATGACAGTATTTACGAGTATTCTAAATCATAGCATGCATACTGTTTCCAATTCAAGAACTAAAACATACATAGCTAATTTGGATTCATTTGTATTGGCTTCCTCAAAATTGGCTTTAACACTTCAAATTTGCTCTTGATTCTATTTATGTTTAAGGAGTTTGTCATTTGCATGATTTACTAAGAATTCATATTTCACTAAAAACAGCATGATTTAGACTCTATCTCATAAAACCACTGTTTAAATAAATTACACTATCCATTATTATTTTATGCTTCATGCTTATTTCTATAATATTACAAATCTTGTGCGAACTATAAATGGTTTACAAATATGCTTATAAAATATGTTTTCTTAGTTTTCATGTTATCTGATAACAGATACATATAGAGAATTTTAGCAATATTCTGATGTGAAAGTTTCTGGAATACCTGTTAAGTTCTTTGAGAATGCACAGGAATCTTTAGGAGTCATGGAGGATCAGAATTTTATTGAACACCAATATGCTGGTTTCTTCATAAGTCTCATATCTGTTCAATAAATCCCAATGAAGACTACTTTTGAAAAGTTGACAGTGAAGTTAAACCAATAATAAAAGAATAGAAAAATAAAAAATTACTTTTACTATGCCAACCATGTATATTGTATGCAATTTCCTAATTCACAGTAGTGCATTTGATACAATCAATAATGGAAGTAAAATTATGAGATAGAAAGGATCTTGAAATTGGGATGTGGGTATCTGGGTTTGGGGATGAGCTCTGTCACTGATTATCTCAATGAACTTGAGCAAGAAACTGAATCTCATAGTTTTTCTTATCTTTAAAAATTGGTCACATCATTTCCAGGATAATTTCTCTCCTATTATGGACTGAACTGTATTCCTTCAAAATTGATATATTGATGCCCTAACCATGAATTGCCTCAGAAATGTGACTGTATTTGGAGTCAGGGCATTTAAAGAGGTTACTTAATTAAAACAGAGTCATTAGAGTGGACTCTAATCCAATATAATTGGTGTCTTTATAAAAAAGGAGAAGAATAGGACAGGAATGTGTGTGTGTGTGTGTGTGTGTGTGTGTGTGTGTGTGTGTGTGTGTGAGAGAGAGAGAGAGAGAGAGAGAGAGAGAGAGAGAGAGAGAGAACCAGACACCCAGACATATATATGCATAGAGACACATGTGAACATAAAGTAAGAAGGCAGCATCTGCAAGCCAGGGAGAGAGTACTCAGAAGAAGTGAAACCTGCTGACATCTTGATCTTGTAGCGCTAACCTCCAGAACTGTGAGAGAAAGAAATTTGAATTAAAGTCACCTAGTCTGTTGTATTTTGTTATGATAACCCTAGAAAACTAATATATCTGTCATGGCTTGTAGAAAAATGTAATCAAATATCCTTTGAACAATATCTATTAATTAGATTTGGGAATAGATAATGTTATTACTCATTTTAGTGGTCTAAATGCAAATGACTTACAGAAAGAGAAACTAAAGGCATTTAGTACGTTTCCAAATTAACGTAACAGCAGCATATGTGTCACTAATCCTATACCCCAGCCCTGTAGAAAATATAGACTGAGGAACTAAAGATCCTTTTTCTTCTTGTAGGTAAGACAATATTTGGGGAAATCTTCACACAAAGTGTAAGTAATTATAATTACACTAGAGGCCTGATGCAAGAAGATTCGTGCAAGAATGGACCTTCCTTTCCGTGGCTGCCGGCACTGCCTTCGCTCCGGCCGGGAGCCGCCTTTCCACCTTCCCAGGCTGCCCAGAGGCCCGGAGCTGCTGGGGCGGTAAGGAATACCTGCGTCCCACCCCACCCCCAGCCGCTCGGTGCATGCGTATGCAAATTAACCCACCATCTTTGGTGGGTTAATTTGCATACTCACTCCTGATTGGCTGGTGGGCATTGCGAAGGTACGGTCAATTTGCATCTTTCTCTTTTATTAGTGTAGATCAGGCGTCCTCAAACTACGGCCCGTGGGCCACATGCGGGTGTTTTTGCCGTTTTGTTTTTTTACTTCAAAATAAGATATATGCAGTGTGCATAGAAATTTGTTCATAGTTTTTTTTAAACTATAGTCCGGCCCTCCAACGGTCTGAGGGACAGTGAACTGGCCCCCTGTTTAAAAAGTTTGAGGACCCCTGGTGTAGATGAATGCAACTCCAATGTAATGTAATAAATGATCATTTGGCCTTCTGATTCTAAATAATCATAAAATATACTTTCTCTACAGTGAAGTGCTCAACATTGACAATTATCTATTATGTTACATGATAACTTTAAATGTGCTCTCTGGTATGTTTATATCAAAAGGCATAATATAATTTCAGAAATGTTTATTACTAAGCATTTTATATAAGTGGGCAATAGCAGAATATAATTTTAAAAACATTGGCTATATTAGTAAGAGTTACTCAGAGAAGCATAAGTTCCACTAGTTACACTAACTATGGGGGGTTAATTAGAGGGAATTGGCTCCACTTTCTAAAATTTGGTGTTAGAAGACTAACAGTAACATGGGACACTGAGGTAACAGAAAGAAAACTACAGAAACCATCACCCATTTTAGGGCTAACTGAACCCTAGGGAATTACTAGAACTTGATTCATTGGTATCTTTCTCCTGATTGGTTGTGACTATCAACATGTATTTTAGAAAAATTGTTCAGATTTAGAACCAGTTTATAGTTGTAAGATACGGCATAACCAACTAGCATGAGATTTACACCCTTGGATATGTATATGACTGGAGCAAGTCATTTTAAATTCTTAGAAGAGTTACAGCCTGAGGAAATTTTTTGAGTTTTTCCTTAAGCATTTTAAATACTATTGCTGCAGTATTCATTCAGTTCATAGCATCCCACCCATCTTTCCACCCATTCTAAGAATGAATAAACAAAGCCTTTTTACTCTGTTTCTTATATTTGTGGCTCTTTCTGTTTTTATTGTACTTGGAATTTATTAATTATTGATTGTTATAGATGGGTAGGTTAATGTTTTTCAGCAAATGTCAGGAGTTTTCAGGTCTTATATATTTGAATGGATTTTCTGTTCCTTCCTTCCTCTCTCCTGCTGGTATACTCATTATGCATAGGTTAGTGTACTTAAGAGTGTTTCACATTTCTACAAAACTCTTCATTTTTCTTTATCCTTTCCTTCTCTTTATGCAACTTGCATAATATCTCTAAATTTCTTTTTAAGTTTACTTATTCTTTCTTCTGTAATTTCAAATCTGTTGTGATACTCCAGTATATGTATTTTTTAATTTTAGTTATTCATTTTAATTCCAGTTTCCTTTGGGTTCTTTTTTATAATTTCTATCTCTTTATTGATATTATTGACATTGTCATCATATGTTTCTTTAATCATATTTTAAATTAGGCTTTTATTCACCTTTGTTCATTAAAGATATACTTGTCTTAAAGATCAAAAAAATAAAGTGACTATCCACTAATGTGGGATTATAAGGCACCCTCTCAGCATAATATTTTTGTTTTCTTAAAAAGCAGTATTTCTTACAAAATCATATTGACCACATGATAGTTACAAGAATGCTGAAAAAACAATGATTTGGTTAAATATTTGACAGCTAGTATTGTTAAAATAGAAATTATATTTGATATTCATAATTTTTTTCAAGACTAGAACAAATGTATACTTATTAGTAAGGAGTCAGAATAAATCCATAATTTCTAAAAGATGACTTTGTTTAAGTATGAAAAATAATGCATTACATAAAAATTAAGCAAACACAAAGAAATATATATACTGAGTGGCCATATTATTATGATCTCTGAACACATAATAATCTGGCCACTCAGGGTATATTCTATATAATAAAAGGCTAATATGCAAATTGTCCCCTCGACCAGGAGTTTGACCAGCAGGCAGGCCAGCCAACTGCCCATATTTCCTCCCCCTGGCCAGGCTGGCCAGACTCCACCCATGCCACCGGGCCTCGAATATATATATATGCTGAGTGGCCTGAGTATTATGCATTCAGAGATCATAAAAAATAATCTGGCCACTCAGTGTGTGTTTGTGTATATATATATTTTTATTTAGAAACCCGATGCACGAAGATTCGTGCAAGAATGGGCTTTCACTTTCCTTCCCCTGGATGCTGGCACTGCCTTCGCTCCGGCCCGGAGCAGCCTTTTGGCTCCATCCCAGAGCCAGAACGGCTGGGGTGGTGCAGCATGCCTGCATTGTTGCCCCTGGCCGCTCGGGCCTGCATATGCAAATTAACCCACCATCTTTGTTAGGTTAATTTGCATACTCACTCCTGATTGGCTGGTGGGTGTTGTGAAGGTACGGTCAATTAGCATGTTACTCTTTTATTAGGTATATATATATTAGAGGCCCAGTGCACAAAATTCGTGCATGGGGGCAGGGTGGGGTGTCCATCAACCGGGCCTGCACTCTCTCCAATCTGGGACCCCTCAAGAGATGTCCGACTGCCCGTTTAGGCATGATCCCACCAGGATTGGGATCATGCCTAAATGGGCAGTCGGACATCCCTCTCACAATCCAGGACTGTTGGCTCCCAACCACTCACTTGCCTGCCTGCCTGGTTGCCTCTAATCGCTTCTGCAAGCTGGCCTGATCACTCCCTAACCACTCCCCTGCCAGCCTGATCGACACCTAACTGCTGCCTGCTGTCCAAATTGCCCCTAACTGATCTCCCCTGCTGGCCTGGTCACCCCTAGCTGTCCTCCCCTGAAGACCTGGTCACCCCCAACTGCCCTGCCCTGCTGGCCCAGTCACCCATATCTTCCCTCCCTTACCATCCTGGTCACCCCCAACTGCACTCCCCTGCAGGCCTGGTTGCCTCCATCTGCCCTCCCCTGCAGGGCTGATGCCCCCCAACTGCCCTCCCCTGCTGGCCATCTTGTGGCAGCCATCTTTTGTATTGGAGTGATGGTCAATTTGCATATTACCTCTTTATTATATAGGATATCCTATATAATAAAAGCATAATATGAAAATTCTACCCCTGGGAGGTCTTTCGACCAGGAGTCTGACTGGGAGACCAGTAGTTCAATCACTTGCTGTGACATGTGCTGACCAACAGGGGGTGGCATGGAACATTATGGGTGTCAGCGACACAGTGCCACCAGTGGGCGGCAGTGAAGGCACTCTGGCCCTGATGGGGCCCGATGAGAGCAGGACTGTGGTGAGATGGTAGAGCAGGTGAGTGGGCAGTACCAGGCCAAGGCAGGTGTGAGCGGGGGCCACGATAGTCCTGCAGATCACCCTGCAGATGGCGATCAGAAGCAGCGGTGGGAGGCAGGACTGCCGCATGGCTCCCAGGCACTGAGGGAGTTGGTTGGGGATTCCAGCCCCAACCAATCCCTCCACGGGATCGTGGAGCAGGTGAGGGGATGGCGCAAAGCCAAGGTGGGGAGCCAGGAGGGGCTGTGGGGCTGCAAGGCTAGGGGCACGAGCTGGGGCCCTATCTCTGCAGGCCACCGCGAGGGACCCCACCCATGCATGAATTCATGCACCAGGCCTCTAGTGTATATATATACTAGAGGCCTGGTGTACGAAATTCATGCACATTAAAATGAGATTAATTGGAGGAAATAATTTAATATTGCTATTTGCCCTTTCTCTATAATAGAAGTGTCAGAGATGAAAGAAAATTAGTAAAATATATATGAAAACCTTCCTCCTGTCAGAGTCTGGGGCACACCACAGGACCCAGAGTCAAGTCCCCACCCACCAACATGCACCTCAAAATCACGTGAGACCCAGACCCGGCCGGCTCCCCCCAATTGGGCTAGATCCAGAACCGGCCAGTCCCACCTTTGTCAAGCCCTTCCAGGCAGGGGGCGTAGCCTCAGGTCCCCTGGCTGGGTGCCAGGACGGGGGGCGTGGCCTGAGGTCGCCCAGCCCAGCCCAGGGTGTGGAGCATGCCTTGAGGTCCTCCATCAAGTCCGGCCAGGTGGGGGACATGGCTTGAGATCCCCTGTCAAGCCCCGCTGGATGGGGGGCATGGCCTGAGGTCCCCCATCAAGCTCTTCCAGGTGGGGGCGTGCAGCCTCAGGTCCCCCGGCCCAGCACTGGGAGGGGGGTGCAGCCTCAGGTCCCCTGTCAAGCCCCACTGGGTGGAGGGCATGGCCTGAGGTCCCCTGTCAAGCCAAGCTAGGCAGAGGGGCGCAGCCTCAGGTCCCCTGACCTGGTGCTGGGGGTGTGGCCTGAGGTCCCCTGTCAGGCCCTGCAAGGCGGGGGGTGTGGCCTGAGGTCCCCTGGCCTGGTGCTGGCGCGGGGGGAACAGCCTGAGGTCCCCTAGCCCAGCACCAAGACAGGAACACACCTTGAGGTCCCCAGTCAAGCCCTGCCAGGTGGGGGTGTGGCCTCAGGTCCCCTGGCCTGCCACTGGGGCGAGGGGTGCGGCCTGAGGTACCCCAGCCTGACACCAGGGCAGGGGGCGTGGCCTGAGGTCCCCTGTCAAGCCCTGCCGGGTGGGGGTGCAGCCTGAGGTCCCCTGTCAAGTCCTGCCAGGTGGGGGACACGGATACGGCCTGAGGTCCCCTGTGAAGCTCCATGGGGGCGGGGGAGGGCATAGACTCAGGTCCCTGCTTATTGCTTGTTAAGGCTCCTTATGGGAACTTGGCCTCATCTGTGGGTGCAGCCATCTTTGTGACGAAGTGATGGTCAATTAGCATATTCCATCTTTATTAGATAGGATATGTATATATACTAGAGGCCCATTTCACAGATTCATACACCAGTGGGGTCTCTTGGGGGGATTGAGCAAAACCAGCAGCCCAACATCCCTCAGGGATGTAGTAGTGCACGAAGCAAGGCTTGCTGATGCTTTGCTAAAATCTCCTCGTGCCCATCCTAGGGCGACACTGGCATGCCCATGATCAAGAAGTGGCCACAGGCTTGCACCCAGTCAGTCCCAATGTCAGTCCTGATCCAGGTCCAGGTCTGGATGGGGGAGGGGCACCGGCGGGGGTATCCACAGGAGAGGCTTACACTTTGAGCCTGGCATCTGGTGCCCTTCGGTCAGCTGAGTGGCACTCCTGCTGTGGGAGTGCACTGACCACCAGGGGGCAGCTCCTTCATTGAGCATCTGCCCCCTGGTGGTCAGTGTGTGTCATATCTACCGGTTGACCAGTCGACTGGTCTAATGGTCACTTAGGCTTTTATATATATAGATAAATTTTTTAAATGAGTCCTTAATTAATACTGGGGGAAATTTATTTAACCAAGTTTAAAACCAAGAAGGGAAGATTATTTCTCAATGAGGTATGATTATAGAAATAGTCATATCTACTTCTAATTTCAAGCTAGTCTATTAAAAATAACTATAAACAATATTTTCAACATTTCCAATATATATGAAGTAGCCTTGTAGAAAGTATTATTTAAAACAACAAGTATCTCCAGATCTCATCTGTTGTAAATAGTGCTGCTATGAACAAAGGAGTGCATATATCCTTTCTGATTGGTGTTTCAGGATTCTTAGGATATATTCTTAGGAATGGGATCACTGGGTCAAATGGCAGTTCCATTTTTAATTTTTGAGGAAATTCTATACTGTTTTCCACAGAGGCTGCACCAGTTTGCATTCCCACCAGCAGTGTACTAGGGTTCCCCTTGCTCCACATCCTCGCCAACACTAGTCCTTTGCTGATTTGTTGATAGTAGCCATTTTGACAGGTGTGAGGTGATACCTCATTGTCCTTTTAATTTGCATCTTTCTGTTGATTAGTAATGTTGAATATTTTCTCATATGTCTCTTGGCATCAGTGTGTCCTCTTTGGAGAATTGTCTAGTTAGGCCCTTTGCCCATTTTTAAATTGGATTATTTTTCTTTCTTTTGTTAAGTTATATGAGTTCTTTATATATTTTGGAAAATAATCCCTTATCAGATGTTTCATTGGAAAATAGTTTCTCCCATAAAATGGACTATCGTTTTATTTTGTTGATGGTTTATTTTGCTTTGCAGAAACTTTTTATTTTGATGTAGTCCCATTTGTTTATTTTCTTCTTTGTTTTTCTTGCCCTAAGACAGTGATGGCGAACCTATGACACGCGTGTCAGCACTGACACGAGTAGCCATTTCTGATGACACGCGGCCGCTGAGGCGGCCGCATGCCGAGGATGAAACATTTGCGAAATAATGTTTTTTCCTCAAAGTGACACACTATATGAGTTATGCTCAGTTTTTTGGCGAAGTTTGACACACCAAGATCAAAAGGTTGCCCATCACTGCCCTAGGAGATGTATTGGTAAATGTATTGCTATAGATGTCTGAGATTTGGGTGCCCCTGTTTTCATCTAGGATTTTTATGGTTTCATGCCTTACATTTAAGTCTTTTCTTCATTTTGAGTTTATTCTTGTGTATGGTGTAAGTTGGTGGTCTAGTTTCATTTTTTTGAATGTACATGTCCAATTTTTCCAACGCTATAAATTGACAAGACTATCTTGACTCCATATATGCTCTGTTCCATTGATCTATATGCCTGTTCTTGTGCCAGTACCAGGCGGTTTTGAGTACAATGGCTTTGTAGTATAACTTGATATCCTGTATTGTAATCCCTCCTGCTTTGTTCTTCTTCCTGAAGATTGCTGTGGCTATTCAGCATCTTTTTTGGTTCCATAAAAATATTTGGAATATTTGTTCTAGATATGTGAATATGCCACAGGGTTTGCATTGAATTTATACATTTCTTTGGGTAGTATGACATTTTGATTATGTTATTTCTTTCAATCCAAGTGCCCTTCACTATATGAGTAGATAAAAATGATGTAAAAAGGAAAGACCTCTTACCCTTTGAGACAGCATGGAGGGACCCGGAGAGTATTATGCAAAGTGAAATAAGCCAGTCAGAGAAAGATAAGTATTACATGATTCCACTCATATATGGATTCTAATGAACTAAATAAACTGATGAACAAAATAGATCTAGAGTGAGAAACCAAGATGGTGGCATAGGTAGACACCTAAACTGCTGCCTCGCACAACAATATCAAAACTACAACTAAAAGACAAAATGGACACCATCCAGAACCACAGGAAAGCTGGCTGAGTGAAAATTCTACAACTAGAAGGAAAGAAGAAAGCACATTGAGACTCAGAGGAGCTGCAAAAGGCTGAGGTACAGATACGCACGTGCGGAGAGGACTGGCAACTGAGTGTACGGGCGGCTGAGTGCGTAGCTGGCTTTCTAAAGTGAGAGGGAGACGGAAGCTCCTGACTGTGCTGAACCCCAGTTCCGGGTGAGACTCTGGGAAACCAGACACATTCGGGGGAAATCTGGACTGTCAGGAAAAGAGAAAGCACACTGAGACTCAGGGAAGCTGCGGAAGGCAGAGGTCCGGACGTGCACGCACGCAGAGAGGACTGACTGCTGAGTGCACGGGCAGCTGAGTGTGCAGCTGGCTTTTTAAAGCGGGAGGAAGACGGAAGCTCCCGACTGCACTGAACTCCAATTCTGGGCGAGTTTCTGGGAACCCAGACTCATTTGGGGAGAAACTGGATTGTCTGGCAGTGGGCAAAAATCAAGGGTGGCTTTCTTTCAGAGGTGCTTGCAGTGATTACCAAGGGACACTGAGACCCAGGGGCCTCATAGGACAGGGCTGACAGGAAGCCAAGGCTGTCTGCTCCGCCCTGAAACTCCACCCCATCCTAGCTGAGCACAGAGGCTTTTGCAATTTTGCAAGTCTTATCTCATAAGGGTGTCTCCAGCACAGAAGTTCTCCCAGCATAGATACAGCTAATCCTCACAGCCAATTGGCCTGGAGGTCAATTCCTCCCAGTGATACCAACAACAATCAAGACTTAACTACAACAAGGCTGTGTACACAGTCCATAAAGGGGTGCACCAATAGTGTCCACCTCAGGTAACTGGGGAGGCTGAGCCACTAGGCCCTACAGGACCACACAAAGCTACTCTACCAACTCAGGGAAGCAGCCAAAATGCAGAGACAAAGAAACAGATCACAAATGAAAGAAATGAAGGAAAGCAAATGACTGGACATAGAGTTCAAAACCAGTGTTATAAGGTTTTTCAATAATTTCCTAGAAAAGGCTGATAAATTTAGTGAGACCCTCGAGGATATGAAAAAGGACCAACTAGAAATTAAGCATACACTGACTGAAATAAAAAATATTATACAGAGACCTAACAGCAGACTAGAGGACTGTAAGAATCAAGTCAAAGATTTGAAATACAAAGAAGCAAAAAACACCAAACCAGAAAAGCAAAAAGAAAAATTAATCCAAAAATTTGAAGATAGTGTAAGGAGCCTCTGGGACAACCTCAAGCGTACCATCATCTGAATTATGGGGGTGTTAGAAGAAGAGAGAGAGCAAGATACTGAAAACCTACTTGAAGAAATAATGACTGAAAACTTCCCCCACCTGGTGAAAAAAATATACTTACAAGTCCAGGAATCTCACAGAACCCCAAACAAAAGGAATCCAAAGAGGATCACACCAAGACACATCATAATTAAAATGCCAAGAGCAAAAGACAAAGAGAGAATATTAAAAACAGCAAGAGAAAAACAGTTAATTACCCACAAGGGTGCACCCATACAATTATCAGCTGATTTCTCAACAGAAACTATGCAGGCCAGACGGTAGTGGCAAGAAATATTCAAAGTGATGAATAGCAAGAGCCTACAACCAAGATTACTCTACCCAGCAAAGCTATCATTCAGAATTGAAGAGCAGATAAAGAGCTTCACAGATAAGAAAAAGCTAAAGGAGTTCATCACCACCAAACCAGTATTGTGTGAAATGCTGAAAGGTATTCTTTAAGAAGAGGAAGAAGAAGAAAAAGGTAAAGATAAAAATTATGAACAATAAATACATATCTATCAACAAGTGGATCTAAAAATCAAGTGAATAAGAAATCTGATGAACAGAATAAACTGGTGAATATAATAGAATCAGGGGCATAGAAAGGGAGTGGACTGACAATTCTTGGCGGGAAAGGTGTGTGGGGGTAAGGGAAGAGACTGGACAAAAATCATACACCTATGGATGAGGACAGTTGGGGGGAGGTAAGGGCAGAGGGTGGGATGGGAACCGGGTGGAGGGGAGCTATGGGGGGAAAAAAAGAGGAACAATTGTAATAATCTGAACAATGAAGATTTATTAAATTTAAAAAACACACAAAAAAAAACAAAAATAAAAATAGATCTAGAGTTTTGGAAACATGAAACAAACTGACGAATCTCTGAGGGAAGGGTTGCGGAGGGATCAAGAAGAGATTAACCAAAGTATTTGTGTGTGTGTGTGTGTGTGTGTGTGTGTGGTCCCTCTGGGTGGCCTGCAGGGATTGGGCCGAAACCCGCAGTCCAACACTGCCTGCAGCTCCTACCCGCGGCTCCTGCTCATCCTGGCTCCACTTTGCCTGCCGCAAGCTTGCGCCCAATCAATTGCAATTGGAAGAGGCTCGCACTGCCACAGCAGCGCTCCTCAGCCAAGAGCCCTGTGTCTGGCAACCTCCCAAGGGGAGTGACCTGTGAGAATTGGCTGAAACTGGCTCTCTGACATCCCCTGAGGGGTCCAGGATTATGAGAGGGTGCAGGCCAGACTGAGGGACCCCACCGGTGCACAATTAGGCAGGGGAGGGACTGCAGGAGGGCTCCAGGGGATGTCAGGCCTATCTCGCTCAGTCCTAATCGGCCGGACCCCAGCAGCAAGCTAACCTACTGGTTGGAGTATCTGCCCCCTGGTGGTCAGTGCATGTCATAACTGGTCGACCGGTCCACTGTCTGGACCCTGGAGGTCAGTGCACATCATAGCGAGCCGGTTGAGCAGACTTAGCATATCATTAGCATATTATGCTTTGATTGGTTGTTCGGTTGTTCTGCCGTTCAGTCTATTTGCATATTACCCTTTTATTACATAGGATATGAATAACCCATGGACACAGACAATAGTGTGGTGCAGGCCTGAGGAAGGTGGTATAGGGAGGAGAGGCTCAATGGGGAAAAAAAGAAGACATCTATAATACTTTCAATAATAAAGATAAATTTTTAAAAAGTATCTCTAAAAGTTGGTCAAAAATAGGGCACACCACATTTTTATTTCAAACGTCTTAAAAGAGATTGTATTTATCTTCTGATACTTGTAAAGGCCCATCTCCATTTAATTTTCCTATCATGTGTATTTTGTTTCATTGTCCTGGCAGAATAAATTTCTAAAAAGAGCTATGGAAATAATTTGAATTTCCATTTTTATTAGGCAAAATGTTGTACCCTGAGTAAATTAAAAGCCAATGTCTTTATATAATGAGCTTGTTATGTAATGTTCTCTCTCTCTCAAGGTATTTTTTTTAATAAGTGCAAGGACCTACATTAAAATCAAACAAACATCAATAACAATAAAAAATATCTCTGCCTAGGCAGGTACAGAAACACATTTGCTTTATCATTTCTTCACTGAAAAACACCAATTGCAATATAACTAGAATATTTTCTAAGAAATACATCTGTAGAATACTTCTCCAAAAGTGCATTACATTTACTAGACAAACAGCACTGTATTCTAAAAAAGTATACTCTGCCCTGGCCAGCTGGCTCAATTGGTTAAATTGTCATCCCTTATACCAAAAGGTTGTGGGTTTGATTCCAGATCAAGGCACATACCTACGTTTTCAGGTTCAATCCCCAGTTGAGACGAGTATGGTAGCCAAATGATCAATGTTTCTCTCATATCAATGTTTCTCTCTTCCTCTCCCTTCCTCTTTCTCTCAAAATCAATAAAAATATTTTTTGGGTAAAAATTAAAAAAAAGAAGTACACTTCTCAGTATAATAATAAAATATCTTTAGAAAGCATATGAATACAAATATTTTAGCAGTTTATTTAATACTATTGTATTAATACTTATAACCCATTGATAAAAATATTTATTATCATATTTAAATCAAACTTGATCCACCAATTTAAAATAATTTTAAAATAACATAATAAATATCCTAGATCACAAGGCCTACAATGCCAACAATGCTGCCCTTCATAGCTTTATGGGAGGACATCCCAAAATGCCATGGTCTCAGAGTCAGTTCTGTGATTAGCATGATAGAAAAATTAATTTAGGAAAATATACCTCATGAACATAAACATTGCTTTTTTTTTGTCTGTTTGCAGTGAGTGACTACACATGTGGAAAACTATTAAAAAGAAATTCTGAATCAAGGGCTGTGTGTGTGTGTATGTTTCAGTTTTAATCTTCTACTCTTTCCTTCTTCCCTTCTATATAACATCTATTACAAATGTAGTTCATAATCTGATTTATGACCAACCAATGCAAAACACAGAGAGAAATTGTTTGGCAAGTTATTTGCCAAAGGTAAATGTCAGATGAAAAAGAAAATAAAAGAGAGAATATAAAATAAGAATAATTAAAATTCAAACAGAGCAGGAAAGGAGGGTAACACAGAAAAATAATATAAGAAATAGATGAATATATTCACTTTGTAAGTTATTGTGTAAAAATGGATGTGTACATAATTGAATGATAACTCAGAGCTAGACCAAATTGACAGAAGTGATTGTAACCCTAGAGACTATACTCCTTTGGGTGATACTGCCCCATGCTATTTTGTTAGCGAGATTTAAAGAGATTTGCTTGAGGATATTCTCACAATAGAAACCAACACTGAGTTGGTAGTTAGTGATATAAATCTTTCTTTAATATTTTTTCTAAAAGAAAGTGAGATAGGGGCTAGGAATAGGTGTAATCTGTAATTAACTATTGTTAAAGTAATTTAATTTTGATCCAGTGGCTAACACTCTTATTTTGAAAGTATTTTAATTTAAAGACCAAAACAATTATTAAGTATTTCTACTGGTTGAGAACACAATAGTGAAGTTGTAATAATAAAAAATTACATGCAAATTCACAAAAATAAGTTAAATTTTCTTTATTGCACCATATATACTTATCACTAAACTTGAAGTCTGATAGAAAAAAATATATTTTTGTTTAAGCATTTTATTATATTTTTTCAGTAATCATTTATTTTTAATTCATTTTTATGTATTATAGATAATTCAAGTTCCTTAAAGAAAATAGGATAGCCAGAAAGCATTTCTCTTTTACCTTCTTATCATAATTGGGCACAGAGTATTGTAGTGAACTTACATCTCAATCTATGAAAATAATTCAAAAGTAGGTATCATATTTCAAACAATTATCAAAAATTAAGGTCCTAGATATTTAACATTACTGTATCTCAACATTGTTTTATTTTATCTTGATGAGCTAAATCATTTTGATATTATCTAATAAGCCTTATATTTGCCTTTACATTTAATATTTTATATTAGAAAAAAGTATAGAATAAGCCAAGTTACTGAAGTTAATAAATGGGGGAAAATGTGATCTAATTTGGTCATATTGTGATAAATGGAAAGCCATGTCAGTTAAACATCTACTACTTTAAAATATATATTTATGCTTCAATTTTTGCATTTAGTTTTGAAAAACTGTGAACACTTTATAGCTCAAAAAAGAGATACTGTTTGTTTAATGGTCAAGAGGACAAAACACAGGTCAGAATCTTGATATTATTATCTGGTTTAAAAACCTTTCACATAATCACCCTAAGGCCATAAACAAAAATTAATTTTAGAACATAATAATGAATAAAAATCATTTATTTGAGCAAAGAAGCAACAGCTCAGGAGACACAGATTCAGGTAGCAAGGTAAACTTTGTTTCACAGAGGCAAAGCGTAGGCTGCCTTTTATAGCAAAAGTTCCCACCCAGGTTCTCAATTAGGTCCACTGCATGTAAATGAGGTATACATGTCCTAACTGGTTTGGCTCAGTGGATAGAGCCTCGGCCTGTGGACTAAAGGGTCCCAGGTTTGATTCTGGTCAAGGGCATGTACCTTGGTTGCAGGCACCTCCCAAGTAGGGGGTGTGCAGGAGGCAGCTGATAGATGTTTCTCTCTCATCAATGTTTCCAACTCTCTATCCCCCGCCCTTCCTCTCTGTAAAAAATCAATAAAATATATTTTAAAAATAAATAAATAAATAAATGAGGTATACAAATTGTGCAGTTCTGATTGGATGGGGCAGGTATCAGTTGGTAGAAGATGAAACCAGGGTTTCCCTATAATTGTTGACTCAGAGGGCATACATAAGCGGGTGTAGTGCAGGAAGATGAGAGTTCAGTCTGAGGTTCTGCCTGATATACAGAGTACATGAGAAGCCCCTCTTAACATATAGCTGCTAAACACTTACTCTATATATAATTTGGGCATTCAGTTGACCATGGGAGACCATACCCACAGATATATTCCTTCTCAGGGCTCATATCAAATGAATCTTTTTTCTCCAGGTCCACAGGCTCAGTATATTCATAATTTAAAAAAAGAAGAACTAATAAAAATAAAGCAAATATTAATGGTTATTATCTATTTCAAAATCTGTCCAAGAATTGACTAAAATACCAAGGATGATGCTCCTTTTCAACAGTGAGACTAGTAGATATTTTCATGTAATAGTAACGATCACTTTTAATGTTAATATTATATATAACTAGTAATTATTTGTAATTAATGAGATAATATTATTATATACTAGAGGCCCAGTGCACGAAATTCATGCATGGGGGGGTGTCCCTCAGCCCAGCCTGCAACCTCTCCAATCTGGGACCCCTCGAGGGATGTCCGACTGCCCGTTTAGGCCCGATCCCACCAGTGATCGGACATCCCTCTCACAATCCAGGACTGCTGGCTCCCAACTGCTCGCCTGCCTTCCTGATTGCCCCTAACGGCTTCTGCCTGCCAGCCTGATCACCCCCTAACCACGCTCCTGCCAATCTGATTGATGTCTAACTGCTCCCCTGCCAGCCTGTTTGTCCCCAACTTCCCTCCTCTGCTGGCCTGATTGCCCCCAACTGCCCTCCCTTGGAGGCTTGGTCCCTCACAACTGCCCTCCCCTGCTGGCCATCTTGTGGTGGCCATCTTGTGTCCACATGGGGGCAGGATCTTTGACCACATGGGGACAGCCATCTTGTGTGTTGGAGTGATGGTCAATCTGCATATTACTCTTTTATTAGATAAGATAGAGGCCTGGTGCATGGGTGGGGGCCAGCTGGTTTTCCCTGAAGGGTGTCCCAGATCAGGGTGGGGGTTCCCTTGGGGCATGGGATGGCCTGGGAGAGGGGCCTATGGTGGTTTTCAGACTGGCCACGCCCCCCGGTCACCCAAGTGAAGGCCCTGGTATCTGGGATTTATTTATCTTCTACAATTGAAACTTTGTAGCCTGGAGCGGAGCCAAGCCTTCTGCTCACTCCCTGGCGGCTGCCATTTCTGTTGGGATTTATTTATCTTCTATAATTGAAACTTTGTAGCCTTGAGAGGAGGCCAAAGCAGGCCAGTGCTGCAGAAGCTTGGCTTCCTCCATCACCAGGGGCAACCCTAGCCTCCTGCTCTCTCCAGCTCCGTGGCTGCCGCCAATTTTGTTGGGATTTATTTATCTTCTATAATTGAAACTTTGTAGCCTTAAGCGGAGGCCTGGGCCGCCCAGGGTGTGCGGAAAGCTTGGCTTTCTCCATTGCCGGGGAAACCCAAGCCTCCCTCCTGCTCTCTCTGTGACCGCAGCCATCTTGGTTGATTTAATTTGCATACTTGGTCCTGATTGGCTGGTGGGTGTGGCTTGTGGGCTTGGCTTGTGGGTGTAGCAGAGTGATGGTTAATTTGCATATTACTCTTTTATTAGATAGGATGGCTTTTATGCTAATCATTTAATAAATATTTTTAAGCTATATGAAATTAGAAAGTTGAAGATTATGTTTTATTTTTCAAATACTATTAATTTGTCATTTTTTAAAATATGAATTCATTTTGTCCAAAAGAGGTTTACTTGTTTCTTTATGTCCACCCACAATTCTCTGAATACTTAGTTTTTGATTAAAATTAAAACTGGATTTAAAAAGTATATATCACAAGAGGCAGATTCTGGAGCTATTCCCTGCTGTTCCTAGATCTCTGCTTTTTCCCCTAATTCTTTTTGGGTTTAATATAATATGTTTCTTATTTCTTTTTTTTTCCAGTGCTACTTTTTGGATTGCCTTAAGTGGATGCCAAACAAATTGGCAGTTTTAGATTAGAGGATGACTCATGAAAGGTAAAAAGTAAATGAGGAATCTTCAGAGCATCTTCTTAGTCAACAATCTTCTCCACATTTTTAGATAAATGAAAGTACTGTAGTAGCAATCACATATGTTTATGTTAGCATGGCTATCATCGGCACAGTATTAATCACTTTCATGGTGATATTTTAAGTTAAATTAATATTGTATTTTATTTTAATATTACATTTTACTTTAATATATTTTATTCATTATTGTTATATTGTGTTGTAATTTAAGTTTAGGAATCATTGGTCATATGCTTCTGTATGACAGATAAAATAATTCATATAAACCATGTTTACATTTGTGGACCATTAGTTAATATACTAAAAAGAATTATTTCTATGGTAAACATGGCACAGTTACTTCTAAATGAAGCATAACATATACAAAATAGGGTAAAACAAGTTAGTAAGCAATTACTCTGATTAAATGCCTTGGGAGTAGAAGTCACAAAGAAAAGTCATGTACTGTGGTCCTGTTGATTTTAGTAGGGAGGTCTTGTTGACACATAAACTGAACTCTTAAGATGGTCTTCTTTCTTAAAATTTTATTGATTTTGAGAGAGATAGAGAGACAGAGAGAGAAACAGAGAAAGAAAGATACAAGAAAGAAAGAGAAAGAAGAAAGAAAGAAAGAAAGAAAGAAAGAAAGAAAGAAAGAAAGAAAGAAAGAAAGAAAGAAAAGAAAGAAAGAAAGAAAGAAAGAAAGAAAGAAAGAAAGGGAAAGGAACAGCAAATTGTTGTTCCACTTATTTATGCATTCATTGGTTGCTTCTTGAATGTGAATTGACTAGAGATCAAGCCCACAACCTTGATATATTGGGATGATACTCTAAGCAACTGACCTACCCGGCCAGGACAAAAATTAAATCTTAAGATAAAAAAAGGGGTTATCCAGGCAAAGGAGATGGAGGAGAGTTTTGTAAGTATAGAAAATACTAATTTCAACCTCTTAAAGCTAGAGAAAGAAAATCACCATTAAGAATTGAAGAGAACTTTGTGGGGGAGAAATAGCAGTGAGAAAAGAGAGTGAGCATGTAAGTAGGAGCCAAACATAGATGATTTGGAAGTCATGCAAATAGTTTTAATTTTATTCTCAGTTCAGTGATTTATAGACCTGTTCCTGCTTTAGAAAAAAGCAATGAATGATGCTAGTTGGCAAGGGCCATCAGGTCTTAGATATCTTAGAGAAGTCAAGGAGGAGATTATACACTTATCAGATGTGCTGTTTACAGAGAAACATATAAAATGGGTATTTATGAACAAATCATTCACTTATATGCTTATTTTAAATTGCTGAAAATTCAAAAATGATTCATATATTTTACATAGAGAATGAAATAAACAACTTCTAGCAACTAAATTGGTATGCCACACAGAAGTCACTCAAGATGTGAATAAATCTTCTCTGGAACGAAGGTCAAGACAGAGAAGAGCTTGGAAAGGCCAGGTCATTGGAGACTGTTTATCCTGACATCCATGGCCACCACTTTTAGGTAGAGAACATTTCCTGGTAAGCTATCTATCTACAGAGGCAGTGTAGTGAAGTAGAATACCGTCTGCTTGACTCAGGAGTTAACGGTCTGAGATGAAATTATGGCTTTGCTAATGACTACCTGTGACACCTAAGTTATTTAAATTCTCAATGTGCTTTCCTGTAAAATAGAGATAATAGACCATTTTTCTTCATAGGATTATTCTGAGAACTAAATTAACTGGCATCTGTAAAGACATTAAACAGTATGTGGAGTACAGGGAATAGCAGACTCAACTTTAGATTTAGCTCCTACTATTATTTCTGGATCTGGGATGGTATACATTTGATTAGGTGGAATCACTTTGAAATTATTTGCCATACCATTTCTAGCTAATAAATTTGTTTAAATTCTTAAGTGTTTGTATATTAAGTACTTGTGAAATGAGCAATTGAGAATACCAATAAAGTTACCATATATTTTATTAGCCAAATAGGATTACTTTTTTTATAGTGAAAGTAGGTGTCAATTATAATTTTGGCTGAAGAATGGTTGACACTAGACAATTTCCAATAAACAGGCACCTTGTGCCCTCAGAACAGGGTCTGATATTAAATTTTTTACCTTAAGAGCCAAAAACTCTTTGATCACATCCCTTTAGTAAACTTTTACATGACATTTTCAGTAATGGTAATAATAATTGATGATGTTTATGTAGCCCTTTAATGACATTCATATTATGTCCCCCCCCCCGCCACAATAATCTCATAAAGCAGGTGAAACTTTCAATTATCATTGTTTCACAAGTAAAGAAATCGATACATGGTAAGTACAAATACATTTTTCCAAAATCAAATTCACTCAATCTACAGTAATGTTAAAGCCAATATTCTAACGCTGATAGTTTGATGTCATATTTCACATTCTCTAAGGGTATGCCTTGAAGGAATTTTATCAGGAGAGTGACATGATCATATTTACCTTTTAGAAAGTCAACCCAGTTCTAATGTAGAGAAAAAATTGGAAAGGTAAAAAACTGATATAAGGAGAAGAGTTAAATATTATTAAAGTAATTATGACAGACCTAGAATGTAAATGGAGAGATAGTGAAGAAGTAAAATTAATATGGATTTAGTTATTGATCAGACATTGGTGGAAAAGAGGATAGAATAGAGTGGGTGTGACCTCTAAAATCTTCAAGAGAATGTGTACAAAGTAATACCATGTATTCCTTAATTATTACTTAGCAGGTGTTTTTTCTGTCCCTTAAAAGCTAGAGAAAGAGAATATGTGAACATTTATTTAGTAAGGTATTAGGGAGAGAAATAAATGTCTTATTGTTATAATTATTTCATAAAGAAGACATTTTAGAGTAATCAATTGTGAAGCTTCAGATTAAAAATATGCTGAGAATGTTATAAAAGCTTGAATTTTAAATAATCCTACCTAATAATAGAGTAATATGCAAATTGACCGTACCTTTGCTACACCCACAAGCCACGCCCACCAGCCATGCACACCAGGAAACCATGGATTGCAGGCAACTGGGGGTTGGCTCCTACGATCCGTGGCAGGGAAGCTGGGGTGTGGCCGAGCCCAAGGCTGGAAAAGCCTCCGCCAGAGTCTTTTCTGGCCTTGAGCACCAGCGGGGAGCCTAAGATGGATCGCAGGCAACCGGGGGTCGGTTCCTATGATCCGTGGCAGTCAGGCTGGGGTGCGGACGAGCCTAAGGCCAGAAAAGCCTCCGTCAGAGGCTTTTCCGGTCTTGGGCACCAGCAGGGAGCCTGCAAGGGATGGCAGGCAACCAGGGGTCGGCTCTTATATCCGTGGCAGGGAAGCTGGGGTGCACCCGAGCCCCCCCTCTGGCGGAGGCTTTTCTGGCCTTGGGCACCAGGGGGGAGCCTAAGACTGATCACAGGCAACCGGGGGTCAGTTCCTGCGATCTGTGGCAGTCAGGCTGGGGTCCAGCCAAGCCCAAGGCCGGGAAAGCCTCCATCGGAGGCTTTTCAGGCCTTGGGCACCAGCAGGGAGCCTGCAAGGGATCGCAGGCAACCGGGGGTCGGCTCCTGCAATCCGTGGCAGTCAGGCTGGGGTGCAGCTGAGCCTAAGGCCGGAAAAGCCTCCGCCAGAGGCTTTTCCGTCCTTGGGCACCAGCGGGGAGTTTGCTATGGATCGCAGGTAATTGGGGGTCCGCTCCTGTGAGGGGTTCTGCTCCTGTGGTGGATTGCAGGGAGCTTGGGTTCCCTGCCCAATGGGTGGTATCTGCAATCACAGGGAGCTGGAGGTCCCCTTCTCAGGCCTGAAGCTTTGGCCAGAGGCTTTAGGCCTGGGCAGGACACAGCTGATGATTGGTGTGAACTATAGAGGAAACACCTTTTCTGACTGACCATTGGCTAAGCTTCCTGTATGCCACTGGTAATATTCTCAGTAACTTGGGTAATAAGAATCCAAAAAGGTGATCTAGGGTTTTTCCTCAACACTTCTGGAGAGAAAAATGAAGGTCCGCTGCTGGAGGGCTAAGAAATGTCATATCCTGCCCTAGCGGGTTTGACTCAGTGGATAATGCCTCAGCCTGCAGACAGCAGGGTCTGGGTTCAATTCTGATCAAGGGCATGTACCTAGGTTGCAGGCTCCTCCTTGTTGGGGCCCAGATCAGGGCTCATGCAGGAGGCAACCAATCAAAGTGTTCCTCTCACTTTGATGTTTCTCTCTGTCTTTCCCTTTCTCTTCCACATTCTCTAAAAGTCAATGCAAACATATCTTTAGGTGAGGATTAAAAAAAAAAAGAAAGAAAGAAATGCATATCCTATGAAAGATACATATCGAAAATGCCTAAAGAAAGTTGTCATTTTTTCTTGGTGAAGGGACTGGAGTCCGTGTTGATGAAACACCTTGGTGGCTGTGGTGACTAGCAGTGGCTGCAGGAGTGGGGTGATGGAGCTGGTGCCTTCCCCTGACCAGCCCAGTTGCCTCCCACAAAGGGAGGCCAGACTGCGGCTTAGGCCCGCTTCCCATGGGGATTGGGCCTAAGCCATGAGTAGGACATCCCCTGAAGGCTCCCAGTATGTGAGAGGGGGCAGGTTGGGCTGAGGAACCCCCACCCCCAGTGCACGAATTTTGTGCACCGGGCCCCTAGTTATGTTATAATTGTTTTTCATTTGCTTGATTATATATTGTTCTTTTACATATACAGATAAAGATATTTTAAGGATAAATTAAGAGACATATTTTAAAAAGCTTTTGTAATAATCATTTTCTTAATATATTTATTTAAAAATAAGAATGAATGACATTCCGTTTTAAAAAGTTTATGACTCCAGTTTATTTTAGCAGCTGCTGATTACAATTTCAAGTTTGAAGTTCAATAACAGGTCCTCTCCTTTTCTTAAAGATAATTAAAACCTGGTGTTATGGTTTGAATTGTATCCCCTCAAAATCAATATGGTGAAGTCCTAAACCATAGTATTGCATAATATGACCTTATTTGGAAATAGGGTCATTGCAAGAGATGTAATTAGTTAAGTTAAAATGAGGTAATTAAAGTATGCTATATTTTTGGTGTCTTTATAAAAAGGGGGAATATAGAGACAGGGACACACACAAAGACTCACACACACACACACACACACACACACACACAGACACACACACACGGCACACATGAAGAATACCATGTCAAGGTGAAGCCAGAGATAGGGCTGATGTTTCTATAAGGCACGGAACACAAAGGATTGCCAGTAAAACACCAGAAGCTGAACAAGAGGCATGGAACAGGTATTTCTCACAGCCCTCAAAATGAACCAATCCTGCTGACAACTTGCTCTCAGAATTCCAGTGTCCAGAACAAAAAACTTATTTCTGTTATCTATTCTACCACGTTTGTGATACTTTATTATGGCCGCCCTGACAAACTAATGTGTTATATATACAAAACACATTTAAGCAGTTTTAAATATATCAATTTATAAATATTTTTACTGGATTCCTTCTATATTATAAATAGTGATATTACTTTTCTTCTCTAATTATATATTAGATAGATGAAGTACAATATTGTTAGTATAAGGCTAAGTTTATGCTCAATATTATAATGCTTTTCAAATGTTAAAAGTCAAAAATCTGAAACTATCTTGGGACAATCCATTATCATTAAAGCAGTTATAACAAGCTAGAAATGTGGCCTTGAAGCAATAACTTAACCCTCTGGGTCTTAATTTCCTCATAATATATAATGTAGTCTTTGAATTAAATGATCTCTATGGATCTTTCTAATTATACATTTTATAATGTGTAATATTTAAGGAGACTTTACATTTTAACACTCAGCATCCTATTTTGCTGCTTCTCTATCTAATGTGCATAAAAAGGATTGAAATTCTTGTCATAATGCAGCCTCTGAGCACTGAACCTGGTGTGGCCCTTGCCTTTCTAACAAGCTCCCTGGTAATACTCTTGCTGCTTGTTCTGGACTATGTTCATGTAGCAAAGGCTTTTAACTCTCCCATGGTTATCAGATGAATTTAATCTTCATCCTGATGCCGGCTGTCAACATTAAAAACAGTATCAAGGTCCTCATTTTTGTAGTTGTTAATCCTCACCAGAGGACATATTTTCCATTTCTTTTCAGAGAGAGAGAGGGAGGGACAAGGAGAGAGAGAGAGAGAGAGAGAGAGAGAGAGAGAGAGAGAGAGAGAGAGAGAGAGAGAGAGAGAGGAGAGAGAGATCCATGTGAGAAAGACACATCACCTGGTTACCTCCTGCACATGCTCAGACCAGGGGATTGGGGAGTGAACCTGCATCCCAGGCACATGCCCTTGACCAGGAATCAAAACCTAGACCATTCAGTGTGGGAACCAATGTTCCAACCACTGAGAAATACTGGCTATGACAAGGTTTTCATTTAAAAATATCCTAAAATGACATTTTATTTATCTAATCTATACTAGTATATACAGTATAAAAGCCCAAGTGACGAAACGACTTGTAGACCGGTCACTATGATGCACACTGACCACCAGGGGGAAGATGCTCAATGTAGGAGCTGCCCCCAGTGGTCAGTGGGCTCCCACAGTGGGACCCCCACTCAGCTGACCGAGGAGTGCCAGACACTGGGCTCACGGCTGGCGAACACAGCTGTGGCAGCCCAAGCCTTTGCTGCCTCTGCACAGCACTACCAAGCAGAGGCGGCAGCAGGTGCAGCAGGGCCGGATGAGTGAGAGTGGCAGTGCCTGGCCGGGGCTCAGGCTCCTCCCTGGCCAGCTGCCTGCCGATTTGAGCATTCCTACATCCCCCGAGGGGTCCAGGATTGTGAGGGTGCAGGCCAGGCTGAGGGACCCCACTAGTGCATGATTCTGTGAACCGGGCCTCTAGTTATTTATTATTATGCTAACAATTATAATAATAACAAAAGCAACATTTGTTAATAATTTACTGACTGTTTCGATAATATGCATTGTAGTGTAATTAAAGTGAGAATTGGAATTTCAATTTCTCTCTCTCCCTTTCTCTCTGAATTCAATAAAAAATATATTAAGAAAAAGAAATGCAACATTTTGAAGGTGTCCATCATAAACAGTAAAACTTAAGGACAGATAAATATTTATCAGACATGACTGCAAAGATAGTTCAGCGACAATCAGACATATGGTCTAAGCAGATTAAACTAAATGAAGTTAGAATCATTGTTAAAGTGTCTGTGCTGGAATACAATCCCATTCTAACTCCAGATCCCACTTCCTGAATCACTGTATTGACTACACATGCATAAGTGTATGTATTCATATGTGCTCATGTGTATATGTGTTTGTATTCTTCCTCTAAGATTATTTCAGATCTATGGGCAATTTCAAAATTTAGGAACTGTTTAGTCTCAGTTTACCCATCTCTACCTTCAATGAGTTTATTATCTACTTTCCTAATTTTTTCATTTCTTCTTTTCTGTGATGGCTCCAGTCTCTAATTGCTTCAGGCTTTCTAGTTTTCTCATAATTGCAGATTTATCAACCAGGCACCACTGTCAATTGTGAATTGCTCAATCCCCTGGCTTCTCCAAGCTCAACAGGCTAATCTATGTTTTGCAGTCCAATCTCCATAATTCCTCATCTATTGTTTCCATCCTTTTACAGCAGTCATTCAAAAAAAAAAAGTATCATAAAATACAGGGGTTTTTTATGCATTTTAGATCCAAGTATCTGACATAAAAAAATATACTAATTGGTTCAGCTGGCTGGAGAGTGGTCACATACATCAAAAGTTTGTGGGTGTGATTCCTGGTCAGGGCACATATCTAAGTTGCAGGTTCAAACCCCAATCACAGCTCCTATGAGTGACAACCCAAGGAGTATTTTTAAGTACATTGGATACGATGGATATGTTCAAAATGTAGCATTTCTTTTTTTAATATATTTTTATTGATTTCAGAGAGGAAGGGAGAGCAAGAGATAGAAACATCAATTAAGAGAGAGAATCAATGATTGGCTGCCTCCTGTCTGCTCCTCACTAGGGACTAAGCCCACAACCCTGATATGTGTCCTGACTGGGAATTTAACCAAAACTTCCTGGTTTATAGGTTGATACTCAACCACTGAGCCACACCGGCCAGGCCAAAATGTTGCATTTAATTTTAAAAAATGAATTATATAAATATGCCAATTTAACAGTTTAACTGTACTTTGATATGTTTGCACTACAACTGGGGCACCAGATTCAGCTAGACACAGTCTATGGTAAGAGAGACTTGTACCCTTAGTAAATATTAAGGGTCACATAACTACTAGCCCTATCTCATCTCTCTTCTTTGATTGACACCATGAATTTCAATCACTTGCCTCCACTTGTAAAACCCCCTTTCAGAGCACTTCCACACCAATAAACCCTGCTGTGTTGGGTAGTTTTGACAAAGACATTTTCTATAAGATGAATTTGCCACTTTATAGCTTACTAGTGGCCTGGTGCACAAAATTCATGCACAGGTGGGGGGGGTGCCCAGCCTGCACCCTCTCCAATCGAGGACACCTTGGGGGATGTCCGACCACCAGCAGTCCGACATTCCTCTTGCAATCTGGGACCGCTGACTTCTAACCACTCACCTGCCTGCCTGTCTGATCACCTCTAACTGCCTCTGCCTGCCTGATCACCTCTAACTGCCTCTGCCTGCCTGCCTGATCACCTCTAACTGCCTCTGCCTGCCTGCCTGATCACCCCTAACTGCCCTCCCCTGCCAGCCTGATTTCACCAGCAACGGCTCTCCCCTGCTGGCCTGATAACCCCTAATTTCCTCTGCCTCGGCCCCCACCACCATGGCTTTGTCTGGAAGGAAGTCAGACGTCCAGAAGATCGCCGGTTGACCTGGTCTAATTAGCATATTACCCTTTTATTAGTATAGATAGATTATATAGGATAGGATTGCTTAAATGGGGGGGGGGGCTTTTTCAGCAGGAGGAGATGCTCTTGGCAGACAAAAACACATAATCCCTATATCTGGACTGATTGCCAGCCATATGCACTATACTGCCAAAGCGGTCATTAAAAAATTGAACTGCTTTCTTACACCTTACACCAAAGAGCTGTTGCCCTTAAAACCCCTCCTTAGCCCCCACCTTAGGTTCTTCCTTCATAGTTCACTCAGATTAGGTTCTGATTGGTCGGTTTCTATGCCAGTCAGCATCAAAAGCTCCGCCTCCTAGGTATCCATTGTCTCCTCACACTTTACCCAGATTAGGTTCTGATTGGTCGATTTCTATGCCAGTCAGTGTCAAAAGCTCCACCTCCTAGGCAACCATTCGCTCCTTGCACTTCACCCAGATTTGGTTCTTATTGGTCGGTTTCTATGCCAGTCAGCATCTCTGGGCCTATCTCTGGGCCTGATCAAAAGGCAGGGCTGATCAGCATGCCCCTGGAGGCCCAGAGAGAAACAGAGGCGGGGCTGCTGTTGAAGCCTGGAGAAAAAGAGAGAGGCAATGGCTGATCAACAGCTGCCACTGAGGCTGCAGATCAGACCCTGCCTCTCTGCAGGCCTCTCTCTGGGCCTAATCCACAGACCCCTCGGCAGTTAGTGCTGGGTTGCCGGTGTTCTGGTGTTAGGTCGAGCCTTCAGTCATTATGGAACCTGGCTCTTTATATATATGGATTGCTTAAAAATAGAGGAGCAAAAATGTTAAATGCAGTTCTAGAATTGAAGAAAGCATTGTGCTACATGATTGAAACAATAAAATGTACAGAAAGATTAGAGAGTGACCTATTTAAATTGTAATACAAATTAGAAGACTAAAGAGTTTAAATCAATCATCTTTATCTCAATGAAGAATAAACTCTATATGTGGACAATTGGGAACCAGGTACACACTGGATTCCCAAATTTTTGAAAAATAAAGGAAAAAGAGTATTTTGCAGAGAGTAATTGATGATGCAGAAGAAAAGACGGACATATTATATATACAAGATTTTGAGTGTAGCAATAAAGATAGAATGAAGAACACAGATAAGTTTATGAGGTAAAAGAGTCATTTCCACTTGGCATGCAGACTTTCTAATGGAGTAACAGTACAATATAGAGAGAATGTTTACATGCTCTGATCTTGTTAAAATTTCAGTCTTTTATTATTACTTTAATTTGTTTCTAATTTTTAACAAATTTAGACATCTCACTGTTAATTACATATTTTTAAAATATATTTTTACATTTTTAAACTTATAGTTGACATTCAATATTATTTTATATTAGTTTCAAGTATACAGCATAGTGGTTAGACATTTGTATAATTTAGGAAAGATTCCTTCTGATAAGTTTAATATCCTCCTGGAACCAAACATAGATATTACATACATTATTGATTCTACTCCTTGTGACATTTCTTTAACTTCGATATTTTTCCCTTAATAATATTCATTCAGATCATTAACATACTTTTGTATCCATTGTTTAAGGCCTGTACCATATAACATTATATTCATAAATGTTTCTGAAAATTACCAGCCATCAATCTCTACTAAATCATTAATTTATAATTTTTGTTGAGAATTCTAAAATGTAAGATAATTGAGAGGAAAGATTTTTTATTGTGTTTTCTCCAACACTCCTGATTACAAATGAATTACTTTATGTGTATTTTATTCTTATTTGATTATCAAATAAATGATTGAATATTGAAATGTTTATTAAAATTAAATTGACTATAGCATTAATTAAAATTATATACCCATCTAGATTAATATTTTGAAAAAACTCAATGTGAAATTGTTTGAAGATAAAGTAAATTATTGGAGAGAAGGTGTAAAATTTCTTGGGAGAAATTCATATTCTAAATCTAATAAATTTCATGTAATATTAATATTCTGTATGGTTGCAAAAAAAGCACTGTACTAAAATTAGATAATTCAATTTAAGATCAGAAATGGAATAAACTATGATTACTAATTACTATATAATTTTTAAATAACAATTATTTTCATTATAAATATTTTTATCAAAACAATAACACCTGCTCATGGTTAAAAATAAAAACCTAATAATGGTAAGCCTGCCTGATGTGTAGAGTATTATATATTTTACTTATGTATCTAGGTCAAATAATGCCCAACCCTAAAGATGCCCATACCCTAATTTTTGGAATATATTAGTTACACAACAAAAGAGACCTGCAGGTAGAATTAATTGTTAATCGCTTGACCTTTAATAGGGAGGTAGTCTTGGATTAGGCAAGGTCCCTACATGGCCACCAGGGTTCTTAAAAGATGGAAGAGAGAGGCAGAATAGTCACACAGAGAGTTACTGCAGAAGATGAGTCAGAGGAGAGATGATGCAGAAGAGGGAGGAGAGTGCAATGCAAAGCGTAAAAGGACATGAAGAGGGCTATCACCCAGAAATTCAGGCAAACTCTAGAAACTGGGAAGTACCCCCAGCCAGTGGCCAGCAAGGAAACAGGACCTCTGTCCTACAATTGCTTGTAACCTAAATCATCTGCATGAACCTGAAAGCATATTCTTCCCCATATCACCCAGAAGCGAACACAGCCCCATGAGCTCCTTTATTTCAGTCTTTGGAGACTAAGGTGGGTCCCATTTGAGCCCACTGGACATATATAAATGTGAGATAATAAATGGATGCTATTTAAACCCCTAAGGTTGTGATAACTTGTTATGGTAGCAATAGAAAACATCTTTTACATTTAGAACCAAATATTTTATAGAATTTAAAAATAGAGTTATAACCTTTTTAATCTGAACACAGTTGTAAATATTTTTTTATTGCTGATAGTACTATAGATGTCTCCCATTCACCTCCCCTTCACTTCCTCCTTCCCAGCTCCTACCCATCACCCATGTCTTCACCACCCTATTGACCACATCCATGAGCTATGCATATCAGTGTATACATTCTTTGGTTCATCTCTTCTTGTCTCCTCATCTCCGCATTGAGGTATGTCAGTCTGTTCCATGCCTCCAGGCCTCAGGTCTTATTTTGTTGGCCAATTAATTTTGTTCATTAGATTCCAAAAATAAGTGACATCATATGATTTTTTTCCCTCTAACTGGCTTATTTCACTTAGCATAATGTTCTCCAGGTTCATCCATGCTGTCCCAAAGGGTAAGAGATCCCTATTTTTAATAGCTGCGTAGTATTCCATTGTGTAAATATCCCACAGCTTTTTTATCCATTCATTCACTGATGGGAAGTTGGGCTGTTTCTAATTCTTAGCGATTGTAAATAACACTGCTATGAACATGTGGGTGCCTATATTTTTTCTGATTGGTAATTTGGGGCTTTTAGGATGGATTCTCGGAAGTGGGATTGCTGTGTCAAATGGAAGTTCCATTTTTAATTTTTTGATACTGTTTTCCATAGTTGCTGCACCAGTCTGCAGTCTGCAGTCCCACCATCAGTGAACTAGTGTTCCTTTTTCTCCACATACTCCCCAGCACTTGTTTCTTAATTTTTTTGAGATGATAGCCATTCTGAAAGGTATGAAGAGATATCTCATTGAGGTTTTACTTTGTATTTCTCTGATGATTAGTGACTTTGAGCATTTTTTTCATATGTATCTTGGCAATTTGTATGTCCACTTTGGAATTATTCATATCTTCTGCCCATTTTTAAATTTGATTATTTGTCTTCCTTTTGTTCAGTTGTATGAATACTTTATATATTTTAAATATTAACCTCTTATCAGATATCATTAGAAAATATGTGCTTTCATATAGTGCACCAATTTTCATTTTGATGGTGGTTTCTTTTGCTATGCAGAAGCTTTTTATTTTGATGTAGTCCTATTTGTTTATTTTCTCCTTAGTTTCCTTTGCCCCAGTATATATATTGGCAAATATTCTGCTATGTGAGATATCTGAGATTTTACTGCCTATTTACTCCTCTAATATTGTTATGGTTTCCTGCCTTACATTTAAGTATTTTATCCATTTTTAGTTTATTCTTGAGTATTGTATAAGTTGGTGGTCTAGTTTCATTATTTTGCATGTATCTGTCCAGTTGTCCCAGCACCTTTTGTTTAAGAGACTGTCTTTATTCCATTGTATGATCTTGCCTCATTTGTCAAATATTAATTAACCATAATGCTCAATTTATGGGGTCTCTGTAATGATTCATTGGTCTATATTCCTGTTCTTATGTCAGTACCAAGCTGTTTTTGTTATAATAGCTTTGTAGTATAGTTTGATATCCCGTATTGTGCTCCCTCCAACTTTGTTCTTCTTTCTCAAGATTGCTTCATCTATTTGGGGTCTTTTATGGTTCCATATAAATTTGTTGAGTATTTTTTCTAGTTCTGCGAATGATGTCGTTGGTATTTTAATAGGGATTACCTTGAATCTATAGATTGTTTTAGGTAGTAAAACATTTTAATGATGTTAATTCTTCCAACCCATGAACATGGTATACGTGTGTTTTTTTTTGTTTGTATCTTCCTTTATTTCTTTTATCAATGTCCTATAGTTTTCTAAGAACAAGTATTTTACCTCCTTGGTTAAGTTTATTCCTAGGTATTTTATTTTGTTGTTGTTGCAATAGTAAATGGGATTTTTTTTTTTTTTTTTTAGTTTCTTATTCTGAGGGTTCATTTTTCATGCATAAAAATACCATTGGTTTCTGGATATTGATTTTGTATGCTGCTTCTTGCTGAATTCATTTATTAAATTTAATAGTTTCCTGTGGGGTCTTTAGGGTTTTCTATGTACAATATCATGTTATCTCTGAATAATGACAGTTTTACTTCTTCTTTTGCAATCTGATTGCCTTTTATCCCTTCTTTCTGCCTGATTGCTGTGGATAGGACTTCCAGTACTGTGTTGAATAAGAGTAGTGAAAGCAGACATCCTTGTCATGTTAGTGTTCTTAAGGGAAACACTTTTAGTTTTTGCCCATTGAGTATTATGTTTATCATATATAGCATTTATTATGTTGATGAATAATCCCTCTATTCCCACTTTACTGAGAGTTTTTAACACAAATTTTAAACTTCAGAGATTATAGGTATCCATGATCACCTTGGGCAGCATACCTGATTATGGGCTTTGGAAATACAGTGATACCTATATTTCTCAAATGTAGAAAATATAAATCTAAAGAGAAGAAATATTACAAAGTCCTGACAGGATTGTGACAATTATATAAAATGCTAATTATTTTGGAATTTTAATTTGTATATTAGAGTTCCAGTGCATGAAATTCATGTATGGGTAGGGTCCCTAGTGGCTGCCGGCTGGGGGCGCCTCCCCTCCCCCAGCTGCCTGCAGCCAGTCAAACTCCCAGTCTAACTCCCATTCGAGGGGACAATTTGCATATTAGGCTTTTATTATATAGGATTATCTAAGAATAGTCATATATTACTCTTGCTGAAATGCCAAATTATGGGCAAAAATGAGATGTTTTTGTACAAAATCTAAGAAATATTTATCCATTTTTTTAAGACTACTTTTTTATCTTATCTCTATTTTTTTTTTTACTTAGTACATAACTTTTTTCTTATTCACCACCCCATCTTGCTTTTTCATTTGCTGTTCTTATATTTTACATGTTTAAAATATTATGTATGGATGTTTGACATTTTTGCTGAAAAGGTAGTATAAAATATCGAAATAAATAATACATAGAGTGGGCCTGTTAAAAAATGTTTTTATTGCATGATGAGATCAAAAAATGTCCAATAAATGCTGACTTCTGCTGTTTCAGCATATTTCAAGATAAAGTCCGGAAGAACCATTCACTTCAAACTGAATTGAATAGAAAAGGAAAGATAATTATTTAAGGCACAGCTGTTGGAATAGATACACTTTCCAGTATCAAATGATAGCAAATAATAGCTAGTCAATGGATTTATAAAATGAATATGATAATGGAGGGGCACATAATAGAAAAGAGATTTTCTTACAGACCCTGGGAAACTGGGTGATGTGTTACAAGAAGAAAAACAGGGCTATATAGATAAGGTGACCGCGAAGGCTGGATGGGTTCATTACTCAGAAAAGAATATACATTTTGAATGCAGATCAAGCATAAGAACCATCTGAAGGGAGACAGCATTCCGGGGATAATTTTTGCAGTGTTCTGGGGCTTATCTTTACAGAATTCTGAGACTAAACTTTGCAAGGACAATAGAAAGCCGACCCCAGGAACTCACTAGTTTCAGATTTTTCCCCATCCTCTAACCATGCATAAGGGCGGACTTGAGATGAAATGTCAAAGCGTTTTTTTCAGGTTGTTACACCTGGTGCTCTCTCATATTGCCAACTATCTGATTAATACATGTACCACAAAATTCAACTTCATCTCTATTTTTTTGACTCTGGTAGCATCAGGCAGCTCCAACTCTTTTGTGTCCAGTTTCAAATATCTTATTCAGAGAAATAAGACTTGTTAACGGTGATATTCTCAGGTCGAAGTTGTCAGAGTTTTTTTTTAACATTTGGCATCTACTATGAAACTTAAAGCCTAATTTTTAGAGCATCACACATGATTGAAAAATATTTGTGAAATGAAGGAGAAATCAGTTTCTATGTTATTGTGCTAAGTGAAATAAGCCCGGTAAGAAAGACAAATACCATATGATCTTACTTATATATGTGGAATATAATGAACAAAATAAACTGACAAACAAAATAGAAACAGAGGCATGGATACATGGAACAGACTGACAGCTTTCATGGGGGGAAGGATAGATTGGATAAAAGATGGTGAAGGGATTAGCCAAACAACATATAGCATAACTATGGACACAGACAACATTGAGGTGATGGTCAGAGAGAAGGGGCATGGCCAGGGCTGGGTACAAGTGGGGAAATGGGGGAGAAAATAGGGACATCTGTAATAGTGTAAACAATAAAAATAAAGTTAAAAAATAAATACATTTAAGAAAACAATAAAAACAAATCTCAGAGAGAAGATACTTTATTTCCTCATTCTAATCTGCAACAGTCTATAAAGGCTGTATTGCTTTTTAAGGATGTAGTTCATTGAGCTGGAAGAAAACCAGATTATTGTAATAGGCTTTTTATCTTTTCTTGAACTGAATATTCTTGACATTTGTAAAAACTACCCAAAATATTTTGAATGCCTTATATGATTTTTTCTGGAATCATGCCTATATTGATTGCCACATTAAATGGATTGTGAAACATCCATTTATTTAAGTTGCCATCAGAACTCTTTGGAAGTTTACATCTTTCAAATTTCTCAGTGACTTCATACATGTCACTCCCTGTCATTATTTATTACTTACGTATTAATTAATAGTTAGCTAATATAATCAATCATACTTAAATTTTGTAGACAAATAATGTTCATATCACTGCTTCTTGTTTCTGTTTGCAAGCTTCTCCACACATTTCCTCACCCTCTGTGATGTGTGATGAGATATAGGATTTATAGAGCAAGATATACTATATCATGTAGAAATATCATAGAGATATATGATGTAATAAGAGTTCAAATAGAGAATTTGACCTAGTCTTAAAGGTCATAAAAAGTCTCCATGTAAAAGCAATATCTTGTTATAAAGGTATAAAAAGTGGGTAAAATTTTATTAGGCAAAGTGAAGACAACCCAATTCAAGATGTTAGCAGTGTGAAGTGTGAGAGAAGAGCTGAAATAAGAGAAGTTTGGCTGAAGCACAAAGGGAACTTGATAAATAAGGTGAGAGCACTATGCAGGTGTTTATGAAACTTTCTAAGGATTTTATTGTAAAAAGCAAATGAAAAACACCTGAACCTTTAAAGAAATAGGAGCAACATAATTAGGTTTATAATGATGAGACACTGTTATTTGGGCAGACCATTGATCTTCCTTATTTCTCATTACCATTCAATCTTTATACAGGTGGGGCAAAAGTAGGCTTATAGTTGTGAGTATGCAAAACACAGATTTTATTCCTGTATTATTATTTATTTATGATTTTATTATTTTCCGTATGAGCAACTATAAACCTACTTTTGCGACATCCTGTATTTCAGATTTCAGTGCATGGAATAGGCCTCATTTATTTTCTCTCTCTTCCATGTGGCCAGTGTAGTAATAGCCCAGAATTGTTATGCATGTTGTATTAGTTTTCTAAATGATCTGACCCACTATCACAAAATTAGCAGCTTAAAGTAACTTTAAATTTTCTATGGGTCATAAGTTCAAGCATGGCTTAGTTCTCTTCTCTGCAGAGGGGCTCATGTGGCTGCAATGTAGGTGTTGGCAAGGTCTGACTTCTCTGGAGAGTTGGCTGGGAAAGCTGCTTCCCCACTCCTGTGGCTGTTGGCAGCATTCAGTGCATTGTGATTGTAAGATTCATGGCAGCTTGTTTCTTGCCAATGAAGGAAGAGAGGGAAGACTAGAAAGAGGCTGTTAGCAAGACAGACTCTTATATAAGGAAACTTCATTATACAAGTGACATCTCATCACTTTTGCTTTACTATTGTTTAGACATGAGTTATAGTCCTGCACAGACTCAGTCCTGGGGGTGGTGATTATAGAAAAGCATTAACATCGAGAGGTAGAGATCATGGAACCAACTTAGAATTTGTCTGCCATATTCCTGCTTTCTGTCTTTGTCTTTGGATGTTCTTTATTCCCATCAGGCAATATTTGTGTCTCGATTTACGGTTCTGGCTACTTAGGAGATGTACAGATGAACTCTCACTGCCACCTGTTATTTTCTGGTGTAATTTTCCTGAATATTTATAGTATGAAATGATTTCATTGTTTATAGTGGTAACATCAGAAACTGAGAGTTTAATGTTTGGATGAGCAAAGGTTGAAACAGAGCAGGCCCTCATACCAGAATTACTCCATTAAGATGTTAGATAAACTTTATTTTTGTAAATAACATACTTAAGTAATTTTTATAATTAAAATAACAAAACAAAACAAAAAAATCATTAAAGCAGGAACACAAAGATTATATTTTGTTTTGTTTTGTTCTATACCTACAACATGGCCCAGATCTTAGGCCCTGGTAAACATACAATTAACAACCTGAATACATGCGTACATAAATAATAACAATGAATAGATGAATCATTCTGGTTAATATGCCTCCAAGTGGGAGATCATAATATCAATGGCTATGCTGCTTAAAAGAGTGATCATTTAGGATTTCCAGGCTAAAGGTCATGCCATTTGAAGTGTAACAACCTTGAAAGATAATCAATGTTTTCTCTGGAACATACATTGTGCTAGGAAATTACTGAATGCATTTGCTTTTCAAAAACAAAGAGACATGTTACATCTCTTTTGTTCTTTCCAAACAACACTTTAAAAAATTAGAAATTATTTCTTAGCATAAACTTGGAAATGCCTTACCTAATTTAAGAAAGGTCCACAAGAGCATTGCTATCAAGACTTGGTAATTTTCCAAGTGTTTTACCTACTTTTTCTTTTCTCTAATATTATAAATACTTTGGATGGAGGAACCAAGATGGCGGCAAAGGTAAACAACTAAACTGCCACCTCGCACAATAAGTTCAAAACTACAACTAAAAGACAAAACGTCTACCTCCCAGAACCAAGGGAAAGCTGGCTGAGTGGAAGATTTACAACTAAGAAGGAAAGAGAAAGGAGCACAAATGCTGAAAAGCTGAGGTACAGAGGAACGCAAATTGGGCTGGTGGTGGGCAACTGGGCGCGTGGCTTTTTTTTCAACCCAAAGAGAGACAAGCTCACAATCACTCTGAAATCCAGTTTCTGGGGACATGCGGGGGACCCAGACGCCTATGGGGAGAAGCTGGACTGTCGGACATTGGGTTGGAAAGTGAGAGTGACATTTTTGCAGAGGTGCGCCCAGCAATCATTGTTTACTGTGCTGGAGCGCGGGACGCGGGGACTTGGAAATGCGGAAAGGCAGAGACGGCTGATGGCAGCCATCGCTGTTTGCAACACCCTAGCCTAGTGATGCCCTGAGACCCCACCCCACCCTGAGACCCCGCCCTGCACATTCTACAAACCCACCCAGGCTCCACACAGCAGCTTTTGCATATAAATGGCCTGTTCTGTGGAAGCTTAACCAAATAAACTGCAGCTCCAGTCAGACTGCTCCAAAATCGCCAAACCCCAAGCAAAGAGGAGAAAACTATAGTTCTTGCTGTAGCTCCTGCTGGGTGGCCTCAGACAGTAGCTGACCTGCACCCCATTGGAGATCCAGACACTAGTGTATCTAGTGGTCGGTGTGAGATGACACCAGATTTCAACTATTCTCATAAGGGACACATTCAAGAGGCAGACTCAGTGAGCACCAAAGCCTACTGGAACAAGTCCTGCCCCATAAACGTGTCTCCAACACAGCAATTTTTCCGGTATAGACACAGTGGGTCCTCACAGCCAATTGGCCTGGAGGTCAATTCCTCCCAGTGACACCAACAACAATCAAGACTTAACTACAACAAGGCTGTGCACACAGTCCACAAAGGGGTGCACCAAGAGTGTCCACCTCAGGTAACTGGGAGGCTGACCCATTGAACCAACAGGACATCTAGTACACAAAGCTACCCTACCAACTCAGGGAAGCAGCGAAAATGAGGAGACAAGGAAACAGATCACAAACAAAAGAAATGGAGGAGAACAAACGACTGGACATAGAGTTCAAAACCATGGTTATAAGATTTTTCAAGAATTTCCTGGAAAAGGCTGATAAATTTAATGAGACCCTCAAGGATATGAAAAAGGACCAACTAGAAATTAAATATACACTGACTGAAATGAAAAAAATATTATACAGAGACCCAACAGCAGACTAGAGGAATGTAAGAATCAAGTCAAAGATTTGGAATACAAAGAGGCAAAGGACACTCCTCCAGAAAAGCAGGAAGAGATGAGAATTCAGAAAGTTGAAGATAGTGTAAGAAGCCTCTGGGACAACTTCAAGCGTACCAACATCCGAATTATGGGGGTGCCAGAAGAAGAGAGAGAGCAAGACACTGAAAACTTATTTGAAGAAATAATGACAGAAAACTTCCCCCACCTGTTGAAAGAAATAGACTTACAAGTCCAGGAAGTGCACAGAACCCCAAACAAAAGGAATCCAAAGAGGACCACACCAAGACATATCATAATTAGAATGCCAAGGACAAAAGACAAAGAGAGAATCTTACAAGCAGCAAGAAAAAAAAGTTAGTTACCTACAAGGGAGCACCCATACGATTATCGGCTGATTTCTCAACAGAAACTATGCAGGCCAGACGGGAGTGGCAAGAAATATTCAAAGTGATGAATAGCAAGAACTTACAACCAAGATTACTCTACCCAGCAAAGTTATCACTCAGAATTGAAGGGCAGATAAAGAGCTTCACAGATAAGAAAAAGCTAAAGGAGTTCATCACCACCAAACCAGTGTTATATGAAATGCTGAAAGGTACTCTTTAAAAAGAGGAAAAAGAAGAAAAAAGTAAAGATAAAAATTATGAACAACAAATACACATCTATCAACAAGTGAATCTAAAAGTCAAGTGAATAAAAAATCTGATGAACAGAATAAACTGGTGAATATAATAGAATCAGGGGCATAGAATGGGAGTGGATTGATAATTCTCAGGGGGAAAAGGGTGTCTGTGTGGGGGTACGGGAAGAGACTGGACAAAAATCATACATCTATGGATGAAGGCAGCAGGAGGGAGGTAAGGGCAGGTGGGGCGGTGGGAACTGGGTGGAGGGGAGATATGGGGGGGCGGGGAAAGGAGAAACAATTGTAATAATCTGAACAATAAAGATTTATTAAATTTAAAAAAAATACTTTGGACACCATTTGAGAAATCTAATTCCTAGAGCCATTCAAATTAAAGTCATTGGTAAATAACAAAACGTTTAATAAATGTGCCACAAAATAAAACTAAGTATTTATAAACCGCAAAAATTTCCTGGTTAAGTACAGTGAATAACCCATTTATTTCTCCTTTCACAATTGAAAAGATTATAAATACTTTTCAAGTTGACCAGAAATTTTTTTCCTTGAATTTTTCTTTCTCATCAATAATCCCATGAGGGAATAGATCTAAAAGGAATTTTACTGTCACATTTTTAGTGTAACAGAACAAAATCAAACAGCTTAAGAAGAGATGATCTATAGCCTTCTTTGTGCTACAGTTGGTACCAAGGCCATAATTGACATTCATAATTACCTTCTTAAACCACTCATTCTAGATACCCAGCTAGTAATTCTGCTGGTTTAAGTAGCTTGTCTGCTGGGGTGACCCAGACTCTCATCAATAAAGGATCGGGGACTCTGTGTCAAAGGTTAGGTTGGGTTCTTCAGAAAAGAAGTTAAGAAGTTTGGGGCCCAGGATTACACTAAGGTTCAACACTTGTGAATAAAGGAAGGGGAAGCAGAATTAGCAGAGGGAGAACATAACATATGCCTCATAAAGCCTTGGCTAATTCACCTGTGAGTTAGGGCAAAGGTTCCATGTTGAAGTTATTCTTTGTCAATACAAATGGCCGGGCCCCTCTAACCTATGCCCACTCCATCAGATAAAAACTTCTGGAAGTGTACAAGCTTGGGAGTGGGGATTCTGTGCAGCTGAGGCCAATACTGAAAAGCTGTCTGCCGACTCTACTCCCTTTACTAAAGGGAGATCTGAGTGCCATATCTCTGTACCTACCCTACAGATTCCCATACTCTTAGTAGGCCTTGGTTACTGTATACCTATTTATATCTACAGCCTGCTAAGAGAAGCTCCAGTAGGCCACCTGTACATAAACCTTACTCTTCCCGGCCTCCAGTATGTCGTACTTGGCCTACATACTTTTGATGATCAGGATAATTAACTCATCAATGTATGATAATTGCCCGAATGTGGAAACCAAAATCTGAAGGCAACAGAAGTATTGACTGAGAAACAGCTGAAAATGTAGAATTGAAATAGTGATATACGGAAGAGCCAAATGATTGTAGTATCCTAAACTCACAAATGCCATTCATGTTGGGTGAATCGGTTCTTTTCTGATGAATTTTTTCTTGTTCATGGTTTTTATGTGTTTTTGGTTTGTTTTGTTTTTTTTGTGTGTGTGTATGTGTGTGTTTTGGGGGGAGGGCAGGATGCATTGTAATGACTTTATTAAATTGTCTTAATTTAAAATCAGTCAAACACTAACCAACAAGAATATATGTATCCCTATGTTCATATGAGCATTATTTACAATAGCTAAGATCTGGAAACAGCCCAAGTGCCCATCAGTAGATGAGTGGATAAAAAAGCTGTGGTACATTTACACCATGGAATACTGTGCAGCAGTAAAAAAAAAAAAAAAAAAAAAAGAATCTCTTACCCTTTGAGACAGCATGGAGGGACCTGGAGAGTGTTATGCTAACTGAAATAAGCCTGTCAGAGAAAGACAAGTATCACATGATCTCACTTATATGTTGACCTTACTAATATGTGGAATGTAAGGAACAAAATAAACTGATGAATGGAGTGCATCCAGAGACATGGAAACATGGGAAAAAGTGTGGAATCTCAGAGGGAAGGCAGCGGAAGGTAGGTGGGTGGGAGATAATCAACCAAGAATCTTGTATGCACATATGCATGGCCCACAAACACAGACAATAGAGTGGTGAACACCTGGGGTGGGGTGTAAACCAGGTGGAGGGGGCAATGAGGGAAAAATAGGGGACATCTGTAATACTCTCAATAATAAAGAAATAAAAATAAAAAGAAAGTAAAATTAGAATCAGATTTTATCTTCCTTGAATAGTTGATCGTAAAATGAAATTCAGGAAAATGCACCAAAAGACAATAGGGATCTATAGATGATAGATAAATAGATAGATAAATAGATAAGGTAGATGATAGATAAATTATACATTAGAGATACATAAATTATAGATAATATACACATCTTTACATATTTCTATATAGATATCTATATCTATGCAATTATTAGTAAAATTCTAGGAATTATATGTGGAAATAAATATTAACTTATTATAATAGTAAAGGAAACATATGATTAGTCTGAAGTTATAATTATAATATATATGATGGTTAATCTTGCTCACATGTGTAGGAGAGGAAATACTATTTCCTTTTACCTTCCTAGGTCCTTCAGCTAAGGCCCTGCAAATTTGGCTGTTAAAAGACAGATTAACAAAATAAAAACAGTTTATTGATTCATGTCAGCATAGGGAAAGACTACAGTAATGAGTAACACTCAAAAGGGTAGTTAGAACTTGAGTGTAGAGAAGTGACAATGAGGAGACAGAAGGAAGCTAGGTGGATAGGGATGGGACCACAGGAAAGGAAGTATAACTGGGAACCCAACCAGGCGGATTTACTGAGGCACCGCAATTGGGCAGGAAAGGAAGTGCACTCATGAGAGAGACGTGAACTTTAAAAAGTAAAGATGTTGCTGAGACAGGCAACATGCAGATAACCAATGTCAAGGCAGTAAGGCATATACACCAATCCAAAGGATATTGCTAAGGCAGAATTATTTGAAAAGACCACAAAAATAGATCCAGAGACATAGAAACATGGAATAGACCATCAAACCTAATAGGACAAGGAAGGGTAGTAGGTGTGGGGCGGGGGGGAATAAGAGATCAACCAAAGAACTTGTATGCATGCATGAAGCCTAGCCAAAGGACACAGACAGTAGGGGGGTGAGGGCATATGCTGGGTGGTGGAAGAGGCTGGGGGGGAGAATATGGGGGGGAGGAGGAGACATATGAAATACTTTAAATAATAAAGAATTTAAATAAAAGAAAAAAAAAAAGACCAATTAGGAGCTAGCAAGACTACTCACCCCCTAAATTAACAGGCGTGTACTTCCTCTAGCTCTCTCTTCTCTCTGGCACACAATGACATCCATTCCTATGGTGGGGGAGCATTTCCCTGGGTCCACGTGGCTTATGGCCCTGTGGGCCTCCACACATGGACTATTAGACTTTAATTAGCTCAGATACTAAACTACTCCTGACATAGGGAGGCTCCAAGCACTGGCCTGCTTCTGGAACCCAGCTGCACCTTTTCCAGGACTGGCTTCTCCCAATAAACCTTGCTCCCGTTAAGTGTTCTTGTCCTGGACTTCATTCTTTGATTGTCATGAGACAAGAACTCAGACTCAAACAACGCCCACGTTTTTTGATACCAATAAGACAAATAAAAACGATTTTAGGCTTTTTGGGTCAGCAAATTGTGGAAGGTAGATATATAGGCAAACTAACAGAAGACCAGGGCTGTTTAGTAAGGTTATTTGTGTTTAGTAAGACTCTTATCTCCATGCCTCTGGTGATGAGACTGTTAGCTCTGTCCTGGACAGGAACAGGGGGAGGGACACCTTCACTAGGGGAATTTATGTTCTGCTTTTAGACAACTGGGGGGAAGGGAGAGAGCTCCTCCTGGGTCTGCTTTTTCTCAAGTGCCTTCAGCTCAAAATAATTTGTATGTCAAAGTGACAATTTGGGATGACATTCTCTAAAGCCCTTCACGTGCCTTTTGCAACAACCTGAGTGCTTTCTAATCATGTGCCTGTTGGTTTACCAAAATCTGTACTCAGTATTAGCCTGTTGAGTTTGAGATCCTAGATACAGCTATTGCAAGCCTGCTATGTAATTTGCGAGACCAGCACAAAATAAAAATGTGAGTTCCCTTAATTCAAAAAGTAGGAAAAGTTTCCTATTAAAGGTGTGACGTTTTCCCTTTCTCTGTGGGCTCTCTCTTATACTATTTTTGCTTGTTTGTATGTCTTTTTTTTTAATTTTATTTGCCATTTCAAATTACTAGGGAGGAGATAGAAGGGCTAAGTAGACAGGGACAGGCCATGGCAGGGAGAAAGTAGAACCTGGGAACCCACCACCAGGAGTTACTAAGGCAACCAAGCTGTGAGGGGATAGAAGGGCCTGCAGCAGGAGACATAAGTTTTAAAGTGTATGTATGTTGCCAAGACAGACAGCTTTCACATAACCAATCACAATACAGTGAGGTGTATAACCAATCCCAAGGACATTACTGAGGCAAATTCTTTGAAAGAAACAATCAGAAGCCAGCAAGCATGTATCTAGCCTTAGACAAAGAAGCCCTCCTCCTCCTCCTCCTCCTCCTCCTCCTCCTCCTCCTCCTCCTCCTCCTCCTCCTCCTCCTCCTCCTCTTCTTCTTCTTCTTCTTCTTCTTCTTCTTCTTCTTCTTCTTCTTCTTCTTCTTCTTCTTCTTCTTCTTCTTCTTCTTCTTCCTTTTCTTCTTCTTCTTCTTCTTCTTCTTCTTCTTCTTCTTCTTCTTCTTCTTCTTCTTCTTCTTCTTCTTCTTCTTCTTTCTCTCTCTCTCTCTCTCCGCCCCTCTCTGGCATGCTGGGGTTCTGGTTGCTATGGTGAGGGATAGACTCCACACATGGACTAATGGACTTTAATTAGCTTGGACGCTGAACTACACCCTACTGCAACAAGGAACAGAAGCTCTGGACACTGGGCTGCTTTTGGAACCCAGCTGCACCTTTTCCAAGCCTGGCTTCTCTCAATAGACTTTGTTTCCACTAACCATTTTTGTCAGCAAATTCATTTGTTGATTTTGTGAGACAACGAACTCAGACCTGAACCCTACATTTTGGTTTCATTATCATAGATTTTATAGTTTATTTTTATATTTTTAAATGCAAATATAAGAGTATTTAACTCGCCAAAACCGGTTTGGCTCAGTGGATAGAGCGTCGGTCTGTGGACTGAAAGGTCCCAGGTTCGATTCCTGTCAAAGGCATGTACGTTGGTTGCGGGCACATCCCCGGTAGGGGGTGTGCAGGAGGCAGCTGGTCGATGTTTCTCTCTCATCGATGTTTCTAGCTCGCTATCCCTCTCCCTTCCTCTCTGTAAAAAAATAAATAAAATATATTTTAAAAAAAAAGAGTATTTAACTCATGCAGAATCATTGAAATTTGAATTTCATAGCTCAAAATGCATATGCATTGCATTTACCCAGAATAATGAAAAACACTACACAAGGCTAACTCCACTGTTTTTATTTAACTTCTTAATAATTGTAGATTTTATTAACACTTTTTTCTTGTTGATTACTGATTAGTAAAAAACAACTAAATGGTGCTATATTTCTCTATTATTTTATGACACCGTTTTCAGTGAGAAAGGTTGGGAAACACAAGAAGGTGATATAAGTGAGATAGGAAGGGATGGGGCTCCTTGGTTATCCCTGTTTCTTAGAACTCCGTTGTCTTCCTTCTGTATTTGCATTAAGTCCTAGTTTGAACAGAAAGATGGCCTCTCAGGCTGGCAGCACCGCGCTGATTTCATCATAGAGGTAACAAACTTACCTGCATTTGCTTTGAGTTGTTGAATCCCATGAATTTTGGGTCATCTGGAATTCTGTGCTCACGGAGTATCCCAAATGCTATATACAAATGGGGAGGCAAGGGACAGAGAATACAAATGTTGTACATATCTCATTTGTTTATGTGCGTGTTTCATTGTCTCTTGGGCAACAGAACATCAAGCCAAGGTTGGGGGGCTTCTGAGTTCATGTGTCTATGTGACAACACAGGTTGCATGTCCATAAAGCTGATCTGATCTTTCTGTGATGTAGAAAAGAGGTTTAATGATATGAACTTAGTATGATATGAACATTGTCATGTTTTTATCACATACAATTTATAGCATCGCACAGGAATTCAAATAAAGGCTAGTGAAAATACTTAATTAAGAGAAACATACTGGATAAATAAATTGTTGAGTATTGCACCAGCATTTACAAAAAATCACTATAGTGTATCTCTTCCAGAGATTAGTGATAAAATGAGAGCTGTTGCCATTGGAATAGGCTCTCAGGGTAGCAGAATCTAATTATAAACACTTAACCAAAAAGAACAAGATGAGCAGGGTTACTGTAATAGTTAGCAGAAAAGAATAGTATTTAAGAATGGTTTGATCCAGTGGCATGTTGATCATCTATTCCTTAGGAATGAAGTAGATGTGTAATTGACCAGCATACCCAAAATATACAGTGGGTATAGAAAACCTAAAAGGGAAAATTACGTAACGTTCTATAGAAATATAGAAGAAGACCCTTCACTTTATATCAGATAAATCCTGACTTGGTACTATGCTCTGTTAATGGAAACAATCATCTGTTAATGGAATCAGATATTTTGATACAGTGATAGACTTCTAAAAATAGGCTGAGGGTATGAGAATGTGGTGGCATAGAAGTCTCCCCCATCCCCGCCCTGAGAAGAATCCTTTCAAACTTAAATGCATATGACTTGACCTGTGGATATCAGTCATCTCTTCCTTCAGCATGTCAGCCATCTAGGGCTGCCATAACAAAGTATCCCAGACTTGGTGGATGAAATAGCAGAAACATTTTCGCACAGCTCTGGAGGCTAGAAGTCCAAGATCAAGGTGTCAGCAGAGTTAGTTTCTTCTTAGTACTTCTCTTTGTCTTGTAGACAGTTGCTTTCTCTCTCTGTTATTATGTGGTCTTCTCTCTGTGCTTGTCTGTATCGAAATCTCGTTTTCTTATATGGACTCGGGTCATATCAGATTAGGGAATACCTATTTGACTTTGTTTTACCTTAGTTACCTCTTTGTGGGTTCTATGTATGTGTAACTAAAGTAAAACAAAGTCAAATAGGTATTCCCTAATCTGATATGACTCGAGTCCTTATATAAAATATATATAAAAGGTTAAGTGACCGCCATCCAACCAACTGAGCAGTGATACATATGACGTGCACTGGCAATTTAAAAATAAACTTTGACTCGCACATGCATGATACATATAAAGCTCTCACTGGCTCCAATTTGAATGTTGCATTTGGTGGGAAAGTTCTTCTGGGAGGGGATTTTTGACAATGTCTCAGTGTTGTGCTGCATGCTATGCGATTGGCAATAATACACACAAGTTTAAAGTACTGTAGTGTTTGGGGATGTTTCAGATAGTTGTCTCTTAAAACAAATATGAGATCAGAGGATTCTGCTTATAGTGAATGGTTAGTAAAACTTGGAGATGGCAAACTTGATAGCAGTTTTCATTTAGGAAAGGATATTATTGAAATCCCCTGTGAAATGATTTGTAACGGATCTATTATTGAAGCCACCTTTGGAAATAGTATATTTATAGATAATATTAAAAATATATCTAAACGTGTGATTCTTTGTCCAAAAAAATGAGCAAGTTCATAAATTAAGTAAAGAAATTTTGGATATACTCAATGGAGATTTTCACACATATTTGAGTGATGATTCCATTGACTCAACAGATGATGCTGAAAAGGAAAATTTTCCCATTGAATTTCTAAATAGTATTACTCCTTCAGGAATGCCGTGCCATAAATTAAAATTGAAAGTAGATGCAATCATCATGCTACTGAGAAATCTTAATAGTAAGTGGGGTCTTTATAATTGTACTAGATTTATTATCAAAAGATTGTGAGCTAACATAATTGAAGCTGAAGTATTAACAGGATCTGCAGAGGGAGAGGTTGTTCTGATTCCAAGAATTGATTTGTCCTCATCTGACACTGGCCTCCCATTTAAATTAATTTGAAGACTGTTTCCCGTGATGCCAGCATTTGTGATGACTATTAATAAATCACAAGGACAAACTCTAAACAGAGTAAGAATATTCCTACCTGAACCCATTTTCAGACATGGTCAGGTATATGTTGCTTTCTCTCAAGTTCAAAGAGATTGTGATGTTAAAGTTAAAGTTGTAAATACTTCATCACAAGGGAAATTAGTCAAGCACTCTGAAAGTGTTTTCACTCTTAATGTGGTATACAGGGAGATATTAGAATAAGTTTAATTAATTTATCAGTCATTGTTTTTATCAATGTTGTTTTTATATCATGTTTTTGTTGTTTTTATATCATGTTTTTGTTTTTATATCATGTCTTTGTTGTTACATCATGCTGTTATTGTTTATTTATTAATCAATTTATATATTATTTTCATATACATTTTACTAATTTTCTTTCACCTCTGACACTCCTATTATAGAGAAAGGGTGAATAGCGATATTAAAAGATTCCTTCTAATTAATTTCCTTTCAATGTGCACAAATCTGTGCACTGGGCTACAAGTCCCCAAATAAAGTCACATTCTTAGGGGCAGGTGAAGTTATGACTTCAACATAAAAGTTTTCAGAGGATATAAATCAGCATGTGATATGTAGCTATGAATTTATGGACAAAGTGGCCATGGTGGTGGGAGTGTAGGTGAAGCAGGAGCTCAATAACGTGGCCTTTTATCAGCAGGTCTGTGAGGGCTACCACCATTGCTGGGTTCCTTTCCTGACAGCAGCTGTGGTCAATGCTGTACATTAGAAATACTCTCATAATTTGTGACTTCAGGATGCAACTAGTGCATAGCCATTTCATTGGACCCTGTCCATAGTAACAACTATGTCAAAGATTTATTCAATAGCCTAGTCAGTATTCAGTTTCTATACTGAACATGAGCATAGCCTTAAGAATTGGGGTTTCAGTCCAATATTCTTCCAACCAGTGGATAAAATATAATGCTGTTTCTCCCAGAGCCAGAATACATGAGTCCAGAAACTAAGGAGTAGAATTAGTGGTGCTATAAATCACTATTACAACCAAAAACTACTTGAAAAATGCTTATTTTCTGACCTGAAAATCTGGACTGTGCAGGCTTAAGAGGCTCTACTGGTTTCAGAAGAATGACCCTAAATGTGCGCTCTGCTGGTTTAAGAGGTCTTATTGGTAACCGAGGGAGTAATCTCTCCACCAGGGGCTGTAAGAGAGTTTCCACTAAATTGGAAGTTAACATTCTCACCTGCCTTGTAATGATACAAGATAAGAAAAGAAAACAGTCATCAGGTGGAATGTAAAAGAAGGAACCTGAAGAGTAGTAATCTAGAAATGCAGTTGCAGTTTTATATCATGTCTTCCCTAAGGAGACCCTGACAGATATGCTTCAAAGGGGAAAATAGCAAAAATAACTCTAATTGGGTTGACGATTTTTTTGCAAATTAAGCTATATGCCAAATACTTTTCATAATTTGAAAAAGCTAAACCTGTATTTCTGAGCTTAGCCAAAATATATGGAAAGCACATGAAAAGATAAATGTATTTTCATCAATGTGATTTATTAAAGATATTTATAAATGAACAATATTTTAATCTTCACAAACAGCTTAAAAATGCCCCTATAAATGATAGGGTGACAGATGAACTTGATAGTCTAAGGAAAGCCTTGTTTTGTATAATTCCCAGAAACTGTGAAAGTGAATGATTTAAATGATTAGGTTTTCAAGTGTGATTTATTTCAAATTTTGTGATTTATTTTATTCTCAATCCTTTAATTTCAACAAAGATTAATTGTATTGTTACCCAAAAAATAATTGAAGGTTATTTTTCATGTTGGTCACAATGTGACTTTGTCATATAATTCTCAAGAAATTCAAAGATTTGAGTGCCCTATTAAAAAATTCTAAATTCCCATGTACTTTTTTTTAATCCTCATCAGAAGATAAGCTTTTATTGATTCTAGAGAGAGAGGAGGAGAGAGGGAGGGAGAGAGAGAGAAAGAGAGAGAAAGAGAGAGGGATGTGAAAGAGAAACTTCTTATCAGCCACCTCCTGTACAGGCCCCAAATGGGGATCAAATTCGAAACCTAGGTATGTGCCCTGACCAGAAATCAAACCTGCAACCTTCTGGTGTATGGACAACACTCCAACCAATTAGCAACCCAGCCAGGGCACCATTACTTTGTAATGAAGTAAAACGTTCCCCTGTTTTAATCTATAAAAAATGAAACATAGAAATAAAATCCTGTATCACTGAATCATGAGTAAAATTAATCTATGGATAGATGCTCCAATATATCATAGACATGCATTCATCTAAGTAAGAAGTGAATTTTAAATACAACATTATCCCTTATGCTTAAAATTTACATATTAAAGTGTGTAATATTATTTTGATGAACTCTGAACTAATAATTTTCCTAGAATATTTTTAAAAAATATATAGGAACTTATGATAACCTAAATATTCAAAATGGACTTTTAAATTTACCTAGGTATTTTGTGGCTAAGAATTTTAAGAGGATAATCAATAAAATACTTTAAACGTAAGTAATCTACACTAAAAAAAGAGAAACATGCAAACTGACCATTACTTCACTACACCCACCAGCCAATCAGGAGTGAATATGCAAATTAACCAAATAAAAATGGGGGCGGCCATGGAGCTGAAGTGAGCAGGAGGCTTGGGTTGCCCCCAGTGATAGAGGAAGCCAAGCTTCCCGCCCACCCTGGCCGGCCCTGGCCTCCTCTCAAGGCTACAAAGTTTCAATTATAGAAGATAAATAAATCCCAGATACTTGCTTCCAGCTGGCCCTGGCCTCCGCTCAAGGAGGTGCTGAAAAAAAAAGAAAAAAAGGAGGGGCTGGGAGCTTGGGTCACCCGAGGTTGTGGCCAGCCTGCAAACAGCCATCAGCCCTTCACCCAGGCTGTCCAGGTACCCCAGTGGGAACCCCCACCCTGAAGAGGATGTGGCCAGCCTGCGAACATCCATCAGCCCCTCACCCAGGCTGGCCATGCCCCCATGGAGTAAGAGTCCCCGCTGGGGTGCTTGGCCAGCCTGAAAACATCCATCAGCCCCTCACCCAGACTGGCCAGGCACCCCAGCGGGGACCGCCACTCTGAAGGGGTGTGGCTAGCCTGAAAACAGCCCTCAGCCCCTCACCCAGGCTGGCCACACCCCCATGGCCTGATCCCTGTAAATGGGCAGTCGAACATCCCTTGAGGGGTCCCAGATTGGAGAGGGTGTAGGCTGGGCTGAGGTACACCCCCTCCATGCACGAATTTTGTGCACTAGGCCTCTAGTATGTTATATTTGAACAAAATTTTGTTGAGGAAGTAAAACAGATTTACAAGCTCAAGAAGATGAACAGTTAATTACCTTTACTTGTAAAGAAGAGCTTAATGATGCATTTTTTCAAGGAATGATGATAAATATTGAATGTTATGACATTTAAATTCTAAAGAATATATTTTAAAAAGTATTCTAGCCATTTAATTTTTGAAGGTCAATATTCAAAATAGTATTTATTTTTCAACTTTAAGATTATGATATCAAAAACTTTGGAGATAATTGGGGAAGAATAGGCAGAACCAGCACTAGAGTTTTAATGGGGGCACTGAGGACATAGGAGTAAATTGAAGTGCAGGTGGTGTTCTGAAAGCCAAATGCAGAGTTGCATAGAGTAGGGAATTTCCAATAATCTCAAATTCTGCTGTGAAGTTAAATAAGAAGACAGAAAATCAACCATTAATTTTGATGAAAAATGGGTTCATATTGACCTTAATAGAGCAGTTTGTTCTAATGGTAGAGGTATTGGTAGCCAAATTATAGTATCCTGGAGGAACATTAGGCAATGAAATAGGCAAACACAGCTTTTTGAGGCCCTGGGAGAGGAATAGAGAGAAGAAACTGAGTGCCAATGAATATGTGGGATTACAGAATTTTTTGTAGGTGAGTGATGATCACTAATAAATGTTGTATAAATATGGTAATGTTAGGAGAATAATTTGGCAATGATTCTGTAGGAGGGAAAAAAGTGGTGCTGAAGGAGAAACTGATAGACATGCAGGATACAAGTATTTTTGTTTGATTGATTTTGTTTTGTTTTATTTTTCCTTTATTGCTAATATGGGATGAAATATAGGATATAAATAAAGAGGTGTGTTCTTTAGATTGGTACAAACATTTATTATTTTATTCTGCTGGAAGTGAAGGCCTAGTGTGTTACAGGAAGTCAGAGGGAGGTGAATGAAATGACAAGGTTATCAGAAGTAAGTTATGGGGGTATAGGCTTGGTGGAGACATTACTAAACAGGAGATGTTGTAAAAACCAATATTCAAAAAATGATTTTACTAAAGAAGTGTGCTGTGATTATCTGGCAGTGGTGATATCTATTTGACATTTTTCATCATAATTTTGAAAAACAATTTTGTGTGATTTCCTTCTGTAGCTTTAGAAGGCAGATTCATACATTGGAGAGGAGAGGGATAATGGTAGTCAGCTATAAAGAGTGACAATTGGATCTACCCTGGTTTAAGAAGGAAGGGGCATACAAGGCTGGCAAAGAACAATTTCCATAACACAAATTACCCATTTTAGGTATACAATTCTATGATTATTTTAGTGAATTTACCAATTTGTGTGACCATCACCACAACCCACTTTTAGAACATTCCTATAACCCCAATAAGATTCCACCTGTCCCTTTGAAGTTAATCCTCATTTCTACTACTATTTTCAGGTAAAACCAATAATACATGCTTCATATTTAAGATTCACTGTTTTTATATAAATGAAATATCACAAAATATTTATTGGGTCTGATTTTAATTTAGTAAATTTTAAGAAGCTAGCAACTTGAAAACTAGATCACTTTAACTTAATAACTTTAATAATGCTTTCAAATTCATCCACATATCAGTACTTTGTTGTTTTAAATTGCCAAATAAGATGCCATTATATGAATATATCTTGTTTGGTCTACCTATTTACCAATCAATGGCTATTTGAGCTACTTCTTATTATAGATAAAAGTAAATATTTAAAATAAATAATTTTGGACATTTGTTGGTAATTATAAGGTATAAATATGAACATGTGTTTTGGGGCTTATGATTTTGTCAAAGAAATATCATTTTCCTGAATAACAAGGTAAAAAAACTGGAACATTAGGAGTTTAAGTGGATCATTGATAGATGATTTAAATAATCAATGATAATGAAAAGAAGAGTACAGAAGAAAGATAAGGTGAGCTAGGTAATGAATTTATGAGTTGATTCCAATAAGTGATAATAACATGAAGGGATAAAATACAATGAACTCAGATGACCTTCACTTCACATGGACGATATTTTAAGGTAAGATAAATGACAAGCAATGATGTGAAACAGGGCTTACCTATATCCTTTATGCCATTTGGTTCATGGAATATGAGAGGAAGACATTGATAATCTCTACTTAAGAGGGTGGCAAAATAAGTAGCATATACAGGAACAGCTAAATGTGAATTTGAGCAAACATATTTTGGAATGACAGAAGGGGAATTTACTTAGAAATGACAGACTAGAATGGTTTGGACACTGGGGAGAAATGGGACTAGGACCAATTCAGGGAAATGTTTCCCAGGTCTCATATTAGTATCAAACTCCCATTTTATAAGAAATATCATGTACCATCCTATCTAATAAAAGGGGAATATGCAAATTGACCGTCACTCCAACACACAAGATGGCGCCCCCATGTGGTCAAAGATGGATGCCCCCATGTGGACACAAGATGGCCACCACAAGATGGGTAGCAGGGGACGGCAGTTAAGGGTTGCCAGGCCTGCAGAGGAGGACAGTTGGGGGGACCCAGGTTTGCAGGGGAGGGCAGTTGAGGGGGACCAGGCCTACAGGGGAGGGCAATTGGGGGTGACCAGGCAAGCAGGGGATGGCAGTTAAGGGTGACCAGGCCTGCAGGGGAGGGCAGTTAGGGGCAATCAGGCCAGCAGGGGAGCAGTTAGGCATCGATCAGGCTGGCAGGGTAGTGGTTAGGGGGTGATCAGGCTGGTAGGAAGAAGTGGTTAGGAGCAATCAGACAGGCAGGTAGGTGAATGGTTGGGAGCCAACAGTCCTGGATTGTGAGAGGGATGTCCGACTGCCTGTTTAGGAAAAGAGGAACAACTAGCTAGAAGTAAGTCACTCTATGTAGAGGCCCATATGATCCCTGAATGAGCACAGTAAAATAATATCACTAGTTTGCTCAGCTACTTCTAAGAAAGTTGGCTTTTGATAGCTATGAGACATTTGTTTGGGTGAGTGTAGTATACAGGTTTTGGTCTACAATATATTTGCTCAGAACAATATACTAGAGGCTTAGTACTTGTACTAAAAGCTCTCTTTTTCCTTCCTTTCATCCTCATAGTGCTTAGATTGTCTTCTCTATAGAATAAGTAAATACTTAATGAATGTCACTTAAACAGTCACAGCTCATTGTTAGTTTTCTTGGCTGTACAGGTATTTTGTAAGGTTTCTGAATCATATCTAAAATCTAAGTGTTGAATATTTAATAAATGTGTTAACTCCTCACATATTTGTGAAAGCATCTACAATTGCCATCAAACCTTCAGACACCTAGAAGACCCAACCCAGTGCTGGTATCTTATTATCAAATGATCAGATAAATCGATGCATCTCTGAGAAGGTAGGCAGCCTCAGTGTATTTCTCAGATTCTACTTTCACACCTCAAAGCGATACCTTGGGTTAAGGGGGAAAACTGAAGCTTGCTGGGGTTGTAAGTAATTTCAGACTCTGATTCCCAGACCAAATCCTATCATGTCTTATTCCCTTGTTCTCCTTTGTAAAAGTGTCAAAAATAATTGCTCATTTATGAGTGCTAATTCCTATACTATTCTGCATATTCCTTTGAAATACTAGTGCTAACTATATACTTGTCTTTCCCTAAGAAGCTGTGTTTTTGTTTTCACAATGATTGTGGAGGGGGGGTGCTACTGGTATTTAATGGTCTGTATTTTGAAATCATAAGTATAATTTGACTTTCTAGCCACCTCTGATATCCAAGATATTCATTGACCTAGACATATCTTTCACATATACATATAAGGAACTTCATATATTTTCAAAATTATTTTTCCTGGATTTTAACCATAGAAATCAAAGTTTTTAAAATATAGAATTCTACCAAATTGTCCTGTTATGGTATTTGAATTGTGAGTACAGCATACCAGCAGTCTGCATTTTTATCCCATTCAGGGTGGTTCTAAGTAGAAATGCAAGTTCCTGATTATGTTAGTACTAGAGGCCAGGTGCACAGATTTGTGCACTCAGCAGGGGGGAAGGGAGGGCCCTCAGCCCTGCCTGCATCCTCTCACAGTCCAGGAGCCCATGGGGGATGTCTGACACAGAGGCGAGAGAGGCTCCCACCACCTCTGTGCTCGCCAGCAGTGAGCCTGGCTCAGGGCTTCAGACTGAGTGGCACTCCCCCTGTGGGAGCACAATGACCACCAGGGGGAAGCTCCTGTACAAAGTGTCTGCCCCCTGGTGGTCAATGCACATCATAGCGACCAGTTGTTCCACCCTTTGGTCGATTTGCATATTATCCTTTTATTATATAGGATATCTTACAGTAGAGTTATGCCTGATCATATATTTGCTGAAAGCAATTAGAAAGGTATCACTGCAAGGAGCTATTTGACTAAAAATAGTGTTATCTCATTTATTCCCAGCTGGAGTGGCTCAGTGATTGAGGATCATCGACTTATAAACCAGGAGGTCATGGTTTGATTCCCCGTCAGGGCACATAGCTGGGTTGCAGGCTCAATCCCTAGAAGGGGGCATGCAAGAACAGCCAATCAATGATTCTCTGTCATCATTGATGTTTCTATCTCTTTTTCCTTCTCACTTCCTCTCTGAAATCAATAAAAATATATTTAAAAAATAAATTCCTATAATTCTATAGTGCCCCTTTAAAATTGAAGCACTTGTCTCCAATATAGCTGGTTAATCATTTTGTCTAAATTTCACAAATTTTTGAAAAATCTAAATAGTCTCATAAGAAAAGTGAGACCCAAAAGGACTATCTAAATTCCCAGAGGTAGAATTTACTAACAGGCATATTTACTAATGAATAATAAACATTCTTGTCTACTTAGGGAATGGAAAGACTATAAATAAAACTCTACTGTATTTGCATACATTTTTCTTAATGGATAGTAAAATAGTATTAATAGTGATTGGATTAATAAGGTAAAGATAAATATCATTCATGACCTTCCATATATATACTAGAGGCCTGGTGCATGAAATTCATGCATGGGGGGTCTCTCAGCCCAGCCTGCACCCTCTCCAATCTGGGACCCTTCGGGGGACATCCCTCTCAAAATCCGGGACTACTGGCTCCTAACTGCTCACCTGACTACCTGCCTGATTGCCTCTAACTGCCCTCCCCTGCCGGCCTGATTGCCCCTGTTTCTGCCTCGGGCCCTGCCACCGTGGCTTTGTCAGGAAGGACATACGGAAGATGTCTGGTCTAATCAGCATATTACCCTTTTATTAGTATATATATATATATATATATATATATATATATATATATATATATACTAATATATTAGTAGTATAATATATATATACTGGTGGCCCGGTGCACGAAATTCGTGTACCGGGGGGGGGGGGTCCCTCAGCCCGGCCTGCACCCTCTCTAATCTGGGACCCCTCAGAAGATAACCAGCAGTCGGACATCCCTCTCACAATCCAGAACTGCTGGCTCCTAACTGCTCCCCTGCTGGCTTGATTGCCCTTAACCACCTATTCCTCAGCCCTACACCCGGAACCCAGGATTTCCTCCTCCAGCAGACCACAGGCACCTGGGATCTGGGCTTCCCTCCCTCTGATCAGCCATAGGCGCCTGGGCCGGCTGCAGTCACAGGGGATGGTGGGCAGGTGGCTTTGCCTGGGCTACAGCCGCAAGTGCTGGCGCCCAGGACCGCAGGCGCCCAGGACCCAGCTGCCCAGGGTGGGCGGCTTCTCCATCTACCAGGCTGTAGCCAGCCTCAGGCACTGGCACCCAGTTTCTCCATCTCTCCCAGGATGTGGGCAGGCGGATGTGAGGCTTCTGCAGCTGGCTGCGGCCTGGGATCACGGGGCAGGCAGCTTCTTTGTCTCCCAAGCCGCACCTAGCCTCAGGCACTAGCACCCGACTTCTCCAACTCCCACAGGCCTGGAGTGGCTGGTGGGTGGGCCCGCCTCCAGCTTTGTCAGGTTAATTTGCATACTCACTCCTGATTGGCTAGTGGGCGTAGCAGAGGTATGGTAAATTTGCATACTTCTCTTTTATTAGTGTAGATATATATATATTCCAGTGTGTAATTGGATTTCTATTTTTTATAAACAATTTATTGAAAGCAAGAAAAGTTTAGTAGATCATAGACAATGTTCAACAGGTTTTAAAAACATAGATGTTCATATATATCAATATTCACTTATGGGATAGTGATCAGTTTATTTTCATTATAATCTAGACTCTATAAATAATGTGTACTTCCTGATTAACCTAAAAATATTGACCAAGTTCCAGGTTTAAGTTTGACATTTACTTGTGATTAATTTACTTTTGTTCTCAATATAAAATCAGTGTTCAGGTAAACCCAGGGTTTTTAATCTTCATATACAGACAAGTTTTTCATTGCAAGAGAATCATTAGTTAACATATTGGAGTTTTAGTATGCATTAAGTCAAAGAAGGCAGGACATATTTTGCTAATTGACATTCCCCAATATTTATTTCAATTACATTGTTTTATTTCCATATATAAATGTTCACCTATATAGATGAATATGAATGTATAGCATTATATTAAATAGGTTAAAAATATGCTACAAGTCATCTGATGTGCAACCAATTTGAATAATGTATGGCTTTGGGGCAATTTTTACTAGAAGAACTTCAAGTGAATTCTGTTATGTTAAATGTGTTACAATTATTTCAAATAATTTACAAAGAAAAATATTTTGTTGCTTTACTTCTTTACAAAGAATATGTTAAACAATGAATTCAGCCATATTGTATAACTGAAATTATCATATAAGTTACCAAATAATTCTCAAAAATATTTTAGAACACATATTGAAACCAAGTCACATTATACATATTTGAAAACACAAGCAATATATAAACTCTTTTACCTCAAAGATAACAACTGAAATTATTTGGGATGTGTTTTTGAGGTTTTCATTAGATGAAGAATATTTTCTTTACTTCAAAGTATCTTGCAAAGTTCACAACTATATATTTGAAACTTTAATTTTTAATACAAATCTGAAGTCTACCACAGTAAATTGATAATAAAAGTGAGGAAATGATTTGCTTCTTGTTCATCAATTCTTAGTTTTTCCACAGGTCCATCTTTTCCTTTCCCTGGTGGAACACACCATTACATTTTCTAAATCCTTAACATGTAGTGATCTCCCATTTTTAACCTCTTGCCAATTATCAGCCACAGAAGCTATCTGAACATGTGGTTAGTGCACAGATTAATAGCGTTGCCCAACTGTTTTCCATTTTATACAGTGCTCAATCGAGCTTCCAAAAACAGAAACAGTCTTGCATTGAATTACTCATAAATTGCTTATTAAGGTGCTGACATTACACTCTTACTGTTTCTTGACATTCCACAGGCCTTAAGAGCGAGCAGCCGTGGCATTTTATTGTTATACTTACTCTCCATTTCAGGTCTGCTGTGGAATCCCTTGCAGTGATACCTTTCTAATTGCTTTCAGCTCCTTAAATACGGTTAGCTTCACATCCTCCCCATCTGCTGCTCTTTTTTTTTTTCCATCCCTTTGTGTTTAGTTCTTGACCATTTAGTACTCATAATGGAAAAGGTTTTTACTTTAAAATTGCCAGAATATTGCTTGCAATGACCTACAACATTATCATTAAGATGTAAAAACCTGCTCAACCAGTAGACATTGCTCATCTGTGTGTTTATGTTCAAATAACTTTACATTTTAAAATAAGAAGAGCATTTTGTGGTTATAGTTCAAATCTTAAATAAGGCATTTAATGCATAAACTTTTTCTGACTGCTACACTTCTTAAATGTAATACCTACATATATAACAAAATAAAATTTTAATCATATTAAAATAATTGTTGGTTGAAATTTTTACATGTAATAACATCTTTAATTTTTATATTAAATTAACTTTCTCATCAATAAAATGTAGCTTCATCTTCAAACTAATTCCTTCATGCTTGCACAGTAGAAATGACAACACATTTTAGCCAATATTAGTATATTAATTATCCTGAAAATAAAAAATGAAATATTTATTAGTTATCTAAAGTGTTAAAATAATACCTCCAGCCTTCTCAATACTTCTCAGAGGTCTGGAATCATTATATTTTCAGTTCTAACTGAACAATAAAAAATATAAGTCATAGAACATCAAAGCCATTTTTGACTCACATAGGAGGCAGAATAGCTGCTTCATTGTTAACCTTTTTTACTAGATAAAACTCTATTGAGATGTATCATATATTCATGTTACCTGGCTACAATTATGATTATATATCTTATTTTCATTGGCCGGAAAGTCAAATTTTCGAAGTTCACAATTAAGGGAATTTGCATGCTTTTCCTGAAAAACTTCTATCATTCCTTAGCATGTTAATAGGTATATATTTTAATATATTGATCTTATTGAGGTATATTTTTGTCTCACAATATGTTAATATTTTATGGTCATAACTTAAAAGCACAACTAGTTGTTTCATTTATTTTACTTGCTTTCCAATGTTTCCATAAAAGCATTTTGCTTTAACTATTTGTTTTATTCAAGTATCTCTGAAATGCATTTTGGGAGATTTGAAGATACATCAGGTAAAACACCTTTCCTATCTTATATAATAAAGAGGTAATACACAATTTGACCTTCATGCCCTCACAAGATGGCTGCTTACAACCAGGTTGGCAGGGGGGCTAGTGAGGGACGACCAAATGACTAAACAAGCAGGCTGCGTGGGGCAACCAGGCCAGTAGGGGGGTTAGTGAGGGACGACTAAACGACTGAACAAGCATGCTGCGTGTGGTGACCAGGTTGGCAGGGGGGCAGTAAGAGGTGACCAGGCCAGTGGGGGGAGGCAATGAAGGGCGTCTAGGCCAGTGGGGGGGGGGCAGTTGGGAGCAACCAGGTCAGTAAGGAGGGAGCAGTTGGGGGTGACCTGGCTGGCAGCAGGGGACAGTTAGGGGTGACCAGGCCAGCAGAGGGGGCAGTTAGGGCTGATCTGGCCAGCACACAGAGGCATTGAGGGGCGATCAGGCTGGCAGGGGAGGCAGTTAGGCACGACCAGGCAGGCAGATAGGTGAGCAATTAGGAGCCAGAGGTCCAAGATTGTGAGAGGGATATCCAACTGACGGTTTAGGCCCGATCCCAGCAATCAGACATCCCTCAAGGGATCCCGGATTGGAGAGGGTGCAGGCTGGGCTGAGGGAACTCCAACCTCTGTGCATGAATTTCATGCACAGGGCCTCTAGTATTATAATAAAATAAACTTGCTATAGCATTCCATTGCATTTGTCAGTATACCTGCTCCATCTTCTTCATTATGGTGCTCCTTCTTTCTGTATCCCTGGAATGAGTCTACATCAAGTTACTGCCCACAATAATGTTTTTTTCCATAATTTTTGGATGCTTTCTGCATGATGAGATGTCAATTATGTTATTTTTCTATATTAATAATATGTTCTCTGATTCCCCTATTTTATTTTTGGCTTCATATGGTCTGTTTCACTGTTACTTATTTCTCTTAAATCATTAGCTTGAAAAATAACTGAAAGCTTATGGTATGATCAACATTATGCTCTCAAACTCTTTTCATATTTAATTTTTACTGAGATCAGCCACTTATAGTATTTTTTTTCTCAGCTTACATAATATACAACAGATTTTCCTACATTCTAAAAGTCACTTTTTATATGCAATAGTTTTTTTATTCATTCACTAATTTATTCACAAATCCAAAATAGATTGAGCTATAGCAATGTGCATTCAAATTAATAAAATATTAAAAGTAGTGTGCATCATAGATTTTACCTGAAATTTTCACTCCTACCTAGTGTCTCTTTAACTCTAAGTTTGACTCAGTAAGGTTTGACATAGAATCACGTGTATTCATATATTTCATAATTTCTCCCTTCAATAAATCTTGGCAATTATGTTTTTGATAACTTCTCTGGACTCTTTATCAATTCATATTTGACTTTTCTAGAAATTAGCTATCTTGTTTCTCTTATTTTCATCGTTTACTTTTTCAATTTATACCAAATCCTAACATAACTGGTAGGAATTTATTTTTCAAATACTATATACTCCCTCACTCCTCATTGAGGATCTAGTTTGATTCCCCTTTGCCTATTAAATGCAAACTTTTCTTCCTCTTGAACTCAAAATAACTGTTTGTCCTCTTCCATATACCTCTGTATATACCCTCCTAAATTTAATTTGTACTACATGCCACCACACTAGATAAATCACATTATCTGTGCTAAGCAAATACACATTTAAGACACTCTTATACTTATCTTTCAAACATAAATTTAACAAAACTCTAAAGATATAGCTTATAGAGCTCAGTTATCCTTCTACATATAAAATTATGGCAGATAGAAATATTGATAATTTAATTCCTTTATTTTTGTTTTTTTGTTTTTTTTCTTCATTTTTCCTTTTCCTGTGAGTCATCAGTAGCCAGCATTCCTTTGAAAAGAAGTAAGATTACTACATCCATAATGTAAAAACAAATGAATATTTTATTTTGTTGTCTTGTTTTTAATTATCTAATTGGTTTTGCTATGATTTATTTTCAAAGTATTTGTTTGAAAACCATGAGAAAGTGACTATGAAAGTGGATAAGTGCAGAGGGGAGCTAGGAGGAGGAGCTAGAAGGCACTACATGAAGGTAACCTGAGCCAAGGAAAGAGGGGAAGTGAGCTCCACCTATAGGCAGCATTAGGGATTTGCTCTGGAAGACCACCTCTCCAGTGAAATGAACAGGGTATTTCATCTATAAGGAACAAATCTTTACGTCACTAGTGGTTAAAGGCCTCTGCTAACAGAGACTGAACTTTACCTATCATCCAGGAAAAGGTCAAATTCTACTTTTGGGCCTCTCTATGTGAATGTTGCTAAGAAAATTACCTTATTTTTCTGTGTCCTTAGTTTTCTCAACTACAAAATGGAACAATAATGATAAGAATACTATTTATAGCATTACTATGAGAAATAATAAAAAGTTAAGCATGGCTCAGTGGTTAAGCATTGACCTATGAACCAGGAAATCACATTTTGATAATTGGTCAGAGCACGTGCTGGGGTTGTGGGCTTGATCCTCACAAGGGGGTGTGCAGGAAGCAGCTGATCAATGATTCTCTCTTATTAAGGATGTTTCTATCTCTCCCTCTCCCTTCCTCTCTGAAATCAATTAAAACATGTTTATTAAAAAAAACAACTGAGGCCCGGTGCACAAATTTGTGCATGGGTGGGGTCCCTCGGCTGGCCTGTCAAGGCCTCTGGCCAGGAGGGAAGGAACCCTGGGAGGTTGGCCAGCCAGCCCCCCGATCAGGGCCTATGGGGGGGGGCAGCCAGCAGAGGGGGAGAAACACGGGAGGTTGGCTGCTGGTTGGGGGAGAGGCAGCTGGTGGGAGCGGCCATGGCAGTTGGCTGGTGAGCCTCGCCCCTGATCAGGGTGGAGGGGGCCAATCAGGGACCAGAGTGGGCCAGTTGGCAGCTGCAGAGTGGATCATAGCAACTGGTCGAGCTCCCGGTCAGTTGAACTCCTGCCCGAGGGGACAGTTTGCATATTAACCTTTTATTACCCTATCTAATAAAAGAGTAATATGCAAATTGACCATCACTCCAACACACAAGATGGATGCCCCAATGTGGTCAAAGATGGCTGCCCCCATGTGGACACAAGATGGCCGCCACAAGATGGCCAACAGGGGAGGGCAGTTGGGAGGGACCAGGCCTGCAAGGGAGGGCAGCTGTGAGCGATCAAGCCTGCAGGGGAGGATAGTTATGGGTGACCAGGCTAGCAGAGGAGGGAAGTTGGGGGCAACCAGGCCTGTAGGGAGGGGCAGTTGGGGGAACCCAGGCCTGCAGGGGAGAACAGTTAGGGGGGACCAGGTCTGCAGTGGAGGGCAGTTAGAGGCAATCAGGCTGGCAGGGGAGCAGTTAGGCATCAATCAGGCTGGCATGGGAGTTGTTAGGAGGTGATCAGGCTGGCAGGCAGAAGTGGTTAGGGCCAATCAGGAAGGCAGGCAGGCAAGCAGTTGGGAGCCAGCAGTCCTGGATTGTGAGAGGGATGTCCGACTGCCCATTTAGGCCCAATCCTACCAGTCCCAGATTGGAGAGGGTGCAGGCTGGGCTGGGGGACACACACCCCCATGCACGAATTTCATGCACTGGGCCTCTAGTATAGGATAAAACACACTCCTACTTTAAAAAATATTAAGAAGAATTCTTGATACATAATCTTCAATAAATGAAGGTATCCTAAATATATTGTGATTAATAGTATATTTAGGAAAACATTTTTATAAATAATTATTTCTGTGTAATTTCTGGGTCCTAGAAGCAGTTTAAATAGAAGCAGTTTAAAAACAAAAAACAAACAAACAAAAAAAACTAGTAGCTGCGTTTTCATTCCTGCTTATTTAACACTTCAAATATCTTAAGCTCCACCTCCAGAATGCAGCTACTTTTCTTTTGGTTGTGATTTGCCATTATGCAAGGCCATGTTATGTAAAACACTGCTTTATTGTCTTATTTCACAAAATGTAGAGAACATAGGAATCTGGCAAACACTCTCACATCCACAACTTGGAAGACGCAGGGGAGAGTGAAAAACAAATTTTGGTCACTGGAGAATAAAAACCAATGCTTTCCTTTTTCTCCCTCAGATGTGAAACTCTGGGAAAAATATGTTTTAGAAAGGTCCCCCAGAAATGATTGTGGGATCCAACACTAATCAGGTGTTGCCTAACCTATTACTGAATTTCCCACCTTCCCTATTTCTCTACCAACACACCCACCTCACTATTCCGCTTCTCTCTTCTGCTCTCTGGGATCAACCTCCAAATAAACTCTATACATGCAAGCTGGCCATAGGCAAAGAAAATCTGAGTTAAAACAAGCTGGTAACCCTCCGCTTAGGCAACTGAAATACAGATTCTAATATTAATTTCTACCTTACTTACACTTGTCCAAACATTCTTTGTAATGATATGCTTTAACTATTGCAGAAAGCAGTGTTTTGCTGTCAGGCAAAATTTTAACCTTCTTAATTTGGGGATTTTATTTTCAATAAGCCCTGGTAATATTTATATAATACTGAAACTTATTTTCTATCAACACATTCTTAGAAATAGGAAACCATCTCAAAATAGTTTCAATTTTGATTTCATAAGGTAGCCAAGACCAGGCCACAGCTGCATGGCCGGGGCGATGTCTCCAGATGCGCCTCTGTTGCTTGCCAGCAGAAGATCAAGAAAGATAGCCAACAGAGGTAATGCCAAGGAGTTAGCAACAGGCCCTGCTGCTTTGAATAGAACATACATTCAGACTTTGGCATCTGCCTCCTACTTTTGCCAAATATGCCTTGTTTGTATCCACAGCTGTTAAATGTGTTTGTTGAAAAGGGATAGACTGGGGAGAAGAAAGAGATTGGAGAGGGATATGCCAGCTTCTGTGGGAGGCACTGTCAAGCCAACATGCAATTTACTCACAGATAATTATTTGCTTTAGAAATCTGGTGTCATTTATTAGAATAACTGTGGTATGTGGTGAGCATGAACCTTATGTTATAGCAGTCATCTTTATACTTTATTGTAACTACAGAATTTATAGTTGTGCTGAACTAATGAACACCTAAAGAGCAAATATTATCTTCATCTACTTCAAATAATGTAAACTGAGTCTGTAGATTGAATTTTTAAAGGCAGGGGTTTATATAATTCTCTAATCACACATGATTTTGGGCTTTTTCAAACATATTAGCAAATACAGTACCTTTCTTGTGATACTCTATTAACTATATGAAATTGTTAGGCATTGAAAAGTGCCTGAATAATATAGGTAATATTTAAACCTTTAGAGGTGTGCATGTTTATTCCTACTCTGTGCTTTATTTCTATAGCAGAAATATATTTTAAAATATTTGAAAGTGAAACATCAATGTAATTATGTATTAAAGTAATTGGCATGATACAAATGTACTGAATTCAGAATTCTTTACTCTTATTAAAATAATTTAGAAAATTAGTGTAATTTGTCATAAAAAGATGTAGTATATAAGTTTGACAATGTACTCAAATAAATCAGATTACTACTTATTTTTGTTAGTTTAAAAAAATCACTGATGCTCTGTATCAAAGGGCAACAGAAAATTAGTGAAAGTTGGGTAATTTGTATAATGTGTATAGCACAATATGAATTGTAAAGGTTAGTTTAATCCACTAGGAAGTTAATTTTTGCTTGTCATTTCAAAGACTGTTGACTAAGTTTCAAGAGCACCTCTTCTTAGTCTGATATCCTCCATTAGTTTACATTACACATATGTGTACTTTAAGGTTTTATAATGTACTCCTTCATCTTAGGCGACCCTGCTAGGGGTTCTCAACCTGTGGGTAGTGACTGTAGATCCTAAGGCTGCTGTAGATCCTAAGACCATCGGGAAACACAGATATTTACATTATGATTCATTAACAGTAGCAAAATTACAGTTATGAAGTAGCAACAAAAATAATTTTATTGTTGGGGGTCACCACAACATGAGGAACTATATTAAAGGGTCGCGGCATTAAAAAGGTTGAGAACCACTGCCTTAGAGTGTTTTTATTGAACTCAAGAAATTCCAGGAGTGAATAATTTATGTTACTGTCTTTTTCTATTTTTATTTTTTTAATTACTTGACATTAGGGATTAAGGCATTAGGAAGTTTTTAAAAAGTTGGAAAACAAATCTCGAAGACTAAAAACTTTTTACACTTAGGAAATAGGCCTAGAAATTCTATAAGAAAATTCTCAGAATAATATTCTTCCTTACTAAACTTTGTGACCCTCTTATTCCAAAAGTTGTTTCAAAGAAGAGATGGGAAAAGAGATTCACTTTACTCATGATAAAGGGAGAGTCCTGCTGCTCTTGTGATAAAAGAGAAAAAGATGTGTCATAGCTTTCCTCTTTGTGATTAAAGTATTTCTTATGATCATAGTCAAGCTTCTCCTACACTCGTGACAATAAAAACTAATGACAAGAACCCTGATAATAAAAAAAGAAATGTTTTTCTTTACTTTTGTTCTTTTTTAGAAGGAACACATAAGTGAGAAGTGTAACCCAACATTCTATTTCAGTTATTCCAAAAGAGCGGTCAATCACATGGATAACTTTATTTGGGGTACCTGGTTTAATGTTAACCATCTGTATGATTAAAGATTAGCTAAGTTCACATTTGATGTTTCTACCAGCTCTTTTTGAGGTCAACCAGGACCAGACAGTAAGACCATGTTCATTGGCTCCCTAGTCTATCTACTTCAGTTCTAATGTGTGATGTGTGTGTGTGTGTGTGTGTGTGTGTGTGTGTGTGTCGTATGTGTGTATATGTGTATGTTTTTTGCCTATCTAAAGACCATTGGTAGTAGAGCATGTTAGTTATTTCTAATGATTGTTTGGTGATTTTAGAAATAATTTATGGGGTGGTATGATGACAACTGGCAAAATCCAGATTCACAAAGATATGAAATATACAAATATTAGGTAAAATCTAGGCAGGGAAACATGGTATAGTTTAATTTAAAAATAAAATTTAGATTATCAACTTAAATGCTTCATTTGTAGCATTAACAAAACCCAAACTAAACTGGTTTAGACAATGTAAAGTTTACTGGTTATGCAACTGAAAGATGAAAATTTAGATTGGAATTCAGGGTTTTAGTTCCCACTCAAAGAGTTTCTGTCTCACTCACATTTGCCTGAGCTGGTCTGGTTCCTTCATCAGTGGCAATATGCTGTCACCAGTTACAAGCAGCATACTTCCTCCTTCATAGCTAAAGAAAAGTGAATAATTGTTTTTCACAAGTCAGAACAAAATCCTGATTTTATAACTTATATTTTATTGGATCAACTGGTATCAATCACTGTGGCCAGTGCAATGTCAAGAAAAGATTGGTTTAAGTAATTGGCTTAACCTAGATTACTGCTCACTCCAGATCTACTAGTAACAATCAATGATTGCAATGGGAATTTGATTATAATTCTTGGCCTAACTAATATGCCAAATACTATCTTTGCAACAAAATGGTTGATTGTCTAAAATTTGGTTAATGTAAAGATGAGATATGTATATTGGATTAATAACAATTCCTTCTTCTTACATTTCCAAAAACAAAACAAAACAAAGGGCATTACTTGCTATTTGAAAACTCACTGTGAGTTTTCAGATTTAACTTCTTTGTGTCTCTAAAATAGATACTACTATAATGTCTACATTTAATTCAAAATATGATATATTTTACATGTATACTTTAAGTTTGTGGAAGTTTTAATTTTGTAAATTACTATTGTGAATATTTAGTTAAGAACAATAAAAACACTATTTGAACTTGGGATAAAATACAGAATAAAATGCTTATTTAGATAGCATTAAACTAATTGTTTTTCTCGTTACCCTTTTTTGAGGAAAATATGAGGATATCTACTAGTATATATATATAAAAGTCTAAGCAACCATTACAACTAAACAACCGGAATGACCGGAATGACCACTATGACACGCACTGACCACCAGGGGGCAGACACTCAATTCAGGAGCTGCCCTCTGGTGGTCAGTGTGCTCCCACAGCCAACCTCCAGCAGCCAGCCAACCTCCTGCAGCCCCACCACCCAGGTGGCTGCCTCTCCCCATTGCCCCAATGGGGGGCAGGGCTGGCCAGCCAACCTCCCACGGTCCCTCCCCTTTAGGCCGAAGGACCATACCTGTGCACAAATTCGTGCACCAAGCCTCTAGTATATAAATATTTATATATATCAATGTGCTTATATAAATGGGTGTTCCATACACTTATATAAATACATGTGTACCATGTACTTATATACACACAACATATGTGTATATACATATATGTGTATGTTAGCATCTATACATACTTGTATATATACATATGCATATTAATGAATATATACAAGTGACAGGGAATACATATCAATGAATTCATTTACTTTTCACTTATAAGGTCCAGTTTCTATTTTGCTAAGAAAGAATATATGATAAGGAAATTTGAATTTTTTAATCATTAAATGTTCTAACTGGGACCCTTACCACTGTTTGCTATGCAGTGCTGATTGTTAGAACTATAAATCTGGGCCTATGATATTAAGGACAGGGTTGGAGCTATCTGATTTGAAGCATATAAAGTCTTAACTGCCACAGATAATGTCAACCCAAATTATTATTTCCATTTCAACACAGATTATAGGACAGGAAGACATAAATGGAAATTAAAAAATAAATTCAGCACATATTTCAGAAAGCACCTTTTCATGTGGAGAATAATAAATGCTTAGAAGAGCCTGAAGGCAAAGTTGTTGAAGCAAAATGCAGAAATGTCATTCAAGAAACAATTAGATGCTATCCTTGGGGAAATAGAGTGTTGAAAAGGATATGCCTTGATGGACCAAATGACCTTTATTCTCTTTCCAAAAATCTCTCATGTTCTTATAATTCTAATCGAGAAATATTTCAGCAATTTGGCCTCCAGCAATGTCACTTCTTACTTAAATTATTCACCTCACCAGTTCACTGCTGAGGAAGAACCTTTCTCATCATGCTACAAAGATTGCATATTGACCAGATATAATTCCCAAAGGTTGTGCCCAGGTATTTTACTCACAAGATGCCTTAGGTCTGACACTATAAAGTGTTTGATTGTAGGAGAAGGCTCTTTTAAATCCAATGTGATTGCAAACTGGCCCAAACCAGATAAGAGGGGTTTAATTAACTTCATTAATTACAGAAGGCATAAGGATTATTTAAAATATTTTCTTGGCAAACGTTATTTCAACATACAGTTGGTTCTTGAGGAATGTAGTCTATATAAATCTGTTAGCTTCTTAATTATTTTGGATATGTTAATGGACTATCTCTAGCTATTGACTTTCTTCTAATAGAATATTATGGAAATAAAAATAAGAAATAGGGATCTTAAAAAGAAATACAGTTGATATAAAAACACATGTATTCAATATTTGCACACTTAAAAAGCTAGCAATCAATACTGCAGGAATGTAATATGCAAAATTTACCTGGTCCATTTGAGTAAACTTGGGGCAATCAGCTATCTGATTTTTCAATAGATTTAGCTGACACAGAATTCTTAAGAACCTAAGGATATTGTGAAAACTATTTCTCCTATTACATTCTTAAAGTGATATTCAGTGAAAGAAAAAGAACATTTCTCTCTATCATGTAAGTGGACTCCTAGACACTAGTATCTAAACACTAACATCACCACAATATTTGATTAGACTGATACTGTTTGTTAGCACAAAATATGGTTTGTTGTCATAGCTAATTTAACAAATAAAATTCCAGTCCAATCAGTAATCAATATTTCCTTCCTAACCTCATTAACTTTTCCAGATGTTGGAGTTATAAAAACATTGAAATTTATGCTAATATAAAAGAAAACTGCATCTTGATAAATTAAAATTTGATTTAATTCTATATTTATCTAAGTAATTAACAAAAATTATAAATTTTAAAATATGGAAAAAAATTACTATTCTCTATTTCACTAACATAACAGGAGTGATATTAGATCCAGAATTCTACAATTTAGAGATTAAAAAAATAATAATTTCTTAGATATTTTCCCCTGCCAACTCAAGCAAGTTGACAAGTAAACATTTTAGATAAGTAGATAATAAATAATTAATTGTAGAAATAACAAAAGTACTTCACACCCTTGAAAAGTAAATTTTATGTACTTTTTCTAGTATAGGAGGTCTATATAAATTTCACTAACATTCCTCCTGAGAACAATTAGTAAAAGTTGGCAGACTACTACTAAAAAATAATCTGAGAAATTGCATAGCAGTGAAGAATGAGAGTCAATACCTCAGAGAAAATTAAAAAGAGAAGAGTGCTTAGCTTTGAGGTAATATCCCTAGAACACTTCTACTTAAAATGTGGCCCATGGACCATCTGATAGCCCTTGAACTATTTGTTCTAGCCAGTGACAGAGCAACACTTTGCAAAGAAAGATATCCAAATGGACTATATGCATATGAAAGATGTTCTTCTCTTTTAGTCTTCATACAAATGCAAATTAATAACATATTGAGGAATCCACATACATTACTGATGGGAATGTACCCTTTAGAAATGAGTGCATATTTAATCTAAGCGATTTACATACTAACATAACATTAGTTATAATATGATACCCTGAAGCTCATAATTCTCATCTTCAGTAGAATGCACTCATAAATGATATAAATCCATACATGGAATACCTTAGAGCAATATTAGCAAATTAATATACCTCAATTATATGGATGAGTCTCATGGAAAGTTAAGTTAGTCAAACAAGACAAATAATATAAATTACATATTTCATTTATATAAAATAGAAAATTTGTCAAACCACTCTGTATTGTTAGATGCTAGTGTAGTGGTTACCCTAAGGAGAAGAGAAGGAGTAGTGACTGGGATATATTTCAGTAAGTATTCTGGGATGTTAATGATGTTATGTTTCTTGACCTGTAAAGCATTTATGTGATATATTCACATGTACTTTGTGCATTTAATTTTTTTTTTCAACTTTAGTAAAAATCTGCTTCAGAGGTTATTCTGTCCTTAGTCTTATTTATGTGGTTGCAGGTCTCTTTGAGTCAAATGGAAGTTGTGGGACAAACACTGTTAACAGTACATCTAACAAAATATCAAGTACAGGTATCTTCTAACATTGCAAACATGCAAACAAATAAAAGAACTCATACATAGCTCCTGAGTCAATCTATGAATGCAAGAAACCGCCCCCTAAATCTCACATATCTTGTTTATTATGATGTTAGAATTTCATTCCTGTCCACTATTATTTGTAACAAGCAATGTTTCCTTAGATATTGTCGCCTCAATGCCAATTGAGAAATCAACTCAGAAACCTCTGTTAATATGAAATAAAAGTACACTTATATTTTCACTACAAGTTCCATTTGTCAGATGGAATTACAAGATATCACTAAACCCCTTTTTTGAAGTAGCCAAATGAAAGAAAATCTACAAAACCTAGGTATTAAAATAGGAAAATAAATAAGTATGAAAATGTAAAAATAAATAAATAAATGCATACTTTGTAGAGAGAGATGGGCTTTGGATATTGTGTCTTACAAAGGCATATTTTATAGTTACAAAATGAATAATTGAGATGCAAGAAATTGTTAAGAAAAAGAGAGAGACAGAGAGAGAGAGAAGATAAACCCCTATGCATCATCTCTCATATTACAGAATTATCCTATCTAATAAAAGGGTAATATGCAAATTAACCATCACTCCGCAACAAAAATGGTTGCGCCCATGGCCACAAGATGGCGGCGCCCAGTCCTCTTAGCCCCGAGCCCCAGCGGAGTCCCTAAGTCTGCCCAGCAGTGGCAGTCCAGGGTGTCTAGCTGGGAAGCGCCCACCCCACACACAGCAATTCCTGCCCAGTGGCGGCAGTCCGGGGTGTCCAGCTGGTTGCCTCCGAGCTGCGTGTGATCGGGGGCGAAGCAGGCCGCGGGGCTTTTGGCCGGTGTGTCAGGCCGGCAGCGACCCACCCCCCAAGCCACGCGCCATCGGGGCGAAGCAGGCCGAGGGGCTTTTGGCCGGGGTGTCAGGCCGGCAGCGACACGCCCCTGAGATGAGCGCGATTGGGGCGAAGAAGGCCGAGGGGCTTTTGGCCGGTGTGTCAGGCTGGCAGTGACCCGCCCCCGAGCTGAGCGTGATCCGGCGCGAAGCTGGCCTTGGGGCTTTTGGCCGGGGTGTCAGGCTGGCAGTGACCTGCCCCCCGAGCTGAGTGTGATTCGGCACGAAGCTGGCCTTGGGGCTTTTGGCCGGGGTGTCAGACGGGCAGCGACCCGTCCCCTGAGCTGTGCAGGATCCAGGGCGAAGCGGGCCACGGGGCCTGGGGCCGGGGCGTCAGGCTGGCAGCGACCTGCCCCTGAGATGATCGCGATTGGGGCGAAGCAGGCCACGAGACTTTTGGCCAGTGTGTCAGGCCGGCAGCGCCCCGCCCCTGAGCCACGCGTGATCCAGGCGAAGAGGGCTGCAGGGCTTTTGGCCAGTGTGTCAAGCCGGCAGCGACCCGCCCCCCAAGCCACGCGCCATCGGGGCGAAGCAGGCCGCAGGGCTTTTGGCCGGTGTGTCAGGCCGGCAGTGCCCCGCCTCCCGAGCCGCGCGCGATCTGGGGCGAAGCCTGCCTTGAGGCTTGGGGCTGGGGTGTCAAGCCAGCAGCGCAGTGCACCCCCAATGTGCGATCTTCAGGCCAGGGAAGGCACCCACCGGGCTATCCGCAGCCAGGCTGAGATGGGGTGTCATCTGGGTGGGCTGAGGAAGCAGCCTTGAGCTGGGGTCTCAGCCTGGCCAGGGCCAGAACCCCTCCAGCAGTGGCAGCCTGGGGTCTCAACCATTGAGTCACACCAGCCAGGCAGATATAGAGGAATCTTAAATGTTTCTTTTTTTATAATATATATTTTATTGATATTTTACAGAGAGGAAGGGAAAGGGATAGAGAGCTGGAAACATCTATGAGAAAGAAACATCGATCAACTGCCTCCTGCAAACTCCCAACTGAGTATGTGCCCCCAACCAAGGTACATGCCCTTGACCAGAATCGAACCTAGGACCCTTGAATCTGCAGGCCACTGCTCCATCCACTGAGCCAAACCAGTTAGGACTGTCCAACATGCTAAAGAAAAAACCCTATTTAATAAAGAGGCAATATGCAAGGGAGGGCATTTGGGGGTGACCGGGGTGTCAGGGGAGGGCAGTTAGGCATCGATCGGGCTGGCAGGGGAGTGGTTAGGGGGTGATCAGGCTGGCAGGCAGAGCGGTTAGGAGCAATCAGGAAGGCAAGCAGGCGAGTAGTTGGGAACCAGCAGTCCTAGATTGTGAAAGGGATGTCTGACTGCCTGTTTAGGCCCGATCCTATGGATCGGGCCTAAACAGGCAGTCAGACATCCCCAAAGGGTCCCAGATTGTAGAGGGTGCAGGTTGGGCTGAAAGACACCCCTCCCCCTGCCCCGTGCACGAATTTCGTGCACCGGGCCTCTAGTTTTAATTATAATGAAACTTGGAAAATAGACAATGTTCAAACTGACACCCTGTTTTATTTTATGATTTCATGTGTTCTTAAAAAATTTACAGTGCAATTTAATATAGCTGTATGTCATTATGTAGATTCAATGTTCTTTGATTTAATCCTTGAATTATTATAAGAATATATCCTATATAATAAAAGGCTAATATGCAAATCAACCAAATGGCAGAATGACCAGTCGCTATGATGCACACTGACCAACAGGGGGAAGACACTCAACACATAAGCTACTCCCTGTTGGTCAGTGCGCTACTATAGGAGAGCACCGCTCAGCCAGAAGCCAGGCTCAAGGCTGGCGAGTGCAGCGGCGCTGGCAGGAGCCTCTCCCACCTCTACAGCCATGCTAAGGATGTCTGACTTACAGCTTAGGCCTGCTTGCTGCAGGGATATCCCCTGAGGGCTTCCCGAGTGCATGGATTCATGCACCAGGCCTCTAGTAAGAAAATAAGATGAATCCTCATGTAGATCCAGGAAAACAGATATAGATATAGATTCACTGATGCTAGGGCTTCCTGGATTAAAAAAAAAAAAAAATTGGTCAGAAAAACCTATAATATTTCAACTGCCTATTAATTTAAATATATAACCCAACTAAGCTTCAATTTACTTATCACAATGACAGCTAAGGCTCTTATTAAGACTAACTCTACTGTGAATGGCACAGTTAAAGCAAGAGAAACATAATTATACCATACTGAATTCTCAAACAATAGTGATCTTAAATTTCAAAATAGATATTGATGTATATATTTCATTTATTGTAACAGCTTATAATAATGTGACTTTAAAACTTTAATAATTTGTTTTCTAATCACATGACTATTTTTCCAATTTGAGATATAGTTGATATATTGCATTATATAACTTTAAGATGTACAGTATAATGATTTTAATAATATGTATATTGTGAAATAATTACCACAATGTTTGGTTAACATTCATCACATCACATATATTTTTTCTTGTGATTATAACTTTTAATATATACTCTCTTAACACATTTCAAATATACAATATAGCATTGTTAGCTATAGTCATTATACTTGACTTACTCATTTAAAATTTAGCAAAAATTAGTCCAAATAATAGCTATTGTTTTCATAAAGCTGTTTTCTAATAAAACAATTAATATAAATATTTTAGTAGAGATGAGATTTTATGAACCAACACTCAGTCTTGAAGACTATGAAAATATAGATAATTTTCTGTAAATTATTAATAATTTCTTACTCTTTATGAAATATATTTTCAGCAAGTATTTTGTTAGCAGTGTCTTGATATTTCTATTTTCTATGAAACTATGAATTTATAGTCTCTCTAAATTGGTAGAATTCAACTTAACTTGTGACCATTTAACTTGTTCAGTTTGTAAATTTTTTATATTTCTTATTCATATAAAAGATATAATTTACAACAATTTACATAGAGACATTTATTGGGCACCTAGACTTACTCGAGTCATCAAAAGGAGAGTATATCTATGCCGTGCAATACAGTAGACTTCAGGCATATGTGGACATTTAAATTTAAGTTAATAAAAATTGAATAAAAATAAAATTAAGTATCTATGTTGTTCTGGCTTTAATTCAAGTACTCAATGTTTATATGTGCCTAGTGGTTACTGTATTGGGTACCACAATAACATACTATTTCTATCATTACAGAAAATTTTGTTGGACCATGCTGATCTAGATGGTTTGATGTGTTTTATACAATAAAAAATATGATAAAAGTAAATTACTCAAAATACTGAAAATATGTCCACATTATTCATTATAATAAAGTGGGGACTCAAAATATCTGACCTTTGCCATCCATCTTTATTAAAAAAAAAACACACATTTTGACAGCTTGATTGAGTTAAAATTCATATATAAAGAATTGAACTTAATTAATGTGTACAATTGGATGAGTATAGAAATATGCAAATACCCATGATACCACCATCACAATAAAGATAATAGACATATCCAACTTCTCCCAGAGTTTCCTAGTTCTCTTTGTTTTATGTGATATGATCACTTAACATGAGACTTACCTAAATTAACAACAACATCTTGAGGGGACAATATTATATTTTTAACTATAGGCACAATGCTGTACAGAAGGTCTCTAGCATAACTGAAATTTTATACCCATTGAATAACAATTTCTCATGTCCCCATCCCACGGTCTCTGGCAACCATTATTGTATTTTCTGCTTCTACAAGTTTGACTATATTAGAAACCTCATATAAGTTGAATTGTATAGTATTTGTCCTTCTATGACTGGCATATTTCACTTAGCATAATGTCTTTCAGGTTCATCCATGTTGTCACAAATGGCGGGATTTCCTACTTTTTTAAGACTAAAAAAAGAAAAAAAAATATATATATATATCAGCTCATTCCAATCATTTAGTGATGAATAAGTAAGTTATTTTCATATGTTGACTATCCTATCTAATAAAAGGGTAATATGCAAATTAACCATCACTCCGTCACAAAGATGGTGGCACCCATAGCCACATGATGGTGGAGCCTAGTCCTCTCAGCTCCGCCAGAGTCCCCCAGTCCCAGGAAGGGCGGCCGCTGAGAGCGGGCAGTGCGAGCAGCCTGGCAGAGTGCTTGCTTCGTCACCGCACCCGGCTCGGGCTGGCCCCCCAGAGCCAGAGCGGACACGGACAGGGACAGGGGGGACGGCCCACAGCTTCTGCGGCCAAGCACAGGCCCAGAGAGGAGATGGTGCCCCCCCCCCCCCGAGGAAGCAGTGCGGGTCCCTCGTGCCTCCCACGGAATCTGCACAGGTCCCTTCCGGCTCCCACAGAGTGAATGCAGGTGCCTCCCACCTCCTGCGGAAGTGGCACGGCTCCCTCCCGGCTCCCATGGAAGCAGCGTGACTCCCAGCAGTGCGCTGTGGTTCCTGCCGGCTCTCGCAGAAGCGGTGGGCGGTCTACTGCACACGATAGCACGCGATGGGCTACTAGTTGTTAATGATGCTGCAATGAACATGGGGGTGCAGGTATCCTCAAGATCCTGATTTCAGTTATTTTACATATGTACCCACAAGTAGAATTGTGATCTTGTTTGGTCAAAGTCATTCCTTCATGAGAAAAGAAAATAGAGTGAAAACTTAGTAATGTTCAAATGTGTGACCAATAATGAGCACATATACTTCCCTTATATACATTATGTACTCATTCTCATAGTATGCACAGATCCTAGTTTGTGCTTTATTTGGTAATTTTTTAACACATCTAAAAATGTCAAACATGTAAATATTGCATTAAGAAACTCATCTCTCTCCTGGAAAACATTCCTGCTGAGACTCTCCATTATTTCATTATTAACTATCTAAGACTTCTTTGCATCTTGTGATTATTAGTGTTATTATTTATAATAACCAAGAAGATAAATTTGCATGGGCTATTTTTGTTTGTTTCTTTTAAATACATCAGGAATGTGTGTAGCATTCCATAAAATGTGGGTAATGGTTAAGAGAAAGCTATGGATATGTAGTCTAAAAACCCATTTCTATAGTTTTTTGATGAATAGAAAATGTACTGAATTTTAGCCAGTAAGGTAAACTTATTTATCTTCTCTTTTATTTTAAATTGACATATTTAAAAAGAATGAAGAAGTAAGAATTATTATATTTTGTCTAATTCATTTTTTGTAAAGTTTGAATGTAGTTGCATCAGGTTTCTTCAGTTTTAATAATAAAACGTTTGACTCCTTTTTACATTCTGCATTTTGGTATTCAAATTGTGCATCTAGAATTAATCATGGAGAAGGCTATGTTTCTTATTTATTTTCTGGAGATACATTTTTCTAGGGAAATAATTAATCAGAAGTAGTTCTAAGAAACATTTTTCTTTAAATAAATATAACACTGTTTAACTTAATTTATCAATGGATTTACAATGAGAGATATGGAAAAATAGTATCGGCATGTTATGATAAAATCATAAGCAAATTATTACTTGCTGCACAGGATCATACTCTAATGTTCAACATTGTTTTATTATTCACTGATATCTACTATGAATAATTTGTCTGTACACAGGGAAGATGATAGTCACTTGTCACAGGCATTTGTGGAAAGCTCTATTTATGGAAGTGAACAGAGACATGTATGGTGTGAATACAGGGAAAGAAGAGCCAAAGCTAACAAGTGGGACAGGCAGCATGTGAACTAAGCATGCAAAAACAAGGTGACTTTCATGTCCATTTCTATCTACAATATTCTATTGCACTGTAAATGAGAATGGGTCTTCCATTTTCATATACCCTTCCATAATGTGCCTATTCATCCCTTTTAAAAGAAATCCTGCCTTAACATTTAAATATGTAATAAATATCCTATATAATAAAAGCCCAGCAACCGAAACATCAGAACGACCTCTGGATCAGTCACTATGAGGCACATTGACCTCTCGTCCCTTTTCCCGGAAGGCAGGCTCCGATCACCTGATGGCAAACAGGGAATTGGGGGTGGGTGGTGGGGGATCTGGAAGCACCAGGCCAAGGCCCTCACCCTGCCAGTCACCCCACACACAGAGGGTGACCCATGGCAGGGGCAGAGCCTGCGAACAGACGGGAAGGGCTGAACTCTTGGTCCCTTCCCCGGCTGTCAGGCACCAATGACCCAATGGCAATAGGGGAACCAGGGTTGGGTGGTGGTGGGGGGTGGGGTTGGCTGCAGGCAGCAGGGGAAGATGGCCCTGATTGCAGGCCAGGCCTAGGGACCGTACCCGCTCACGAATTTTGTGTGCTAGGCCTCTAGTCTATATATATAAAAGCCTAAGCGACTGGCCGACTGGCCAACTGTTCAACCGGTAGCTATGATGCACACTGACCACCAGGGGACAGATGCTCAATTCAGGAGCTGCCGAGCTGTGGTCACTTGGCAGCTGCAGATCTCGGATGACATACCCAGAACCAGAGAGGAGGGAGCCCAATTCTGGGGTGTGTCACCTGAGAACTGCCATCACAATCCAGGACCCTTTGGGGGATGTTGGAGAGCTGGTTTTGGCCCAATCCCTACAGGCCAGGCCAAGGAACCTCACCAGTGCACAAATCCTTGCACCAGGCCTCTAATTTGTAAAATAAAAGGATAAGGAGAGAAGACACATTACTAATTTCTCAAATGTCTGTTTTCAGAGAGAATGAAGGCTGAGTGACACATTAACAAAATAATATGAAGATGTCTTTGTGTGTTTTTAATATCCTTGCCCAGAAATAATATCTCTGAAGTTGTGGTGTATTAATGAAACCACTAATGTGCCTAAAGTAGAAGGAGAGGAAAACTCATTGACTTTTAGGCTACAAAATTCACTGTATTCAAGGTAAAAGCTAGTGTTTTTGATGTGCATAATTCTTTTGTGTGTGTGTGCTAGGCACAACAGCCAATTTTTTAAAGTCTGTACACATCAGTAAACTCAATAGCTTAAAAGAGAATCTTATACTTACTTGAGTATATGTAAGCACTTAATAAAATAGTTAATGTTTATGAGTATTTATTCTATATCAATCATTGTTTTAAGTGCTTACATGGGTTAGGTGATTCAACATCTTGCCAATCCTATAAACAATTTTTGTAATATATCCACTTTTTAGATTAAAGTACTATGGCATAGGCAGATGACATAATTCGCCTAAGAACACAAATACAAGAAAGGATAAGCAAAGGATTCAAATTTGGCAGTCTCATTTCAGGCTTGTGTTCTTAATGATTGCACTATATCTTTTATCATTCACTTATCCATCAGGCTTTTTATTATAATCAATAACATTTATTTTATTATAATGATATTTTTATCTAAATAAAAAGGATTTAATAATCAGTTTTAGATACAGAATGATTGGATTTAGTGCTTGATATCTGGCCTGTGACAAAATTTAACATACCAAAAACTATATTACTTTTTACATTTAAGTGCATAAGTGCATGATGGATTTTTGTGGTAATATTTCAACAAAATAAAATCCTGTCTTTCAATTTAAAGCATTAATACATATTTGAGTACCCAAATAACTCTTTTTTGGTGAGTTCTGAGGATATATATAAGTACATTCTTCTGAATATCTATAATAATAAAAGGGTAATATGCTAATTTGACCAGACATCTTCCAGACGTCCTTTCTGATAAAGCCGGGGCTGAAGGGAAAACAGCCTGGGTCCCGGGTGCCAGAGGGAAGCCAGTGCCGGCAGCCAGGGGAAGGAAGGCCTACTCTTGCATAAATTTCGTGCACCTGGCCTCTAGTAATAAATAGATTCTCTGAAATTTTTATTTTAATTAATTTGTCCACTTAATTAATAGGTGCTCCACTCATAAATCAGTTGCTTACAAGGTGATCTGCATTGTTTTTATCTTCCACTAAAGCAACTCTGGGATCTTCTGTCCATCCTTAGTGAAAATGACTTTCATGATTCTCAAACAAAATAGAGATTTTTTTTAGTCATTATTTTATTTAGCCATTGGCAACACAAAAATGTTCTGGGCTTGCTTCACTAAACTTTTCCCCTCATTTGGAGTCAGTCTTAATTTCCTTAGCCATTCTCTGCATCTGTTGCCAGCTCATTCTCCTACAACTACCTTGATATATTTCATCAAGACCAGGCCCTTGGATATTTTTTCTGTTAAGTGTCTCTCTCCCTAGGAAGAATTTAATTCATCTCTACTTCCAGAAGTTACTGAACAATTTAGATAATATTTCTACTTTGCATGTCTTAAAAATACTAAAAAATCATGACCAAAACAAGTTTTCATATCTTTCCTTAGTTGGTTATTCCAAAAACAGAGCCTAAAACAGGGGTTTGGGAGCAATCAGTTTATTGGAAGTGGCTTCATGTAGCAGAGTGAAGAACTAATTTTCCTTCAATCAATGATCAGAAAAAAACCTTGATTTAGAACAAACCCACAATCTGTATATTGTTTCATTTCAGTTACACAACCCTCTGCAAGGTGGTGCATAACACTGTTAGTTTTACAAGAGTGGGTTATTGATTATTATATAAGTAAGCAAATGACCTATGAATGGGAGACTTAGCAATTCAAATTTAATATATTATTTTTTAAACACTTGTGACTTTCTAACATACTATATTATATTTTTCTACTGTTTTAATGTTTTCAATATTATTTCCTGAAGTGACAGTAGATTAAACACATGCTTGGGGGTCATGACCCAAGCTATAAGAATTGGTTTTAAGGCTAATGACTAATATAGCTTACTTTGCTTTCTAGTAGTAGTCAAAAGCTTACCCCAGAGAAATGGATGCAGGATTGTTAGAATTCCCAGTATTTTGGCATATGAGGAAAAACTTATAATGAATAAGTAGTCATCTAATCAGAATCCTAAATTTGAGCTGAAGATTATGAATGATTATCTAGGATCAAACATTGTCTCAACTCATGAGTAAGCTTTTATTGAAAAGTAGTGATTCAGATGTCCACAGGATATTTTGAAACAAAAATTAAAAGTATAGGTAGCATAAGAGGGTGAGCTATTTCTGTATAATATAGGCTGTGTGCTACATATTTTTGGAACTATTGCTCTATGAAGTTTTTCTTGCCTCTAGCACAGTACTTGAATGAGTCATATCGACCCAAGGTAAGAGATTAATAAATATCTATATAAACAGAGGAAAATTCTGTTTTTTACTCTAGTTAGATGTTTGAAATTTAATACATTTTTGGATTTAAAGATTATAAAATAATTTGTTAATTTTAATTAAAATTATATCTAAGGAGTAGGTATTCATTGACACTGAAATTCACATTTAAAGAAAGAGTAATATAACTCCAAAATGTAGAGTAGTTTATTAAATTTAAGAATCTCTAATCATGCCTCTTTCAATGTTCTACAACCATTCTCATTTTAATATTTTTTCACCTTTACCTTTTTAAAAATCACTTTTTTTCTTTTTCTACATTAATGTTCTAAATTAAAATCTGAAAATCATGGACTCCCAAGCATGATACTCATAAAAAGACTTTGATCTTAGTTATACAGTGCATGTATTCTCTGATTGTCAAAGTAGTTTTCACTGCTAGCTATACTCATTTATAAAGCAGACTATTCAAATGCAGAAGTGGGAAAATTATATTCATAACTAATCTTGTGGCATCTTTTAGGTAAGCTAACAGCATTTTTTAATTGGGAAAGTGACAGAATCTTAAACATATTTAAATGATTTGCAAAGATTCTCTTAGCTTAAAAGATGAGAATATGCAAAAATATGAACAGGCAATTTTTCAATGAATAATAAATAGATATATGTTTGCAAATAAACAGGATCAACAAGAATGAGCCCAAAATGCAGTTTTGTATGCAGGGAGGATTTCCCAGGAGAAACTAAGATATAAATCTAATTAAGCTGTTGTTGTATGTAAATGAGAAATTACAACTTAGGTTACTATAGTAAGAAAGAAATCTAAAAGCAAAGTGATACATCATTTGCTTTACTTCAAAAAAGTCAAATGACAAGATGTCAGATGAGTAGGTCAGCTTCCAGGTGATCAGGAACTGAAGGGAATCAGTTTGCAAAATGTATTTAATGATGGATGGTTTTTGAGTGTCAACAGAAAACCGTATCATCACTTCACAATGAAAAATTCATTAGAACTTGTGAGCCCAGGATAGCATTTAGTAAATAGAACCAGCATGTGAGAAATTGGAATGAGTATAAGAGTTCACTAGGATAATCAGTGCTCAAACTAGTATACCTCAAAATAACATTTTTATAAATATTCATACTCTAATATTCTTACCACTAACTAAATAACAAAACTATGACTCTTGCTACAAATATTAACATCATACCATTCTTTTCAATATGTGCCCTAGTGATATTGTTGTATTTAACCCAGTTATTAATTAACAGGAAAGGAACAAAGGGAAGGCTGAATATTATAGGCATGCTCAGTGAGGTCTGGGTGACTAGGAAAGGTGATTACCTATCAGTCACACATGGGAGTAGGTCATTGGCCAGAATAGGCGTGGCCATGCAAGGGCTCCAAATCCAAAATACATAAGCTCCTGAACAAAGGAGTTCCCTCTGTTGCCTCTTGTTTGGTTGCCTGCTCTTGCTATTTGCACCTGACTCCTGGCTTGCAGGCCTCTTGTGTTCTGCACTTGACCCTACACACGATGGACTGATGGACTGCAACTAGCCTGATCCTGTGTTGAACTCACCTCCACCATGGAACAGAAACTTTGGACACTGGTTTTGCTTTTAGCTCTGCTGAATCCCCAGCAGCTCCTCTTCCAGCACTGTGCCTCCAGAAATTCTTATTCCCATAATATCCCAAGAACCCCACTCCCTCTATCAACAGAGAAAGGCAATCCACACACTTGTCCGGTAACAATAGTATTAGTTAAAACAAATTTTTTAAAACAAAAATGGAAGAGAATATTTAAGCGCAAATGCTATAGTCAAGTTGAATATTCAGATTCAAATTCAAGTTCTGCTTCTTTTATAAAGACTTTGTTTCATGTCTACTAAATAGATGTGACCTCTTCTCACCTCTGGAACAATTATCTATAAATTATGGCATTTATCATATATAGGTAGGAAGTGTCTCTTTCAAAGACTAGGTGATATTAAAGAAAAAAATCAATTCTAAGGCAACTGAAAATAATTATTTGAATGTGAAGAGTTTTACAATCTATATCCTTCATAATAAAAAAGCAATATGCAAATAACCATCACTCCGCTACGCCCACGATTGGGCGGTGGGAGGCTGGGGGGCGGGACTCGGGGTGGCATATCCGGCCATTGAGAGGTGCGGGACTCCCGCCCCTCCACCCCCCCTGCCTCTCAACGGCTGGATTGGCGGCCGCTGAGGGGGGCTGCCTCGGACACCCTGGACACCCAGCTCCACTGCCATCGGAGGCAGGGAGCCGGTTGTCCACACCCGGATCCCCTGCCGTGCTCCCCTTCGTCAGCGCCTCAAGCCCCAGCAGCAGCAGCAGCGGCTGGGGATGAGCTGGTGATCCCAACAGCCTGGCAGCTCAGTGGTGGCAGTGGAGGCAGCATTGGGCCTGGGGACTGGCGAACAGGCAGAAGATGGCCCTGATCGCAGGAGGCTAGGCCTAGGGACCCTACCCGCACGATTGAATCGTGCGCTGGGCCTCTAGTATATATATAATACTCTAATATGCAAATAGACCAAAAGGTGGAATAACTGAACAACCGAACAACCAGTCGCTATGATGTGCACTGACCACTAGGGGGTATGCAGAACATGGTGGGCTTCAGCAACAGGTGGCAGAGAACAAAACATGGCAGGCATTGGCCCTGGTGGGATGGTGGAGCAGGTGAGCGGGGTGCCAGAACAAGGCAGGGTGCCAGTTGCTGTGATTGGATGAGCCTCTGGTGGTTACTGAAAATTCTTTGCTTCTCTGCACCATGGTCCCACTCAGCTCTCTCACCTGCTGCCAGTGCTGGCCCTGCTCACACCCGCTGCTGGTGCCAGAGCTGCCGCTTGCACCTGCTGCTGGCACCTGGCGCCGGCCTCAATCGCTCTGCACTATCAGCGGGTGCGAGCAGTGGTTTTCAGCCCTGATTGCCCCTCAGGGCTTCTCCATCTCCCCCTGCTCCTGAGGGACAATCAGGGCCAGCAGCCGCCACTCGTATCCACTGCCCCACTTGCACCTGCAGCCAGTGCTGGAGCCACTGTTCCCACCTGCTGCCAGAACCTGGCGCCAGTCCCGATCACTCAGTGCCATCAGTGGGTGTGAGCAGCTGCTGCTAGCCCCAATTGCCCCTAATAGCTTCTCCACCTCCCCCTGTTCCTGAGGGGCGATCAGGGCAGTAGCTGCCACTCGAACCCACTGACGGTGATGGCCCCACTTGCTGGCACCCCAATTGCTCCACACCATCAGTGGGTGCAAGTGGGGCAGGTGCTGTCAGCGCATGGGAGCAGCAGCAGTGGGAGCAGGGCTGCCAGCAGACAGGGGACTGGGGGGTCACGGTGGGAGGGGCTAGGTGGGGGCATGGAGGAAGGGCCGAGATCCACCCCTGTGCCCACTGCAGCCTCCCAGCCCACAGTTCTTTCAAGGTGCAAGAATTCATGCACTGGGCCCCTAGTATTGAATAAATTGCATGTGCAAGCAAATGATCTCAGTAAGGAGAATGACATACTCAAGCCAGATTTTTTATCGCTCTAGTGCTAATACCTGAGATAAAGAACTGGATGCATGCATGCATGCCAAATAGAGACTTCATCTATGATTTCTTGGTAAAAATAACTAACAAGAAAAATGGAAACAGACTCATAGACAGGGAGCAGGATAACAATTGTAGGGGTGGGGGAGCTCTGTGAAGGGGTGGAGAGATTGAGGGGAATAAAGAGAAAGAGCTCATGGCTCATGGCTCATGGACAGAGACAACAGTGTGATGGTTGCAGGGGAGAGGAGGTGGTGGGAGATGGAGGAGGATATAGGAGGGACTGAGCCTTGACTTGGGGTGGTAAACACACAGTGCAGTGTATAGATGATGTGTTGTAGAAGTGTGCACCTGAAACCTGTGTAATTTTGTTAACTAGCATTACACCAATAAAGTTAATTTTTAAAATATTCAAAACATTTGAATGTGTTGCTTATATATATTTAACTCTCAAGAAACTTGATATAGAACCTAAAATCCCATTCTCTCTTGAAAAATTAGATTTGGCAACACTCTTTCATAGGATGATTTACTTGTTCTACCTGATTTTAAGTTACTCCTTATATGTAGAACAAGATTTTGCGTGTTGACCCAATAGCTACTTTCTCTAATTTACCCTACTACCCTGGACGCACATCTCTGCTATGGTTTTTATTACAAAGGACCAAATATGCAGCTATTACAATGACATTTTATAATATCTGCTCTTATTTTAAAAAGCACACACATTAGGTATTCAAAAGATTATGTTTAACATCCCTCCAAGGGACTAAAGAAAGAACAAAAGCTTAATAACTGGTGATGTTTTCAATTAGTTAAGTGTTTTAATAAAATAAAGGCAAAACACTTTCTTAAGTTTTCAGGCATTATTTTATTAAAGAAACATTGTAAATAATTTTTGGAATTCTTACTAGTATCTTTGTCTCAGAGGGGACATATGTCTGAGTTTAACAAGTCTTAATAAACCATAATGTTTCTTATCACAAAAAGCATTAATCATGAAAAACAACCCTCAAGTATATACTTTTTATTTATTTTTTAATTTCTTTATTAATTAAGATATTACATGTGTCCCATTACCCTCCCAACCCCCCCATTCATGCCCTTACCCACCTGTTGTCTGTATTTTGCAATATTTTCAAGTTACCTGGAACTGTATTATAATTTTTATCTTCATATTTTTTAAGAGTGTATGAATTTTACTTCTTTTTTGCATTATTTTTTCTGATTCTCCAGAGACTTTCTTTATTTCTTTTACTTATCTCTTGTATCATTACTGTTTCCCAGAAAAAAAAAACTCACTAAAGTTATCAGTTTATAAGTATACATACTTTAATCATTTCTAAACTCCAGTAGTATAGTAACACACTATCAATTTTATTAGCTCTTTAACAGTTGTGCTAAAAAAGTCAAATTGATAATCCCCACAAACCACTACACTTAACAGGTCATTGACTATGAGGCATTTTCAGGAAGCCATGTGAACCTATGGCCCTTATTAGCTGCAGGGGCTATAATAGCTTATACAGTGAGGAAGAGAAACAAAATACCCCCTCATAGTTGTGTATTACTCTAGAAGAAAAGGCTTAATGGATTAAAAAATAAACAGTCTAAAGAAGGTGTGATTAAAAGTATTTTAAACAAGTATGTTCACTGGTAAATTCTCAGCAAAGAAAAAAAAGTTTACCCTCACCGGTTTGCTCAGTGGGTAGAGCGTTGACCTGTGAACTGAAGGGTCCTAGGTTTGATTCAGGTCAAGGGCATGTACCTTGGTTGTGGGCACATCCCCAGTAGGGGGTGTGCAGGAGGCATCTGATCTGTTTCTCTCTCATGGATGTTTCTAATTCTCTATCCCTCTCCCTTCCTCTCTGTAAAAAAAAACACAACAAAATATATATATTTTTAAAAAGTTTATTCACGCTAAAAAAACAACAACTCAAATTTAAAATAATAACACTCAAATGCTAATGATTTACTAACTGGTAATTATTCAAACTCTGTTCATTCTGTGATAATGTGTTTTGTTGTTATTAATAAGACATAAACAGACCAATTAAATATTTGAACAGTTTCTCACAGACTTCATACAGATTCTGTTTTTCTTCTGTTAACTCACTTTTCCATTTGAAGCATTAGGACTTGAGAACCAAAACACCACCTGTGGCTCTATTTTATTCCTAGCACTTCCCTCACTTGTGATTTTAAAGACTGCATCAAAGGGAGGCTCTTAAGGTGAATGTCCTCATTGTCATTCCAGAAAAATAACATGGTATTATCTCCTAGAGATGTGGTTCACATCTATAATAATGCTAAACCCAACTTATTCCTTTTTCTGTCCCTCTCCAACTCCCCTACCCCTCCAAGTCTAAATGCTTAGCAGGAAAATAGAATAGGAATCTCATATCTTATTGGCATACTTTTTATTTTGCTTAAAATGTGCAATTTAATTAACCATGGACATTCTTCACTTATGCTTTATATTACATCCAAGCTATCCTGCTGAATATATTCAAGTGTAAGTATAACCTCTTAGATAATTATTAATGGGGATTTTCTTCAAAATTAAATAAGCTTATCTCTAAGTTGAGTACTTATACAATGTGTAGGGATTTAAAAAATGCCCCTTATAACACAAAAATTATAACTTTTTATTTATTCTGAAAATATTAAGATTAATAAATTAAATATCTTAATGATCTAGAAATATTACATCTAAAAACGAATTACAATCACACACACCATGCCACATTAGATTTTCCAGTATCTTTTAAAAACTCTCTAAATTAGGTTTGTATCATAAAATGACTTAAAAAGAAACCTAAATGAATATTCTGTAATTCTGTTAGATAAAGTATGACAAATATTTTTCACATTAATTCGTACTTAGACTCCAAGCTATAACTTTAAAATAAGCACATTAATTATTATTAACCAGTGAACTTACAGATGACCAGTAAAGTGCACAAATGTTACAATTCCATTTTAGAAAATCATGATTAGGATATATTTTGCATTCCCTAACTTTTAATTCAACATGGGATACAATAAGTTAAAAAAATAATTGTCATAGATATTATAATTCATATTTACATGTGCTCAAAGTCACATATTTTACTATTTTTACTATTTATTATATGATGAACAGAAATTTCAAAGGGTTACAGATGTAAATCATTGTGCAAATATAAAAAATGGTCACATTTTTTAATATCATAATAAGCTTAGGATTTAATTGTGAAGATATTATAAGGCAGCTCAGAGTATCAGAGCATATTAAAATATTTTCAAATATTAATTTCAGAATTGATTTACTTTTCCATATCAAAATTCTGGTTTTAAAATCTCAAGAATTTTTTAATTTTTTTTCTTTAAAAATATAAGAAACATAGGGAGAATGTAAAGGAAAATAATTTTAAAAGTTACCTTTCTCTCTATGGCAAAAATCTTTTAGTCAAATAGGATTTCTTGAAAAATGTAATCAGACTATTGAAAACGTTAAAAATAAACAAAAATTATTTCATTAATTTGAAAGGTAAGGCTAGAATAACTTTTTTGCTCCATCTATAACAAAAGATGACTCATTGTTAAAATAAAACTATTCAAACTATTCAGGGTCAGTTGCATCTCATAGATAATATACATAAATAATATACAAGTTAAAACATATAAATGCAGTCTTTATAATTTTCACTATATATCACTCAGACAAAGATTTTCGTTACTCTTATTTTTTATCATTTTTATCATTTCAGAAAAGCTGGAATTTTACATATTTTACTTAGGCATAACATTCTTTGGTTGATAATAAATGTGACAAAAATAATTATTTTTTTTATTAAAATAAAAGGTGAGGGTCAGACTTTGTTTAGGTATATTACTCAATCTTGTACAATTGTGGAAAATGTATTGCCATTAACTAAAATTGTTTACTATCCCCCAACTTCAGTGTTGTTTGATATCTAAAACATTAAGAAATAATCCATTGGAAAGGAAGCATAGCATAACATCTATGTTTCAGTACTTTTAACTAGTATGCTACAGAAGAGCACTTAGATGGTTGTGAATTATTCCTACTTTTGATTGTCAATTTTGCTATTTTATCATTTCAAATGTATATGTTGACAGTGGATGTGTTTATGTGTATACTTGCATAGATAATGTCCAGGAAAAATACTAATACACAAATTTTAGAATTAAAAATACATCTTTTTTTTCTAGGATTGTTTCTAAATAGGTTCCAATACACAAAATAATAAAAATTGAGCTTCTGTAAGTTATAATTTAGATGTTATATTACATTTATTTTAAGATAGTGAAACTGTAATTGCAAATAATTGAACTTCCAATACACAAATAAATGAAATTGCTGAACCAAAAAGAAATTAGCATTGATTGCAGTTTAAGTAAACTGTACATATTTGGTAGTTCTGATTTATTGAGGTGGGAAATAGTCCTAAGCCCATTAACACAAAGATTTAATTAAAGTGGTGTAATGTTTAGCAACTAATGCAAGAATAAACAACCATAAAAATATCATTTTAATTTGGTAATAAAAATCAATATGAAAATTGCAAGAGTAGCACTCTCAGATTAATTCCAGACAACTAAAAGAAAACTAAACATAAAATTGGATTTTGATAGACCATAATGAATATTAAAGAAACTACATGATTGCTGTACTGATATTTGCTTGGCTTTTATATCTGGAATTAATAATATGAGCAATAGTGCATAATTTCTTGGAAGAACCTTGTGAAATTGGGATACTATCTGTTTACTTCCTTAGATATTTAACCTGGCATCTTTCCATAATATTTACCCAATTAATGCAAAGAAAAATTATGTTATGCCCATAGTTACCTAACATTTTTAAGAAAAGAGAGTCTATTTAACTAAACAAAGATAATTTACATAAATCTCTATCTCACTTTGTCTTAACCCAACAAAGTTTTGTTGCAATTGAGTTTCATGGTACTCCATTAATAAGTCATTTCACTAAAATGATCAGTAGGCAAACAAAAATACCAATTTTATTAAGTCAATTTTATTCTATGACAAGTATTAACAAGACAAATCTAATTCAGATTAATTAAGTTTATAGGTCAGAAATGTATTCAGCCTGCTATAATATTTCTTATGATATATATTTTAATTACTCATTTAAGCTCCACTGTTTCCAACCTGAATAAAACCACTGAGGCTGTCATTGAGAATATTGCTGACTGAATTTACAAGTGTCCAGTACAAGTCTTCTTAAAAATACCTATTTTGAACGATCCAGATTGATGAAACAAAATGGAAGCCAATAAAAGGAATGATAGAATGTTATAGTAAGAGTAATAAGGATAAAATACAATATAGAATAAGTATTAAAGTGTGATATTAAAGTGTGAAATCTGAAAGCATGGAATGTAATGTAACCAAATTGATAAGCACCTTTGAGTGGCCTGTATGTAGAAAATAGATAGTGATCTGCTCCCCATATGTAAGACCAGATAGCAAGGCTCCCGGGACCCGCTGATAAGACACACTGAAGATGCCCATCTAGGCACATAAAAAGAAGAAGCTCTGGAGGAAGATCAGAGAGGCTTGTTCTGCTCCTCCACAGATGGTCACTCTCCACCCCCCTGCCTGCACCTGCCCGAGCTCTGCCGTGGACCGTGAGTCCCAACAGTGAGCAGGAAACCGAGGCCTCAAACAAGATGCCGAGACGCAGCTGCAACGTCCAACGTCCAGTGTGTGTGTGTCGGTCGGTGCGGATCCCCGGGTGGCCTGCCGAGGTCTGGAAACCACCAGGACTCTGGTAAATAAACCGTGAGTGATTCGTGCATTGCATGTCTGTCTCCTGTGTAATTTATGCTCAGTCAATATTAAGTAAGTACCTTGGGTCGTCCGTGTCAGTGTCTGTTTAGAGACTGGCTGAGGCACCCTTGGTCACCTGTGCTTATGTCCCTGAAGGAGAAATTGGGACATAGAAATTACTCATGTAGTATCCACACTAATTAAGACCAAATCAGCTATGACTTTTGGCTAGAATTTCATTTGTGCTCACATTTTATGGGGATTAAGATTACTATAAACAATGCTTCTGTTGCTATAATTTCTATTCATTCTCATACTCCTCTTCTTTTCCCACATCATCATCTTTCTCCTACTAATCTTTTTTTAAAGTAGTTTTTTAAATTAATTTTTTAGAGAGGGAAAGGGACAGGGGTAGAGAGAGGAAAACATCGATCTGCTGCCTCCTGCATGCCCCCAACTAGGGGTTGAGCCCTCGACCCTGGCATGTGCCCTGACCAGGAATGTAACAGTGCCCTCCTGGTTCATAAGTCTATGCTCAACCATTGAGCCACACCAGCTGAGCTCTCCTCCCCATCTTATTGCTGCTCTTCATATTAGTGCTTTTGCTGCTGCAGGCACTGTAATTACAGCTACTGAAGTGTCATAGCAAGCAATCCATGTTGTCATCTCTATCTACATAGAATATATTCAGCCTTGGGTTGATTATTACTTGCTGACTGTCTTTTGATTATTTATCTGCATTAAACCAGATGTTGCTTATGTTTATAACATCTTTGGCAAAATCCTAGCATTAGGTGGAGACATTTATTAGAGTCCTACCTATCTACTTATGCACTCTTTAGGGTGCTCATATTAGATGTAGATAGTGTTAGCTTTTCAATTAAAAATAATCTGGTTTATGGATTATAATTTATTTAGGGTCAATTTCATATGATGGGCAGGAACAATGTATGGTAGTGACTATAATACTAAAATTCTGTTTACTTTTCCTGTTAAGAAAAATTACTAGTCATAAATTTAAAAAGTGATATAACTCTAAGGCTAAAGAAAAGATTTTATAAAAGGGAAAATATTCTAAAAGAGAAAAAAATAATATTTACAGGGAATATTCTATACTGAAAGTAGCCACACAACATCTGTAAGAGGGGAATAGTGTAATTAAGAAATGACATTTTACATGGTTTCACTGTTTGGGTTAAGTAACACTTCATGATGAAAAATCAACTGGAGATAATTTAAAATATTTGGATGGGTTATTTTCATCCAAATTGAAAAAAAATAAAATTATAGATTCCATGGAAAAGTGTTATAAATTTAAATTTTAAATTGCCAGTTTTATTCGCTATAAGAAAGCAAGTGACAAAATCAGTACTTTTTTTAGCCATTAAGAGGAGATCACCTGGGCTATAATCTATTTCCCACAATAATTATGGTGATCACTAAGAACATGATTAGGTTGTTGGTGATATCACATTGAAATGATAAGAGAACCCAGACTTTTTATGACCATCTCAAAAAATGTTCAATTTCTAGCTACAGTCTGTCAAACTGTTTCAAATCCTGCCCTTCTCTATTCTCCCTACGTTTTGTCCTACTTTTGTGTCATGAATATACTCACATTTTCCTAAGAAAAGTTGCATATGGTGTGTCTTCCCTCAGAAAGGCCTTTTCTTCTTTCTCCTTATGGCTTGATTTCTCTGCTTTTTCAATTCTCTAAATTGATATGTCACCTCCTAAAGAAAAACAGTATCTATAATAATAAAAGCATGATATGCTAATTAGACCAGACAGCCGAATGACCTTCCAGACGTCCTTCTGGATGACCTTCTGGACGAAGCTGGGGCTACGAGGGCCCAGGCAAGCCACTGAGGCAGGCCGCCAAGGCAAGCTGCCATGGCTGTGAGGGCCAATCCCCTTGCACAAATTTCATGCAGTGGGCCTCTAGTAAAATATAATAGCACCATATCTAAAATCATTTATGAAGATTGGAAAATACACCAAGTACATTTAAAAAATGAGGCACTTGAATTTTCAATAGAGAGCCATAAAACAGCAAGGTGTGGCTACATGCTATCAATAAGACCCACAACTTTGAGCCTCAGCTACTCAGATAAAGTAGGTAGATTTGTGCATAGTAAAAGCATGATGGTGATGAACAGGTAGCGGTTAAATGCCTTATTTGGGTATTTCAGGTTTTGCATATGTTTTTGTTTTTTTAATTGGTGTATCTGTCTTTGTTTTGTTTTCTTTTTACTTAGGAGATCAAGGATGCTATATCTGCATTGGGAGATAAGAGAAAATGTCAAAGAAGTGCCCTATTTGTTGAGAGAGTAGAAACTTGTCATATGAAAGTTATAATAGGAAGATATTTAGATCTTATTTGTTGTGAAGATGACAGTCTACAGTTTAGTTAAATAACACAGTGCAAAATCACTATGAGCCTGGCAAGTCACACATCTCTGAACTGTAAAGCATATGTCAGCCCTGTGCATTGAGAAAGCAGAGAAATTAAAAAATGTGGTTTTTCACTGAAATAGAATGAGGAAACAATATTTGTGAGAAAGTTCAATGGTAGTGGTAGGACACTAACTTGGAAAAAACCTTTAAGTGTCAGTTTATAAATTAGAGAAGGGAACACAGATTTTTTTCCATAATATTGAGTAATAATATAACTATAAGATAATAAAATAAAAGGTTTATGAAATTCCATGTTTCACTGAATGTGGAATACATATTGTATGACAAAACAAAACCATATCATATTTTCCACATATTTGTCTGAGGAAATTTTTCTATAAAAAAGATCAAGGAAAGCTTTTGAGGTAGTAATATTTGTATTAGTTTCCTGTTGCTGCTGTAACAATTATCACAAATTCAGTGCATAAAACACAAATGTTGTTGAAACAGTTTGAAAAGAATAAAATATTATAATTCATTACATGGCATGCAGCACATATACAATATTGCTAAAATTAATTTTTTAAATGGAGTTAGAAGAGCAATGTGGCTAAAAAGTAGCTTGAATTGCAAAACTACAGAATAGCAAAAAATTTTTTTTGGATAGTCAAAGGGAAGAAGGAAGATTTGTTAAAATAAAGAAAATAATTGAAGCAAATAAAAAAAAAGATTATGCATGTTCTAGCCTGTTTTGCAATAAATAAGAATAATACCCTGGATATAGATTAGTGATTTGATTTTAAGGTAGAAAGATATGCTAAGTAGCCTGTCAAAAATAATTATTTGATTTATACATTCAATCACTCAAAAATCTTTATGGAATGTCTAGCATATGTTAGGCACTGTTTCAGACTCTGGCATTATAGCATTGAGTGGAAGAGTGAGAAGCCCTAGCCCTCATGCTGTTTTCATACTTAAATGTACAATTATCAAAAGGTAATATATAAATATAATGTATCAAGTTTATCATTATACATAAAACTTACAATATGAACAATAAATCTATTGACATAAATATGTGTGCTTCATAACATAAAGCACAGATATATTTTTGTTTCCCACCATTCTTTTAAAATATATTAAGTATGAAGTCTTGGTTCTCCTGCAACCAGCTAAAAATTCTTCAAGTGCATTACTTATTTTAGTAGTCTTTTAAATAAAAGTTTGCATGACTATTTAGATTGCAAATCTAGCTTTATTTTTGTATTCAAGATTTGCAGTGTATTCAACCATAAAACTTCTCCTTATCCACAGAAATGACATTTAAGCTCAAAACTGTTCTAATGGGCCATCTGGGGACAGGCTGTGGCATCTTGTCTCTTCCATAAATAAAGGTTTTTCCGAATCAGAGTTACAGTTTTACCATTCCTCTCTGGCTCAAGTCAGCTCCCTCCCTCCTCTTTCTCATTAGGTGCAGTTTAATGAGAGAAGATGGAGAGCCTGGAGGCGGTCTGATGAGCAACCCCCTGGACACACACACACACACACACACACACACACACACACACACACACTGGGCAGCTAGTGCTTCTGGGAAAGACAATTTGGGAGGTGCAGCTCCATGGCCCCCACAGCCCACCTATTTTATTTCTCAGATCTGCTTCTCAAAACACGTCTGAGGAGCAGTGCCCACAGAGTGCTAGTGATCCTCTTTTCCTAGGAGAAAGCTTAGGAAGGGAAAAATGGCAGACCAGTCTGTCGCCATTATTCTTGAGACGACAATTTATACGCATTGTGTCCAAAACAAAGATGTATCAAGTCAAAACAGTAACTGCACATTCTACATCTAAGAACAGGATGAATTTGTTGAAATAGTTATCAGGATTTTGTGTTTTAATGATACCATATGATCAGATATGTAGTTGGTACTGATAGCATTTCTGTTAGATTCATCAATTGAATTTTCACCCTTTCAAACTTAGTACAAACTAATTTGAATAGTGTATATGCAAATGCCAATGAGCCTTGCCAGAGCCTCTAAATAAAGTAGTGAATGTGGAGCACGTGTATAAAAAATTAATGCAGGCTCATTGCTGCATATGTAATACTTGCATATTTCTGATTGTGTATTTTTGTCCTGGCATTACACCGCTTTAAATTTCACATTAAATAAAATGGCTCAATAACTGTTAAGATATCTTAAAACAAACATATTAGTACTCCCTGTGAAGACAAGCACAGTTTATTGCAGATGCCAAATCTTTATTACTTTCTGGCTAACAGAAGAAAGACTTGAAGAGTTTATCTAAATAAACTCTTACCAGAAACGGAAAGTATATAAAACAAACTTGAAAGCTTACTGTGTGAAACACCTCAAAGTTTCCAAAATATATTAAAAATGGTAGGTCATAAGGTTTCACCCTGATAGGCAGAAAGAAAAGACACAAAATCAAATTTGCCACCCAAATAATTTCTCTCACTCTCAACATTTGTTTCCTGATTGGGGCAAAGAACAACTGTGTTTTGCCAAAAGAGAGAAATTCATTCTCTCTCTCTCTCTCTCTCTCTCTCTCTCTCTCTCTCTCTCTCTCTGTCTTCTTCCATCCCTCCCTCTCTTCCTCTTCTTACCAGAGGAAGCAGAAATTATTAAGAAATCCTGTGCTGCTATCTGCTCATACTTAGATAAGTGGTTCTTAAACCTCACTGGACAATAAAATACAATAAAATATTTTGGAGTTGTAGCACATCATACCTATTGTGAGTTCTAGACCCTTCCTATTAAATCTCCAGAGGTGGATTGCCAGCAAAGGTAATTTTTTTTTTTAGTAAGACCCCCGCCCCAGGTGGTTCTAAGTTATGACCAGGGTTGAGAATTTATGCTATATTAAAATATTCTGGAACACACGTACATATAACACACATACAATTTTTATTTCAAAATTATATCAACTGTAACTTTTCATATGTATAAGAAATGTTCAATTTCATAATCCTGATTAGTGGTTTAAATAGTGTTAAATTGACTTAAAAGGAATAGGTTTTATAGGATATGATTGTATATAATGAAAAAAAATGGCATTGTATTTTATATGCCCATATTCAAAATATAATAGAAGGCAGAACAAAATTTTTTCCACTGCATTGAACTATATAAATGTAAGTTCTATTATGTTGGTGTCTTAGTCCAGGCTGCTATAACAGAATACCATAGACTAGTGGCTTAAACAACAGAAATTTGAAACGACACATACATCCATATGTTTATTACAACATTATAATAGCCAAGATATGGAAGCAACCCTAGTGTCTATTAATAGATGAATGGATAAAGAAGAAGAGGTACATATATCCAATGGAATGTAATTTAGCCATAAAAAGAAATGAAATACTGACATCTGCAGCAACATGAATGAACCTGAGGGAACTGTGCTAAGTGAAATAAGTCAGACAGAGAAAGACAAATGCCAGATGATTTCATTTATATGTGAAATATAAAAACAAAATAATCAAACAAGCAAACCAGAAACACTCATAGATACAGAGAACATTTTGATATTTGGCAGTTGGGAGGGACACTGGGGGGATTGGTTAAAAAAAGTGAAGAGATTTAGAAATACAAATTGATAATTACAGATTAGTCATTGAGACATATAGTACAGCAGAAGAAATATAGTAAAAAATACCTTAATAACTATATATAATGTCAAATGAGTACTACATATATTGGGGTAATCACTTTTGTAAGTAACATAAATGTCTAATCATGGAGTTGTACACCTGGAAATAATGTAATATTCTAAGTCAATTATAATTTTAAAATAAAATATATTTAAAAAAAAACAGAAATTTATTTCTCACAGTTCTGGAGACTGAAAGGATAAAGATCCAGTGGCAGGTGAAAACATTCTTCCTGTTTTGCATTTGGCTGACTTCTAGCTGTGTCCTCACATGAAGAACACAGAAAAAGAGAAAAAACTCTGATTCCCTCTTTTACGGGCACTCATCTTACTAATGAGGATTTCACACTTAGTACCTAATTGCCTCCAAAGACCCCACCTCCTAATACCATTGTATTGTGGGCTAAAATTTCAACATATGAATTTTTGGGGAGAAACAAAGCTTTAGTCCATAACAATGGGCTAAGAGATAATAGAAAGAATTTTTCTATTTAAAAATAGGAGAATTACACATTAAATCTTAAAATATAATGCCGTGATTCTCCAACTGAACAGATTTTCAATCAAAAGAATTACTTGAAAGTATAAAAAATGTGTTTTAATGATGTGTATACTATTATAGTTTGAATATATTTTATGTATAATACCAAGAATCATTTTGTGAATAAAAATTACTTTATGTTACAGATTGATATTATATAAAATGTTCAAACTAATGTTGAAGTATTAAGAATTAAAATGTAAAGATTGGCAATAAGATATGTTTAATACAGTGATGTTCTTTTTTTATTGCAGTTCTGGAATTTTTATTTTTTTTCTCTACATTTTTTTTTTAGGTATTATATGTGTACATATCTTACCATTGCCCCCACCCCCCACCCCACTCCCATACATGCCCTCACCCCCCAGTGTTTTGCGTCCATTGGTTATGCTTACATGCATGCATACAAGTCCTTCGGTTGATCTCTTATCTCCCCCACCTCTCCCTAACCTTCCCGCTGTAATTTGACAGTCTGTTTGATGCTTTATTGCCTCTGTATCTATCTTTTTGTTCATCAGTTTATAATGTTCTTTATTATCCACAAATAAGTGAGATCATGTGGTATTTTTCTTTCATTGACTGGCTTATTTCATTTAGCATAATGCCCTCCAGTTCCATCCAGGTTGCTGCAAATGGTAAGAATTCCTTCTTTTTTATGGCAGCATAGTATTCCATTGTGTAGATGTACCATAGTTTTCTGATCCAGTCATCTGCTGACAGGCACCTAGGCTGTTTCCAAATCTTAGCTATTGTAAATTGTGCTGCTATGAACATAGGGATTACAGTGATGTTCTTAAAATAAGTAATTAAAACCTGTGTTCAAGATAAAATTAGTATAATACAGTGTAACTTCAACTTATTTTAATTAAGTTTAGTAATGCTTTTTTAAAACCTTAATTCTCAAATTAAGAAAAATTATGTTTCATATAGCAGAAATTATACTTCTATTTACAGAAAGGTTTTAATACCCTTTATTTTAAAATCACTCCAATAAAACATTTATACCTTCTTATATATAACTAGAGGCCCATTGCACGATATTCGTGCAAGAATAGGCCTTCCTTCCCCTGGCTTCACTCCCAGCCGCCTGGGAGCCAGCAAGTCCCTGCTCCCTGACCGCCTGGGAGCCCACACGTCCACGCTCCCAGGCCGCCCGGGAGGCAGCACCTCCTCGCCCCCGGGCCGCCCAGAGCAAGGAGCCGGCACCTCCTTGCTCCCAGGCCGCCCGGAGCTGGCAAGTCCTCGCTTCTGTCTGGAGCACCACTCCCTAGCTTCCTCTGCTGCCCTCCTTCCCCTCATAGCAGGCTTCACTCTGCTCTGCCTGAATATGCAAACTAACCTCCATCTTTGTTGGGTTAATTTGCATACTCACTCTGATTGGCTGTGAGTGTAGTGGAGTGATGGTTAATTTGCATGTTTCTCTTTTATTAGGTAAGATAATTTAAAATAATTGTTATCTGTGATACATTTAAATTTTATTTATATTATCATAAATTTAACAACTTATTCCTGAAACATTAGGGGAGGGGAACTTTTTTTTACTTTATCCTCTATTAGAAGACTATCAACTGTGTCTAAAGAGCCAGTGCCATTTTAATTGTATTTACTATGGCAACACATCTAGATATCTTTTATGTCTGATATATTTTTAGCAGATGTATAATTATTTGAAGTTGTAAAGCATGGGAGCTTTACATAGAACATAAAACTAAATCATAGAACATAAAACTCTTAAAAATTCCACTTTCCATCTTTGACTAAGTAATAGTTAGCACTCCTGACATGCAGAATATTACAAGAGAATTTACTTACTGAAATAAGTGGTTAAAGAGTTAATATTTTAGTCCCCTAACTTCTTCCCTTGTCTCTTGGTAACAGAAAGGAGATTTCTTGTGAGAGCCAGGACACCACAGTCCCTTTAAAGCTCAAAGCAGTAAGTGCTCCAAATTATGTTTTTAACTTGATTGTAACCAACCGACCCTTTGCTATTTATCTTGGTCTTTGCTGACAGAATCATTGTACAGCCACACAATGCCTCCCACCAGTCTTGGCATTAAAGTGCTATGAACTTGTTTCTCTAATTCTGATCTCCCATCATGGTGAAAGTCAGAGTTGTGGGTGTATTACAGATTGTTATTTCATCCCTGTGTTGGCAATGGTGTAGTTCTAACTTGGTGATTAAAAAAAAATTCTAACTATTCACAGTAAAATTCAGGGAGACAAACTTTTCCTTTGCTAATTTTGATTGCCTTTATAAATAATTGATGCATTATTATACCCAAAATCTCTTCTTTTGACTATGCCTTATCAGATATCTGTTAAAGTTTAGCAGCGAGAAGAATAAGACAGCCCTAGCCGGTTTGGCTAAGTGGATAGAGCCTCAGCCTGTGGACTGAAAGGTCCTGGGTTCGATTCCAACAAGGGCATGCATCTTGGTTGCAGGTTCCTCCCTGGTCAGGGTACGTGCAGGAGGCAACTAATCCATGTGTTTCTCTCACATCCATATTTCTCTCTATCTTTCCCTTTCTCTTCCATTCTCTCTAAAAATCAATGGAAAAATATCCTGGGGTGAGAAGTTAAAAAAAAAGAAGAAGAAGAAGATTAAGACACATAAAAAGAGAGAAAAGTTAAATGTTCACTCTTCACTGCTGAATATGTTTGCAACAATCCTAGAATAAGGATGGGGGAGAGTTGGAGGGATTGAGCAAAATGGGGACAAAAAAAGAGAAAGAAAAAAAACAACAACTAATGGACATGGACACAGTGTGATGATTGCTGGGGGGAGGTGGGTGGGGGAGGTGGAGGAGGTTATGGGGGGGGGGGGTAAATGGTGATTGACGGAGACCTGACTTGGGTGGTGAGCTCACAAAACAGTGTACAGATGATGTGTTGTAAAATTGTGCACTTGAAACCTGTATAATTTTGTTAACCAGTATCACCCCATTAAATTTAGTAAAACTGGAAAAAAGAATTAAAAATAGGAGGGGATAGTGCTGGCTTGGTTAGGACAGTGAGAGCAAGAGAGCAACTTTCAAAAATGAGTGAACTTTGGTAAGTTGATAAGCAAAGAGGAAGCACAAAAACATTCCTTTAAAAGAAGGAATGAGCATGAACTGGTCAGCTGGATATACAAAATGCAGGGCATAAATACAAATTGTTAATGTTTGATTGACCCAGGGCTTGCACCTTATTGCTCTTTTCTATGCAAACTTAATCCCTGGTTTATCTATTCAGTCTCAGGACATTAAATACATATCTGTGCCATGATTCCCAAACTTCTCAACTCCAGACGTAATATCCAATGGCCTGTTCCACACAACCTATTGGAAGTCACAACGATATCTCAAATGTAACATGATAAATTGGCTCCCCTCACATTCTTTTTCATCTCAATTGATGACAATTCTGTCCTTTCATTTGCTTTGCCTAAAAACTTTTCTATAAACTAAAGAATTTATATACTTTAGTTTTATTATTAACATTCTTGTTTAAAAAATATTTTTATTGATTTCAGAGATGAAGGGAGACAGAGAGAGATATAGAAACATCAATGATGAGAGAGAATAATTGATTGGCTGTCTCCTGAATGCCCCACACTGGGGATCGAGCCTACAACCCAGACATGTGCCCTGATCAGGGAATTGAACTATGACCTCTTGGTTCATAGGTCCATGCTCAACCCTGAGCCACACTGGATGGTCAACATTCTTTCTTTTTCTCAAATCCCACAGCATTTCTGTCATGAAATCCTGAGATCTGTATCTTTCTCATATCCTATTTTACCTCCTCAATATTCTCCAAACATCCCTTTAGTCCTCTCCAATAATTTTCCTCCTCTCAAGGATTCTCACGAAAGAAAATTTTCTATTCCTTCCCACCCCCCCCCCCCAAAAAAAAAAAGCCTAAAAATGACCCTGTGCATTTAGAATTTAAATCTTGGTCTCAGGATGAACTTTATTCTATCACCAAAGCTGTTCCTAAAATTAGATAAAACTAAATTCTATTGCATATGTATTGCCTAAAAATGGTTGATCTTGTTAATTTATTCAGTCATCAGATGAAAAATAACCCTGAATAAATAGGGAAGACTAGCTAGATCCTTAGAATGATATAAAGTAATTAGTACTCTATGATATTCAGGAATGGCGAGATATGAAAATGACATTTAGGATATCACTTTTTTTATTACTTCATTGATTAAGGTATCACATATTAGTCCTCAAAGCACCCCCCCATTCCCATTTCAAACCCCCACACACGCGTGCCCCCCTCCCCTTGTTGTCTGTGATCACTGGTTAGGCTCATATGCAAGCACACAAGTCCTTTGGTTGATCTATCTCTCTTATCCCCACCCTCCCCTACCGTCCCTCTGAGGTCTGACAGTCTGATTGATGCTGTTCTTGTTCTTCAGTCTATGTTATTCATCTTCTCCCCTAGATGAGTGAGCTCATGTGATACTAGGAATACACTTATAGGAACCGAAAATGAGACAAACAATAATGGTTATGCTGAGAGGCAAATGAATCAGTCTATAGTGAGTTTCTTTCTGGGCCAACAGTTCTTTTGAGTCCCGGTTTCTATGTCCAACAGTTATTAATGTGTTCATAACAGCAATGATATTTCAGTTCTGGATTGTGGACAAATGGTAGTAATGCAGGTCCGACCCTCTCTGGTTTGGTCCTGGGCACATCTGCTGACCGCTAGTATGGCAATGCATCGTCAGCGTCTTCCATCTCTGGACTGTTTCTCTTCTGTCTTCATGGCTGGAGTAGTCCTGTCAATTCCTCTCTGTTGCAGGAATCCACATGGTCTTGGAGTTGTTTTCTGAAAATACACAAACATATTCTCGACCAAAAGTTAATAAAGGAATCTTTTCTATAAATTTGACTTGGGATCCTTTTTCATTTTTTGCCCAAACGATTTTCCTTTGGCTTGTTTTGAGACCATGTATGTTTTACCTGGGTGTCTTGCTGTTAGCATTACAAATGAAAGTTAATTTTCTAAAGTAAAAATTTTCTAGATGTAATTTATTTACAGGATACTTTTCCTTACATGATATTCTTCTTCTATCCCCCCTTTTTTGGTTTAAATATTAGGAGGCTTTTGGAAATTTTATGCTGTAATCTTGATAGCTTTTAAATTTTACTTTTTTGCACTAAAATGTGACTGCTTTAGGTTCATTATATGTTATCACTTTTGAAGCTATTCATGAAACTTCCTAATATCCTATTGGAATATATAGCTAACAAGAAAAAAAATGAGTCTAGTGGCAACAATAGAAATAAACTTTCAAGTTTAAGGAATTTTATCAATTGGTTAAGATGTAATATGAAAGATCTAATAAGGAAAATATGAATTATGGTGGAAAATCACTGTGTTAGAGGAATTTATATATATATATATGTATATATACATATATATAAAATCTACCCAAGAAAATAAGCATTTGAAAAGAGTGTAAACTAACGTAACCACTGCTTATAAATCTGCTCCTTAAAATATTACAAAATCAATTGTTTCCATATAAAACTGAGCGCTAGATATTGACCTCATAGACTCTATGGACTAATGGCCCCAAAAACATAAGAAGAGTAGAAGGAGCAAAACCCATAAGAATTGGAATTGTCAATGCAAACTATTGATTAAGCTACCTTAATATTCTATTACAATAGAAGTCAAAGAAGTATTCAGGCAAATGATAAACACTTCTTTAGAAAATAGTATGTCTTACACTGTCCTTGCAGAACCTTGTCCTCTGGGCGGAAAGCTTAATGTTTCAGAGCATAGTTTGTATAATTCCAATGTGCTATGTGCTATCAGCAAAATAAGCATGCATTGTTTGCTAATAGTTTACCATCTCACTATATCATATTCAGTGCTACCTGAAGCAAAAATTTCCACTTTGGCAGTATGTCCAGATTTAATGGCAGGGTTGATTATGATAACCATTTTTATGCAAATTCACAAATTAGAACCAACTAATTTCAATATTAATGCATCAACATTTTCATTAAGCCCCATGCTATGGCTGAATATTTGAACCTCCAAGAATTCATATGTTGAAACTTAATGTCTGATATGATGGTATTAGAAAGTTGGGCTTTGAGTAGTGCTTAAGTCACTAGAATGGGGAGGTCTTTATTAATGGGATTAGTGCCCTTAAATATAGATCTCCCAAGGATCCCTGATCCCATCTACCATGTGAAGACACAGTAAAAAGGTGTCATCTGTGAACCAGAAAGTGGGTTTTCACTAAACACCAAATCTGTCAGTGCCTTGATCTTGGACTTTTTAGCCTCTGGAACTGTAAAAATAAATTTCTGTTGTTTTTAAGCTATTCAATCATTGGTATTATGTTATAACAGCCCAAACAAACTAAGACATTCTGTCATATTTTACATAAAATATAAATCATAAAATTAAAAAACACACACAGTTTCTTGTAGTACTATGTTGATTTAATATGGAGCCATTAATGTTTTTACTCCTCTAATATGAAGAGTTGCAATAATGACCATGCTCTGTATTTAAAGAGTAAATAATAGATATATGGTCTCCAAGAAAAACTTCAAGTTTTAAAAATCTTCCCTGACATTGGCCAAATCCTGCCATTGGCAGGGACGATCTTGTCCAAGGAGAGAGCATGAAAAGATAACTATCCAAAGCCAGCCATCCAAAATAAAATTAATAATATTATTAAGACTCACTGGCACCCTGGCTGGGTGGCTCAGTTGATTGGAGAGTTGTCCTGTATACCAAAAGAATGTTGTATGGGTTTGATTCCTGGTTAGGGGATGTACAGGAGGCAACCAATAGACATTTCTTCCTCACATCTATGTTCCTCTCTCTCTCTCTTCCTCTCTCTCTCTCTCTCTCTCTCTCTCTCTCTATCTCTCTCTCTCTCTCTCTCTCTCTCTCTCTCATCTCTCTCTTTCTCAAGAATCAATAAAAATACATCTTCAGGTGAGAATTTAAAAAAGAAGGTTATTATAAATAATGAATTTCAACATATTCTGAAATTGATATTTTTATATAATCCAACTAACTAGACTTTAAATATTGAGTAGTCTTTCTAAAAACTGAGTTAACTTTAATAAGATTTCTTTAGAAACCACCTATTTTAGGTATTTCTAATTAATGCAAAAAAAAAAAAAGATTAAAACTGTGTGATACAACTTTTTCTGGTAGGAATAAAATAGCCAGAATATAGAAAATATAGCTAGCTTGTGTCTCACTAGTAGGCAACACTATTCTAGAAAAATCTGTTTTTGCAACATAGATTAGGATCTACAGGAAGATGATGCCATGAAGTGATTCAAATATTCTATAAGAAAGGCAAAAAAATTGGCTCCAAATTAAGTGACCTATCAAACATTATCAAATTGACAATACAATCCAGCTACATAATCTATATATAAAACCCTAATATGCAAAGAGGCCAAACGGTGGAACAACAGAACAACGGAACAACTGATCACTATGATGTGCTCTAACCACCAGGGGGCATGCACAGAACATGGCGGGCATCAGCAGCTGCAGGATGGTGGAGCAGGTGAGTGGGAGTGCCAGACCAAGGCGGAGTGCAGGTCGCTGTCATTGGGGTGAACCTCTGGTGGTTACTGAAAATTCTTTGCTCCTGTGCACGGTGGTCCCACTGGGCATTTGCACCTGCTGCCAGTGCCCAGTGCTGGCCCTGATCGCTTGGCACTGTCAGTGGGTGCGAGTGGCAGCTGCCAGTCCCGATTGCCACTCGGGGCTTCTCCACCTCTTACTGCTCCTGAGGGGCGATTAGGGCAGCAGCCACTGCTCACACCCAATGACTGCACAGGCCCCACTTTCACCTGCTGCTGGCACTGGCCCCAATTGCTCTGCACCATCAATGGGTACTAGTGGGGCCGGTGCCATCAGCGCATGGGAGCGGTGGTGGCTGGAGCGGGGATGCTGGCAGACAGGGGACTGGGGGCTGTGTTGGGATGGGCCAGGAGGGGGCACGGAGGATGAATTGAGACCTGCCTCTGTGCCCACAGCAGCCTCGCAGCCCACAGTTCCTTTCAAGGTGCACAAATTCGTGCACTGTGCCCCTAGTGGGTTATAAAATATTATCGTAATAGTTTGCTTAATCTTGGATGAGATAAGGACTTTCATTTTAGGAAGGTTATTTTCACACCATCATGATGCCAAAGAAAGTGTTAGAGTTTGTGTTCTCACTAAATGTATCTCCACTTGTCTTTTAGCATTAGAAGTACTTTTTTTTTAAAATATGCTTTTTATTGATTTCAGGTAGAAAGGAAGAAAGAGAGAGACTTTGGATGAGAGAGAGACATTGATTGGCTGCCTCCTGCATGTGCCCTTCTGGGGATTGAGCCTGAAACGCAGGCATGTGCCTTGACAGGAAATAGAACCCTGACTACATGATCCATGGGTTGATGCTCAACCATTGAGCAACACTGGCCAGGCAGAAGTACTTCTTTAGCACAAGTATCACCAATGAATTCATTAAGGATTTTGTTGCTCAAATACATACATACATACATACATACACAAATACATGTTTTTTACTGCTGATATTATCTTACGTCTTCTTGGAAGATAGATAAACAAACATAATTATAACTTTAAAAATGGTTAAACTTCAGAGATCATTGTGCTACCTTGAGCAAAATATTTTCCCCTGGTTTTCTTGACTTTATGTTCTTTTTCTCAAATCCCACAGCATATCTGTCATGAAATCCATGTGGGGTCCACAGGTTCTTCTTTAAAAAGATGGCAATGACTGTCCAATTTATCTAGAAACATAAAATCAATCTTAAAATCTGTTATAAGCAGATATGGCTTAATATTGCAAGAGCCTGAAGCATATACTTAGTCATATCACCAATGCATATATGTGTGTCCTTATAACATCTACTAAAGCAAGCACTGTATTCGTTATAATCTGGACAACCTTTCTTCTGGTTTTCTTGATGAACAGAGAAAGTTAGATCCTGAACTATAATGGAAAGATCCTTATTATGTCTTATTGACCAAGCTCACTCCAAATAATATATATTGGATTCACATATTGGCCTCTCAAAAAATATTTATAAACCTAAATATTTTTGGGCTTTTTCATATAATGCGAAATGTCATGAAAACAAAAGATAATTCAGTTGTCATCTCATATTGGCTCTTCAAGTTCCTCATATTAGGATTGGAATCTTTTCTCTTGATATAATCTGTGTTTATCAATGGAAACAAAACTCTGGAAGGAATTTTCTTCCTACTGCTTTTAAACCTAAGATATCCAGATTTTGACATCCTGCTGTGTAGCTGGTTTCTTTTTTTTTAAATTTCTTTATTGTTTAAGGTGTCACATATTTGTCCTCATCCCCCCATTCCCATCCCACACCCCTACCCACGGATGCCCCCACCCCCCTGTTGTCCTTAACCATTGGTTAGGCTCATATGCATGAACACAAGTCCTTTGGTTGATCTCTCTCCCCTTCCCCCACCCTCCCCTACCCTCCCTCTGAGGCCCGACAGTCCGATCGATGCCTCCTTGTTTCTGGGTCTGTTCTTGTTCATCAGTCTATGTTGTTCATCATTTCCCCTAGATGAGTGAGATCATGTGTTACTAGCAATATACTTACAAGAACCAAATGTGAGATGAGCAATAATAGTTATGCTGACAGGCAAATGAATCAGTCTGTAGTGAGTTTCTTTCTGGACCAACAGTTCTTTTGAGACCCAATTTCAATGTCCACCAGTTCCTTATGTGTACATGTTGGCACTGACTTTTCAGCTCTGGATGGTGGACAAATGTTGGTAATACAGGTCCAACTCCCTCTGGTTTGGTCTCGCTCGGACCCAGGGGCATGGCCTCTCCCGGACCTGGGGCCCAGCATCACCTGGGCCCCGGGGCACGTGGCCTCACCCGGACCCAGGGGCGCATAGCCTCACCCGGGCCTGGAATCCAGCCTCACCCTGACCCAGGGGCGTGCGGCCTCACCCGGACCCGGGATCCAGCCTCACCCAGACACAGGGGCGCGTGGCCTCTCCCAGACCCAGGGGTGCACGGCCTCACCCGGGCCCGGGACCCAGCCTCACCCGGATCCAGGGGCGCACGGCCTCACCTGGACCCAGGATCCAGCTTCACCCAGACCCAGGGACGCATGGCCTCTCCCGGACCCAGGGGCGCGCAGCCTCAACTGGACCCGGGGCCGTGCAGCCTCACCCGGGCCTGGAATCCAGCCTCACCCTGACCCAGGGGCGCGCGGCCTCACCCAGACCCAGGGGCACGCAGCCTCACCCGGACCCGGACTCCAGCCTCACCCTGACCCAGGGGCGTGCGACCTCACCCGGGCCCGGGATCCAGCCTCTCCCGGACACAGGGGCGCGTGGCCTCTCCTGGACCCAGGGGGCCGGCCTCACCTGGGCCCGGGATCCAGTCTCACCCGGACGCAGGGGCGTGTGGCCTCTCCTGGACCCAGGTGCGCGCGGCCTCACCCGGGCCCAGGACCCATCCTCACCCGGATCCAGGGGCACACGGCCTTACCCGGACCCGGGATCCAGCTTCACCCGGACCCAGGGGCTCATGGCCTCACCCGGACCCAGGGGCATGTGGCCTCTCCAGGACCAGGGGGGCAGCCTCACCCGGACCCAGGACCCAGCCTCACCCAGATCCAGGGGCGCACGGCCTCACCCGGACCCGGGATCCAGCGTCACCTGGACCCAGGGGCGCGTGGCTTCACCCGGACCCAGGGGCGTGTCATCTTGGTTCTCTGGTTGTTTTCTGACATTTTAAATGACACAAAAGCTCACTCAGGAGAAAAATAAAAAGACATATACTTAATGAAACTCAAATATTTATCAATGTGATATATGATACCTAAAATAACAGAATAGTGGATGAATCATGTAAATAAGTAATTGATTCAGTTACCCCTGTAGGAAGTGACTGAAAGTGGAATCTGAGGATTGAGAACTGAGCTCAATAGAATGGCTTCGAGACTCATTTAAAACCTTTTCTGTATTATGAATGCCACACATGTCAATTTTTAATAAGATATTCTTATGAGTATCATCATATTACTTCCTTGCAATTTCTAAAGGATCTATTAATATTGTTTTGCTTATTATATAAAGCTAACCAACAGAAGGTATAGCTTAGTTCATAACCCATTTGCATTTAAATATATTTTATTGATTAACATATCTATAGAGGTTTATTGATGAGTAGCCTTTTTTAATCAACAATATTGGTATTCTGACTTTTTCTCTCTATTCCAGTTCTCCATAAATAACAATTTAAAACACACACAAACACACATGGAGGCCTTGCAAGCATTGCTCAGTGGTTGAGATTCGACCTATGAACCAGGAGGTCATGGTTCTATTTCATGTCAGGGCACATGCCCAGATTGCAGGCTAGATTCCCAGTGTAGGGTATGCAGGAGGCAGCCAATCAATGATTATATCTCATCATTGATATTTCTATCTCCTTCTCCCTTCCTCTCTGAAATCTATAATTAATATAAATATATATATACACACACACTAGAAGCCCGGTGCACAAAATTCATGCACTCGTGTGGGGTTCCCTCAGCCAGGCCTGCACCCTCTCGCAGTCCGGGAGACCTCGGGGGATGTCTGTCAGTCAAAAATCCTTAGCAGTGCTGTGGAGGCAGGAGAGGCTCCCACCACCACCACTGCACTCACCAGCCATGAGCCCGGCTTCTGGCTGAGCAGTACTCCTGCTGTGGGGGCACACTGACCACCAGGGGAAAGCTCCTGCATTGAGTGTCTGCTGCCTGGTGGTCAGTGCACATCATAGCAACTGTTCTTTCCACCGTTTGGTTGATTTGCATATTAGCCTTTTATTATATAGGATATATATATATATATATATATTAAAAACATGTTTTGCTTTCTCTTCTATATTTTAAGATTAAATGCAATTCTCCTGGATACACCCTCTAAATGAACAATAGACCTTTCCCTTAATGTAAAACATTCCATCTAAAGTTCAAAGTTCTAAGGGTGTTTTTTTTTCTTCTCTTTGTCCTTCTGACCCAGTTGGCATTAGAACACCAGACAGTGACCCCTAAAAGTCTGGAAAGTCAAAAACATTCTAAACTTACATCACATGAGATGAACACATGACTGTATGAAATTCTTATGTCTTTCCTCAACTCGCTTCAAAATCAAACACTCCGATGGTGTCATCCTCATTTTATCATCAATTTTACCTTCCATTCTGCACCTCCTGGCAGTAGAGTTGCACAATCCCAACACCTCTCAAATCTGCCACCTATCTCTCACAGTTATGTTAGGTGCTGTCCATGATTGAAAAAGGAAATACCGATTTTCAGGGGAGAAAAAAGATGGCGACCGGCAGGAAGGTAGGGAGAGAGAGAGTGTGAGTGAGGAACCCATAGAGGAGAGTGTAGATGTGTGTGGTGTGTGTGTGTGTGTATGAGATAGGGTCAGTTAGATTCTGCAGGTCTTCCAAGGGGCTCCCGAACAGGGCAGCCCTAGACGGCAGAGCCCCGCGCACAAAGGGGACACTTCTCGGCGGCTGGTGCGGACGCAGAGACCACGCCATCTTGGGAAACAGAGCTGCCCGAGACTCGGATCCTGGCTTCTGACACAAACCAGGACGCTGCAGCCACTGGGGACAGAGAACTGCTATCACAGCTTCAGACAAACAAACAAGAATCCAGACTTCCCGGCAGATTTCCGTGAGTCAAAGAGCCTATCCCCCTCCTCGCAGGCGCTGATAGCGCCATAGTAACTGATAGACCCGCCCCTCCCCCAAGCTGCTGAGCGCCCACAGGCGTGCGGAAAGCGCCATAGTAACTGATAGACACGCCCCTCGCCCAAGCTGCTCACAGGCGCGCGCACAGACAGCGTCATAGTAACTGATAGACCCGCCCCTGGCCCAAGCTGCCGAGCATTGCGCAGGGACGCGCTCCCTCTTAGGGAATTTGGCGCGCGCTCTCGCATGGGACAGAAGCAGCTCCCCATCGGGGAAATCTGTCAGTGCGCACAGAGGGCTCCCCTTCGGGGAATTTGGGGGAATTTGGCTCGCGGGGCACAGCTCCCCCTTCGGAGATTCTTAAAAGCGTGCACAGAGGGGCTTCCCTTTGGGGAATTTGGCGCGCAGGACGGACTCCGCCCCCCTTCTGGGACTTTGGGAGAGTGCACTGAGCCGGCTCACCTTCAGGTTTTTAAGAATGTGCGCTCTAGCCGGTTTGGCTCAGTAGAGAGAGCACACACAGGACGCAGCCCCACTTCAGGGAATTTGGCACGCCGGACACAGCTGCCTGGGATCCCTGACTCACAGTGCATTCACACTAAGAGCCAGCGACCCCAATTGTTGGTGCGTGCACACACAGGGACCCTGATTCTCAACGAGAAACCGCACAAGGCAACAGAGACTTTGACACTCGAGTCTTGGTGCAGACACAGGGAAACTCTGACTCCTGGCACATGCTAAGGATCTCATTCTCGGCACATACCAACAGTGTGGTGCAGACAGGGCCCCTGATTCTAAATGTGCACACGAGACCACACGGAACACTGGGGACACTGATCCTGGGCAAGTTTGGTTCCCACCAACCAAAGTCAGTCACACGTCCTAGTGTCAGAGCACTTCAGTGAAACTAGGGTGGAGCGAAGTCCCCACAGCACACGACCCAGGTCCACGCAAACAGAAGCTTGAGCTTTCTGGTAATAGCCAGAATGGGGAAACGAAATAACTCACAGAGGAAAGAAAATGTGGAGTCGCCAAGAAAGGAAATTAGTGAAAATGAAGCTTGCAACATGACCGAAAAGGAGTTCAGAGTAATGGTCATGGAATTTATACATCGGATGGATGAGAAAATCAACAACTTATGCAAGAATCAGGAAGAAATGAAAAGTGATATAGCTACAATCAAAAACACCATGGAAAGTTTCAACAGTAGATTACAAGAAGCAGAGGACCGAATTAGTGAGTTAGAAGATCAGGTACAGAAACAAGCTCAAGCTGAACAGCAATTGGAGAAAAAAATTAAAAAGCAGGAGGAAAGCCTAAGGGAGCTTCGGGACAACATGAAACGAAGTAACATGCGTATAATAGGGCTGCCAGAAGGACAAGAAGAGCAGCAGGGATTAGAAAATCTATTTGAAGAAATAATGACAGAAAACTTCCCGGATATGGGAAAGATAAAAGTTACGCAAGTAAAGAGAGTCCCAAGCAGGATCAACCCCAAAAGACCCACACCAAGACATGTCATAATTTCAATGGCAAATATAAATGATAAAGAGAGAATCCTAAAGGCGGCAAGAGAGAGACAGAGAGTTACCTACAAAGGAACACCCATCAGATTGTCAAATGATTACTCATCAGAAACACAACAAGCTAGAAGTGAATGGAAGGAGGTATACAAAGTGTTGCAAAGCAAAGGACTGAATCCAAGAATACTATATCCAGCAAGACTATCAATCAAAATTGAAGGGGAAATCAGGAGCTTTGCAGACAAAAAAAGCCTCAGGGAGTTTATCACCACCAAACCAGCAATGCAAGAATTGCTAAAGGGAATACTGTAAAAAGAAGAAATAAACAGGTAAGAAGGAATACAGACACAAAAATAGATATGACTGCAAACAAATACCTTTCAGTAATAACTTTAAATGTAAACGGACTAAATGCTCCAATCAAAAGACATCGAGTAGCTGAATGGATAAAAAAACACGACCCATATATATGCTGTCTACAAGAGACCCACCTCAGAACAAGAGACTCACACAGATTGAAAGTGAAGGGATGGAAAAATATCTTTCAGGCAAATGGAAATGAAAAAAAAGCTGGGGTAGCAATACTTATATCTGACAAAATAGACCTCAAAGTAAATGCCATAACAAGAGATAAGGAAGGCCACTTCATAATACTAAAGGGAGAAATCCAACAAGAAGAAATAATTCTGGTAAACATATACGCTCCCAATATAGGAGCACCCAAATACATAAAAAAACTCCTGGAGGATATCAAGGGAGAGATTAATAGCAACACAATCATAGTAGGAGACTTTAATACCCCACTATCACCACTGGACAAATCCTCTAAACAAAAAATCAGCAAAGAAACAGCAATCCTAAATGACTCACTAGACCAGATGGAATTAATTGACATCTTCAGAACATTTCACCCCAAAGCCACAGAATATACATTCTTCTCAAGTGCACATGGGTCATTTTCAAAGATAGACCATATGCTGGGTCACAGGCAAAGTCTCTTCAAATTCAAGAAGATAGAAATTATATCAAGCATCTTCTCAGATCACAGTGGCATAAAACTGGAAATCAACTACAATAAAAACAATCCAAAGAAATCAAACACATGGAGACTAAACAGCATGCTATTAAACAAGGACTGGGTCACCAGAGAGATCAAGGAAGAAATAAAAAACATCATGGCAACAAATGACAATGAAAACACAACAATCCAAAATCTATGGGACACAGCGAAAGCAGTCTTGAGAGGGAAGTTCATAGCTCTACAGGCCTATTGCAAAAAACAAGAAACAATGGTAATAAATTACTTAACCCTACAACTCAAAGAGCTAGAAAAAGAGCAGCAAGAAAAGCCCAGTGTAACCAGAAGGAAGGAAATAACAAAGATCAGAGCGGAGATAAATGACATAGAGACCAAAGAAACAATACATAAGATCAACAAAACCAAGAGCTGGTTCTTTGAAAGGATAAACAAGATTGATGGACCTCTAGCCAGGCTCACCAAGAAGCAAAGAGAGAGGACCCAAATAAACAAAATCAGAAATGAAAGAGGTGAAATAACAACAGACCCCGCTGAGATACAAAGGATTGTTACAAAATACTACGAACAACTCTATTCCAACAAACTGGACAATCTGGAGGAAATGGACATATTCCTAGAAAAATATAACCTTCCAAAAATCAATCAAGAAGAATCTAAACAGCTCAATAGGCCAATAACTATGGACGAAATTGAAGCAGTCATCAAAAAGCTTCCAGCAAACAAAAGCCCGGGGCCAGATGGCTTCACAGGAGAGTTTTACCAAACATTCAAGGAAGAACTAAAACCTATCCTCCTCAGACTATTCCAAAAAATTCAAGTGGAAGGAACACTTCCAAGCTCCTTCTATGAAGCCAGCATCACCCTAATACCAAAACCAGATAAAGACAACACAATGAAAGAGAATTACAGACCAATATCCCTCATGAACATAGATGCCAAAATCCTCAACAAAATTCTAGCAAATCGGCTCCAGCAGTACATCAGAAAGATCATACACCATGACCAAGTAGGATTTATCCCAGGAATGCAAGGATGGTACAATATCCGCAAATCAATAAACGTGATACATCACATAAACAAATTGAAAGATAAAAATCACATAGTCATATCAATTGATGCAGAAAAAGCATTTGACAAAATCCAACACCCTTTCTTGATAAAAGCTCTCAACAAGGTGGGAATAGATGGCTCATACCTCAACATAATAAAAGCTATATATGATAAACCCACAGCAAACATCATACTCAATGGACAAAAACTAAAGACATTTCCCCTAAGAACAGGAACAAGACAGGGATGCCCACTCTCACCACTCCTGTTTGACATAGTACTGGAAGTATTAGCCATTGCAATTAGACAAGAAGAAGAAATAAAAGGCATCCAGATTGGAAAAGAACAAGTAAAGCTGTCTTTATTTGCAGACGACATGATATTGTACATAAAAAATCCGAAAGACTCCGTCAAAAAACTCATAGACTTAATAAATGAATTCGGCAATGTAGCAGGATACAAAATTAACGCCAAGAAATCTATGGCCTTTCTATACACCAATAGTGAACTTACAGACAGAGAGACTAAAAAGGCAATCCCATTTACCATCGCACCAAAAAAATTAAGATACCTAGGAATAAACTTAACTAAGGAGGTAAAAGACCTATACACGGAAAACTACAGGACACTGAAAAAAGAGATAGAGGAAGACGTAAACAGATGGAAGAACATACCATGTTCATGGATTGGTAGAATCAACATCATTAAAATGTCCATACTACCCAAAGCAATCTATAGATTCAATGCACTCCCCATTAAAATACCAACGGCATATTTCACAGACCTTGAAAGAACTCTCCAAAAATTCATCTGGAATAAAAAAAGACCCCGAATAGCCACAGCAATCCTGAGAAAGAAGAATAAAGTAGGAGGGATCTCAATACCAGATTTCAAGCTGTATTACAAAGCCACTGTTCTCAAAACAGCCTGGTACTGGCACAAGAACAGACATATAGATCAATGGAACAGAATAGAGAATCCAGATATTGACCCAAACCACTATGCTCAATTAATATTTGACAAAGGAGGCATGAACATACAATGGAATAAAGACAGTCTCTTCAATAAATGGTGTTGGGAAAATTGGACAGATACATGCAAAAAAATGAAGCTTGATCACCAACTTACGCCATACACAAAAATAAACTCAAAATGGATACAGGACTTAAACATAAGACGGGAAACCATAAAAATACTAGAGCAATCCACAGGCAGCAAAATGTCAGACATATGCCAAAAGAAATTCTTCACTGACACTGCCCCTAGGGCAATGGAAGCTAAAGAGAAAATTAACAAATGGGACTACATCAAAATAAAAAGCTTTTTCACAGCAAAAGAAACCATCAACAAAACAACAAGAAGGCCCACTGCATGGGAGAACATATTTGCAAATGGCATCACTGATAAAGGTTTAATCTCCAACATCTACAGGCAGCTTATACAACTTAATAAAAGGAAGATAAATGATCCAATAAAAAAATGGGCAACAGACCTAAATAGAATCTTTTCAAAAGAAGACAGAAGGAAGGCCAAGAGACACATGAAAACATGCTCAACGTCACTAATTATCCGAGAGATGCAAATCAAAACAACAATGCGGTACCATCTCACACCTGTCAGAATGGCTATCATCAACAAATCAACAAACGACAAGTGTTGGCGAGGATGCGGAGAAAAAGGAACCCTCGTGCACTGCTGGTGGGATTGCAGACTGGTGCAGCCACTGTGGAGAACAGTATGGAGTTTCCTCAAAAAACTGAAAATGGAACTCCCATTTGACCCAGTAATCCCACTCCTGGGAATATATCCGAAGAAACTAGAAACACCAATTAGAAAGGATATATGCACCCCTATGTTCATAGCAGCGCAATTCACCATAGCTAAGATTTGGAAACAGCCTAGGTGCCCATCAGCAGATGACTGGATCAGAAAACTGTGGTACATCTACACAATGGAATACTATGCTGCCATAAAAAAGAAGGAATTCTCATCATTTGCAGCAACCTGGGAGGAATTGGAGAACATTATGTTAAGTGAAATAAGTCAGTCAATGAAAGAAAAATACCACATGATCTCACTCATTTATGGATAATAAAGAACATTATAAACTTGAACAAAAAGATAGATACAGAGACAGTAAAGCATCAAACAGACTGTCAAATTACAAGGGGAAGGTTAGGGAGAGGTGGGGGAGATAAGAGATCAATCAAAGGACTTGTATGCATGCATATAAGCATAACCAATGGATGCAAAACTCTGGGGGGTGGGGGCATATATGGGAGTGGGGTGTGGGGAGGGCAATGGTAAGATATGTACACATATAATACCTTAATAAAAAAATTGAAAAAAAAAAAAAAAAAAAAAAAAAGAAAAAGGAAATACCAGTATATCACTCTCTCCTCACCTTAGAGGACCATCAGAAACTCAGTAGTTCTTTAGTGATGAATTGCAACTCTGACACAGTAATATGCAACATACCCAAACATACTCCATTGTTTCCATACAATTGTGATGTGTAAAATGCCTGGGAGGTGGCCATTGACCAGAATTCCAAAAGGTAAATATAGCAAAAATCTCTCCTGTCCCTGAATCTCCAACCTTCCCTGAGAGTTATCTAATATCTTTGTGTATATTAATCCCAGAAGTGGGTTAGGAATTGCATCTCTCTTTCACAATGATTCCAGTTCTATAAAAATACACTATTAGGTGTGTTTTTTCTCATTGGATGAAAACTAGCATAAGCTCATCTATAAAACATTTTATTGTTAAATCTTACGACACACAAATAGAACATCTGGTTTTAAAATGTTTTAGAAGAAAATGAGAAACATTACAATTTTAAAATCTACAAGCATGAATAACAATACAAAGATAGAGTAATTGTACCAATAATAATTAGTAAAAGTTAAATGGGCTAATTAAATGTCTACAAGATATTGGTTTTTGTTTTTTTTAAACATTTATCTTTCATTCCATTGTACAGAAAAAAAATTGTTATAGTATTCCATTTTAAAACCATACTTTAATTGGAAGGCAGTGTCTCTGCTCACTGTGTGTAAGTGATCCATGAAGATTTAATATATGTGTAGTAGCAAAAGGAAAGAAATACATGAATATATAAATTATATAAAGCTTCTTTTTTAAAAATGGAAAAATAAAACAAATGAGCTTTTCATAATCAATGGAATACTCATGTATCATCTAGTTATGTCCAACAAGTCAATTTAGATCTATACCTACATTGAGAATAATTGGATTTACCAAGAATTTAAGATGTTATCTAGACCTATGGATGCTATTATGTCTCTTCTGTTTTTTTGTTTTAAATAATGAAAGTAGAGCACTCATTAGAATGGTTCAGTAACTTCCATTCCTGGTCTGCTAATGTTAAAGATATTTCAGCCTTGTTTGTTAACAGAGCTACACTAAGGTGATACTATTTACATTTATGAGCAATGGTTTATGAGCAATGGTATTTTAAATGCCCTAATCAGACAGCTACTAGCCATCGGTTAGTGACACATTACAACCTCAATTTGAATTTTGAGAATAGTTAATAAGCAGCTGTTAACAGCATATCTCAGCAACATAAGCAAGATTGTGGGATAATATAAGATGCAAATTTGAATAAAAAACGTTGAAAGAATGTAAAAATGAAAACAGGATGAAAAATTACAAAGGAAATAGTGCATAATAATAGCATATTATTTACTATTTTTGCCAGTTTCTAAGAAATCCTTTTCAAGGTCATCCTGGCAGTAAGTGGCAGTATCAGGACTTCAGTCCAAGTCACTGGGTGTCAAAGATGGTGCTTTAAACTATGATATAAAATTGCAATTGTGTTTTTTTTTAATTAAAAAATATTAGTACATATGTCTCTTTTTTTCCAATTGACCTTCCCCCAGCCTCCCCTACCCGCTAGCACATGCCCTCACCCCCTCCCAGCGTCTTACCTCCATTGGTTATGCTTATATGCATGCATACAAGTCCTTCAGTTGATCTCTTACCTCCCCACCCCACCATTCCCAGCCTGCCCGATGTAATTTGACAGTCTGCTCTATGTAGCTACACTACAAAGCCATACTACAATGGCTTTGTAGTATAGCTTGATATCTGGTTTTGTGATCCCTCCAACATTGTTCTTCTTTCTAAAGATTGCTGTGGCTATTCTGGGTCATTTTTTATTCCAGATGAATTTTTTGAGAATTTGTTCTAGGTCTTTGAAGTATGCGTTGGTATTTTAATGGGAATTGCATTGAATTTATAGATTGCTTTGGGTAGTATGGACATTTTAATGATGTTGACTCTACTAATCCATGAACATGGTATATTCTTCATTTGTTCATGTCTTCCTCTATCTCTTTTTTCAGCATTCTGAAATTTTCTGTGTACAGGTCCTTTATCTCCTTGGTTAAGTTTATTCCTAGGTATATTAATTTCTTTGTTGCAATGGTAAATGGGATTGCTTTTTAAATTTCTCTTTCTGTGAGTTTATTATTGGTGTATAAAAAAGCCATAGACTTCTGGATGTTAATTTTGTATCCTGCAACATTGCCGAATTCATTTATTAAGTCTAGTAGTTTTTTGATGGAGTCTTTGGGGTTTTCTATGTACAATATCATGTCATCAGCAAATAAGGACAGTTTTACTCCTTCTTTTCCTATTTTGATGTCATTTATTTCTTTTTCTTGTCTGATCACAATGGCTAGTACTTCCAATTCTATGTCGTACAGGAGTGGTGAGAGTGGGCATCCCTGTGTTGTTCCTGTTCTTAGTGGAAATGGTTTTAGTTTTTGCCCATTGAGTATAATGTTGGTTGTGGGTTTGTCATATATGGCTTTTATTATGTTGAGGTATGATCCCTCTATTCCAACCATGCTGAGAGTTTTTATCAAGAAATGGTGTTAGATTTTGTCAAATGCTTTTTCTGCATCAATGTATATGATTATATGGTTTTTATCTCTCAGTTTGTTTATGTGGTGTATCACATGTATTGATTTGCAGATATTGTACAATCCTTGCATCCCCGGAATAAATCCCACTTTGTCATGGTGTATGATCTTTCTAATATAATGCTACAATTTTGTTGAGGATTTTGCTACAATTTTGATTTGCTACAATTTTGTTGAGGATTTTGACGTCTATGTTCATGAGGGATATTGGCCTGTAATTCACTTTCTTTCTATTGTCTTTATCTGGTTTTGGAATTAGGGTAAGGCTGGCTTCGTAGAAAGAGCTTGGAAGTGCTCCTCCCTCTTGAATTTTTTGGAATAGTATGAGGAAAATAGGTTTTATTTCTTCTTTGAATGTTTTATAAAATTCCCCTGTGAAGCCATCTGGTCCAGGGCTTTTGTTTCTTATAAGTTTTTTAACTACTGCTTCAATTTCCTCCATAGTTATCGGCCCATTCAGGTTTTATTTCTCCTGGTTGGGATTTGGAAGGTTGTATTTTTTTAGGAATATGTCCATTTTTTCTAGGTTGACCTGTTTGTTGGAGTAGAGTTGCTCACAGAATTTTTTTTATGATTCTTTGTATTTCTGTGGGCTCTTTTAAAAATTATTTTACCTCTTTTATTTCTGATTTTGCTTATTTGGGTCCTCTCTCTTTGCTTATTGGTGAGCATGGCTAGAGGTTCATCAATCTTGTTTATCCTTTCAAAGAACCAACACTTGGTTTCATTGATCTTTTGTATTATTATATTTATTTATTTATTTATTTATTTATTTATTTATTTGGTCTCTATGTGATTTATTTCTGCTCTGATCATTATTATTTCCTTCCTTCTGCTCACTCTCGACTTTTCTTGTTGATCTCTTTCTAATTCTTCAAGTTGCAGAGTTCAATGGTTTATTATCAGTTTTTCTTGTTTTTTGAGGTAGGCTTGTAATCCTATGAACTTCCCTTTCATAACTGCTTTCATTGTGTCCCCAAAGATTTTGGATTGTTGTGTTTTCATTGTTGTTTGTTTCCAGGATGTGTTTTACTTATTCTTTGATGTCTTTGGTAACCCACTCATTGTTTAATAGTATGCTATTCAGCCTCCAAGTGTTTGAATTTTTGTGATTGTCTTTACTGTAGTTGATTTGTAATTTTATGCCACTGTGACCTGAGAAGATGCTTGATATGATTTCAATCCTCTTGAATTTGAAGAGACTTTTCCTGTGTCCTAATGTGTAGTCTATCTTTGAAATGTCCCATGTGCACTTGAGAAGAATGTATATTCTGTAGTTTTGATGTGGAATGTTCTAAAGATGTCGATTAAGTCCATCTGATATAGTGAGTTCTTTAGGATTGATGTTTCTTTGCTAATTTTTTGTCTAGAGGATTTATCCAGTGATGTTAATGGGCTATTATAGTCTCCTACTATGATTGTGTTGCTGTCAATCTCACCCTTGATATCTTCCAGAAGTTTTTTTATGTATTTGGGTGCTTCTTCATTGGGTGAATAAATGTTTACCAGAGTTATATCCTCTTGTTTTATCAATCCCTTTAGAATTATGAAGTGGCCTTTTTTGTCTCTTACTATGGTCTTCATTTTGAGGTCTATTTTGTCAGATATAAGTATTGCTACTCCAGTTTTGTTTTTTTTTTCATTTCCATTTGCATGATAGATATTTTTCCATCCCTTCACAGTCTATGTGAGTTCCTTGTTCTGAGGTGGGTCTCCTGTAGGCAGCATATATATGGGTCTTGTTTTCTTATCCATTCATTCACTCGATGTCTTTTGATTGGAGCATTTAAACAATTTATGTTTAATATTATTATCGATAGGTACTTGTTTGTAGCCATTTCTGTACTTTATGCCTGTGTTCCTTCCTCCCTTTCTATTTCTTCTTTTAACAGCATTACCTTTAGCATTTCTTGCATTGCTGGCTTGGTAGTGATAAAATCCCTTAGCCTTATTTTTTTTTTTTTTGTCTGCAAAGCTCCTGATTTCCCCTTCAGTTTTGATTGATAGTCTTGATTGATAGAGTATTCTTGGATTCAGTCCTTTGCTTTGCATCACTTTGTATACCTCCTTCCATTTCCTTCTAGCTTTATGTGTTTCTGTTGAGAAATCATTTGATAATCTGATGGGGGATTCTTTGTAGGTAACTCTCTGTCTCTCTCTTGCAGCCTTTAAGATTCTCTCTTTGTTGTTAACATTTGCCATTGTAATTATGACATGTCTTGGTTTGGGTCTTTTGGGATTCATCTCACTTGGGATTCATCTCTGTACTTGTGTAACTTTTTTCTTCTCCATATCAAGGAAGTTTTCTGTCATTATTTCTTCAAAAAATTTTCTGATCCTTGCTGCTCTTCTTGTCTTTCTGGCAGCCCTAGTATATGTATGTTACTTTGTTTTGCATTGTCCTAAAGCTCCCTTATGCTCTCCTCCTGATTTTTAATTTTTTTCTCCAGTTGCTGTTCAGATTGGGCTTGTTTCTGTACCTTATCTTCTAACTCACTAATTCAGTCCTCTGCTTCTTCTAGTCTACTGTTGAAACCTTCTATGGTGTTTTTGATTGTAAGTATATCAGTTTTGATTTCTTCCTGATTCTTGCATAGTTTGTTAATTTTCTCGTCCATCTGGTTTATGAACTGTATGACCATTACTCTGAATTTTTTTCTGTCATGTTGCATGCTTCCATTTCACTTATTTTCTTTCTTGATGATTTCTCATTTTGTTTTTGGGGGGATTGTTTTGTTGTCTACCCATTCTAACTATCACCAGAAGGTTCAAATGTTGAGTTTCGGGGACCTGGGCCATGTGCAGTGGGAGTTACACACCACCTGAGTGTCACTGAAGAGCTCCAACACCAAGACATGTGGCTGCTGTGGGTTGGTGGGATCCACGCTTGCCTAGGATCAGAATCACCAGCACTTAGGGTGGCCTTGTGTGCACACCTGGAATCAGGGACCCCGCCTGCACCATGCTGAAACAGAGACCTCACTGGCATTTGCTGAAAATCGGAGTCCCCTAATGCGTGTCAGGAGTCATAGACCCCCTGTGTCTGTGCCAAGAATCGTGTATCAGAGTCACTGTTGCTTGGTGCAGCCTTGCACCGAAAAGTGTGCATGCACCAAGAATTGGAGTCACTGGTTCTTAGTGTGCCTGCACTGGGAATCAGGGATCCCAGGCGCACACAATGAGAAACAGAGTCAAGTCACTGGTGCTCAGTGCTGCCTCTCGTGCTGAGAATCAGGGTCCCCAGTCTGCTTGGGGAACCGGATTGCACAGTCGCACTGTTTCGGCAGGAGGTCCACTCCTGCCCTGTGGAAAACAGCCTGTGCGCTTGCCCTGAATCAAAGTCAGGTGGCACTGCTGCCCTGTGAGGGTGCGGGATCTGGTCACGCAGGTGTGCACTGCGGGAAACAAACTCCCCGTGTCCCTGCACCCAAGCTCAAATTCAGCACAGCCCCACTGTGTGGGCGCAGGTTCTGGTCATGGGAAACAAACTCCTCAAGTTCGTGTGCCCAGGCTCAAATTCAGCACAGCCTTCCTGTGTGGGTGCAGGGTTTGGTCGTGGGAAACAAACTCCTTAAGATTACATGCCCAGGCTCAAATTCAGCACAGCCTCCCTGTGTAGGTGTAGGGTCTAGTCGCGGGAAACAAAGTCCCCAAGGTCGCACACCCAGGCTCAAATTCAGCACAGCTTTCCTGTGTGGGCCCAGGGTCTGGTCACGGTAAACAAACTTCCTGTGTCCGCGCACCCAGGCTCAAATTCAGGTAGAGCCACTGCTGCTATGTGTGGGCAGAAGGCCTGTTTGCGCAGAAAGGGTATGACAGTTTCTATGCCACTTCTGTGGGCCAGCAGGGAGGGGTATTGGCTCTCTGACTCACAGAAATCTGCGGCCGGGGTGCCTGGGGTCTTGGTGTCCATGGGTCTGCAGCTGTGGTCGCAGGCCATTTACCCGAGTGGCTGTAGGGTCCTGCATTGTGACTGAGACCAGATTGGGTGTTGGTGAGACTAGGATCCTGAACTCAAGCAGTTCTGTTCTTCAAGATGGCATGGTCTCTGTGCCAGCGATGTCCTCCCCAGAGTGTTTGTGGTGGCAGTGGGGGTTCACTGTCTAAGACTGCCTGGTTTGGCAGCCCCTTGGAAGACCTGCAGGATCTAACTGTCCCTAGCTCTCTCACACACACACCACACACATCCACACACTCCTCTATAGCTTCCTCACTTTCTCACACACTCTCCCTCCCTACCTTCTTGCTGGTCACCATCTTGTCCTGCTGCAATTGTTTTTTATGATTATATGTGAAATTTCCTAATAGCTAATAATGCAACACATGTTAAGTACAGTGAGTGAAATTTTCTTTTTAAGCTCTCTGAAAAAGAAATATATGTGTTAATTATTATGCCAGCATTTATTATGTAGCATTAGAAACTGAAGCACTTAAAAAGTAGATTTTCTAAGTTAGATATTTTGAATGTTAGTTTTAACAGACTATCCTTAAAGGATACCCTTAAGGATAATGTACGTTTTTGTAAAATTGCTAGCTTATACCAATATAAATAAACATAATTCACTCAATGCATATATTATTGAGACTATTCTATGTATATGGCTTAAGTTCTAAGCACATTAAAATATGAAAATTGGTGTAAGTAATAAAAATAATTCTCAGCTGGAATGTTTCAGATGCAAAATGTATATAACTTATTGTCTAACGCTTCATGACTACATATGAAGAGGTAAGAAATTGTTTACTTATAAAGAGTAAGCCATATTGATATAAAGTTTACAATATTTTAATTTATATTACTGTATCATTTTTATTTTAAAAGGCCAAAGACACATGTTGATGTGGGTTGAACATGTATCTATTTCAGAATCACTTACTATGAAAAAAGAATTATATATTTTTAAATTCACAAACATTATTCTGGAACAAGGAACTTATAGTTCCAAGATTCCCTGTCAATAAACTCCACCCAATAACACACTTCTTTAAATCATGCTTGTCATTGATCTTTATTCATATCCAGTTTCACCTAATCTCACATTCAGCAGAAAGAACTCTGAACAATAAGATTATATATTTCAGAAAAATTGGTCAAAAGATAAATGAAGAGGGATTGGGATAAGTGGTTTCTTGATTTACTTTTATTCATAAATCTTTCCTTCCCACTATTTTTGAACCAACTTGATATTTCTTTAACAATTGAAATAGCAGCAATAATTACAAAAACTAGATCCTTGCTGTATCTCTAATTTCCCCTCTTCTTTTACCTTCATGAAAAACTATCTTTGTTTTAAGGACCTTTACACCAAAGCATAAAATTTAAACAAAGTTACCAGGGGAGGTGAAGGCATGATTGGGGGTGGGGTGGGGGGAAATGAGGGGATAAGGACACATATGTAATACCTTAATCTCTAAAGAAAAAAAAAATCTTTTTAAAAAGTGTTTTTTCCCCCCCCGTGGATACTGCCATTTATTTTTTGTACTTAATATTTTTATTGATTTATTTTTAAATGTTTATTGTTGAAAGTATTACATAGGTTCTTCTTTTTCCCCATAAACTTTTCCCATTGCACTACCGCCCTCCCACCGCCCCCCACCTCAGGCCCTCACCACCCCATTGTCTGTGTCCACAGTTCTGCATATATGCATACAAGTTCATTTGTTGGTCTCTTCCCACATGATCTCACTCATATGTGGAACATAATGAACCAGATAAACTGATGAGCAAAAATAGACCCAGAGTCACAGAAGCATGTAAACAAACTCTTAATAGATGGCACTTGTTTAAGTAAAACAGAGGCCTGGAGAAATTGATAATTCAATTGACTATTGAGTTTCAGTACATAAAAAGAAGATTCCAAGCTTCATGAAATGTCAACCCTGCATATTATTTATATAAAACATAAATGCTTAGATTTTAGGCTGCTTTGTGGTGAGACAAAACATATCATGAATATATATACAAATATTTATGCCACAAATATATTAAATGCAACTTGTCTTTACAACTTGACAATTGAGTTTCAACATTAGAATTTTTTTTAATTCAGAACATAAACATTTCTTACCCTGGCCAAGGTTGCAATTGTAATGTCTGTTGGAGCTGATGCTTTGTGGATGTCACCATCTATGTCATTTGATTGGCACCAAAGGATATTTAACACATATCACAAAATGGATCATCCCAGAAATATGATCGCAATATCTTTATTTTAAGAACTAAAATGTGTCAAGAAGAGTTTTCTTATTCCATCAGCAAAAACTTGGTGAATATTGGCACTCTTGGTAACCAGAGATGCATAGTGTCTGGTTAGAAATTATAAAACACTTTAAAAATGCATAGTGCCAATACTAGATATGAATTTTAATCTTTATCTGGAATATGTATTTGTGATTCATTAATGAGCATTTTAGAAAAACCCTGGTAAATTTTTCTGCATTCACTGAATTGGAAAATTAACAAAGCACTAAAAGATAATTTGAGGGAAAACATAAAATAAGTGTATAAATAGGCTATTTTTGAATGCATGCTTAGTATTACACACATGATAAAGGACAATATTTTGTTTTTACTTGGAGGCATTTTTTACAGTGACTTTGAATTAATCATTATGTGCAGTGAAAATATTTTTCATTATATACATGCAGTTAATTTTCAAAGAGTTTCTATGCACCCAAATTATTTTAGGCTACCAAAAAAGGGAACTTTTGGCAAGGTTTTCTAATAGAAAAAAATATATACAAAATGAACTTCTTATTACATGTGATTAGCTATAAAGTCTTATTATATTAATTTTAAAAAGTTTATGAGCATTTTTCTCCTTAAATTGTAATGACTCCTGGGAGATCCCCCTTTGCTTTCTGCCAATAGCATAGTTTATTATGATAAATTCATATCTTGCTGAAAAGTTCACACAAACATAACAGTAATTCTGGAATTCAGTCAAGGATAAGTGTTAATAAAAGGAAACCCAAGTTTTAGAGAGAAAAACAATAGTCTTATTAACTAGAAAAATATCTATCTATATCTATCTATCTATCTATCTATCTATCTATCTATCTATCTATCTATCTATCTAAAGCCAGCGACCAGAATGCCATAACAGGAATGACCAGTCACTGTGACGCCCACTGTGGCCAGAGAACAGGCCCTATCAGGGGGCGGGGCTAGCCGGCCAAACTCCCGTAGCCCCTCCCGTCAGCCCTCCCCACTGCTGATTGAACTCTCCCACCCTGATCAAGGGCAGGGCAGCAAGCCAACCCTCCCACCCCGCAGCCCTTCCCTCCAGCCAGCCCCACACCTGATCACACCCCACCCCAAAAGGGGGTGGGGCCAGCCAGCCAACCTCCTGCAGCCCCTCCCCCCAGTCAGCCTGGCCCTGATCCAGCAGCCTGACCAGCCAACCTCCTGCTGTCTCCTCCTCCCGACAGGCCCGGCCCAAATCTGGGCCAGCCAGACCCCACCCGTGTACGAATTCGTGCACTGGGACTCTAATAAATACATAAGGACACACACATTTTGCCCAATACACAGTTTTGTCCCAAATTTGCCATGCTGATAAAAAGGAAATAGTCAAATTTGAAAGTTTTTTGAATAAAAAAAGGCTCCAAAGTGTGGAAACATAAGCCTATGAGTACAGCCAGAAAACTTTTAACTATGTATAATAAAGAAAAGAATAATAAGACAAATATTCAAAATGCCTAAATCTATACATATAAAAACCTAAGTGACCGTTCAACCGCTCGACTGCTTGACTGCTCGACCGCTTGACTAGTAGCTATGATGTGCACTCACCACCAAGGGGCAGACGCTCAGTGCAGGAGCTGCCCCCGGGTGGTTAGTGCACTCCCACAGTGGGAGCACCACTCCCGCAGACACTCCCCCTGTGCTCCCTCCCCCATCTTGACCAGGACCAGAATTAGGACCAGCACCAGGACTGACTGGGCTTGAGGCCGCAGTGCTGCTCGGTCGTGGATGCACTAGTATTGCCCTAGGACAGGCTCGCAGAGATGACAGAGGAGCAGCAGCAAGCCTACCGAGCGGCAGCAGCAGCAGGAACAGAGGAGCCGGGATGAGTAGGAGCAGTGCAGCACCAAGCCAGTGCTTGGCCTCGTCCCTGGCCACCTGCCGCTTTGAGTACCGCTACATCCCCCAGGGGATGTTGGACTGCCGGTTTCAGCTGATCCTCACAGGCCAGGCTGAGGGACCCCACTGGTGCATGAATCTGTGCACCAGGCCTCTAGTATATTATAATGTACAGAAACACAAGATTGTTTGCTAAATAATAGCATAATAAGATCAAGAGGAATGATCTAAAGAAATATTAAAGTATAATAGATTAACCAAAGAATTTATATATTTATATTCATAGCCCATGAAGAGTGTGGTTGAAGGCCTGGGTAGGGTGTGGCTGGGTGGAGGGGGGGTAAGGGGAAAATATGGGGGACATCTATAATACTGTCAATAATAATATATATATTTAAAAATAAAGAAAAAAGACAATACAAAATATTGCTCCAGGGAGAACCAAGATGGTGGTGTAGGTAAACGCTGATACTTGCCGCCTCCCACAACCACATCAAAATTACAAATAAAATATACAACAACCATCATTCAGAACAACCTGAAAGCTGGCTAAATGGAAGTCCTACAACTAGAAAAGTAAAGAAGAAAGTACATGGAGACTGGTAGGAGGGGCAGAGGTGCGTGACAAGTGGATCCAAGAACCACATGTGCCATTTTTCATCCTTACTTAGGAGGGAGACCATCACTGTGAAGTTGCCCAGGAGGAGCAAGGGGTCCCAGCCCCACACCATACTCCCACCCCAGCTCTTCTCAGAGATGGGAAGAGAAGTCCCCATAACTTTGGGCTATAAAAATCAGTGGGTATTGAGGCTGCTGGAAACCCAGGTGTCCCTCTTAAAGGGCTGGCACAAAAACTTACTTGGACTTGACCCCGATGAGCTCCAGCACCAGGAAGTGTTGGGGGAGCCAGACACATACAGGGAGGAACTGAATTGTCTGGCTTTGGGACGGGAACTCAGAGGTGGCTTTCTCTTAGATAAGGGTATTCACAGGAGTCATTGTTCCTGTGCTGGGACCTTTTCTATCACAGGGTTAACTGGAAGCCATATCTGAGTCCCCATTTGCAGCAGTTTTTCTATATGAATGCCCTGACCTGGCTCAGGCTTCAGACTTTGCTAAAATCTCTGAAACAAGCAGCAGTTGGGATCAGCATGCCCCAAACCTATCAATAAAAGACCCAAGACCCAGCACCAAGCCCCAGTCTGTCTTGCTTCACTACTGGGCCTCACCTGGGCACTTCCAGACCCAATACAAATAGCATATTTCTCTATAGCTCCCCCTGGGTGGCCCCAGGCAGTGGATGACTGTGCACCTCCCTGGGAACCCTAGAGCCAGTGCACCTAGTGGACATCCTCAGACCATACCAGATTACAACTCTACATCCACAAGTGACCCACTCAGGGGAAGAGTCAATGAGCACCGAAGCTTGACTGAAGCAAATCCTGTTCCATAAGTGTGTTTCCTGGATAGCAGCTCTCCCACTGTAGTTGCAGTTGATTCTTACAACCAATTGGTCTGTAGGTCAATTTCTCCTAGTGACACAAACAGCAATCAAGGCTCAACTCCAACAAGACTGTGCACACAGCCAACACAGGGGTGCAACTAGAGTGCCCAGCTCAGGTGACTAGGGAGTCTGAAACTACAGGACACATACTATACAAGGTAACTCCAAGAGACATAGCAGCTCTACCTAATACACAGAAACAAACTCAGGGAAGCAGCCAAAATGCAGAGAGAAATAAATATGTCACAAATAAAAGAAAGGAAAGAAAGCAAACCACAAAGTGCAAAACCACAGTTATGAGGTTACTCAAGGATCTTCATGAGAACTTAGTGAGACTTTCAAGGATCTTATTGAGAATGCCAAAAACTTGAAAAAGGACCTGTCAGTAAGTAAGCACACACTAACTTAAATAAAGAATAATTTACGGGGATTCAATAGTAGAGTAGAGAATTCTGAGAATCAAATCCACAATTTGAAATATGAGGCAAAAAAAACACCTAATCAGAAGAGCAAAAATAATTTTTAAAAAATATGAAGATAGTGTAAGGAGCCTCTGGGACAGAGGCTCAAGTGTACCAATATCCACATTTTGGGGGTGCCAGAAGGAGCAGGGAGAAAGATATTAAAAACTTATTTGAATAAATAATGACAGAAAAATTCCCCTACCTGGTGAAAGAAATAGACTTACAAGTCCAGGAAGCACAGAAAGTCCCAAACAAGAGAAACCCAAAGAGGACTACACCAAGACACATCATAATTAAAATGCCAAGGCTGAAAGACAAAGAGAGAATCTTAAAAGCAGCAAGATAAAAGCAGTTAGTTACCTTCAAAGGTACACTCATAGAACTGTCAGCTGTTATCTCAACAGAAACTATGCATACCAGAAGGGAGTGGCAAGAAATATTCAAAGTGATGAACAGCAAGGACGTACAACAAAGATTACTCTACCTAGCAAAGCTATCATTTAGAATTGAAGGTCAGAAAAAGAGCCTCACAGTCAAGAAAAAGCTAAAGGAGTTCACCACCAAACCATGCTGAAAAGTATTCTTTAAGAAGAGGAAGAAGAAAAAGATAAGAAATAAGAACAATAATATTGCAATGGACACATATCTATCAACAATTGAATATAAAAATAAGGAATCTAATAAACAAAATGAACTGGTGAATAAAATAGAATCAGAGGCATGGAAACAGGGAACAGACTGACGAATCTCAGAGGGAAGAAGAGAAGGGGGTGGGAAGAGAATAACCAAAGATCTTATGTGCATATATGCATTACCTATGACACAAACATTAGGGTGGTGAAAGCCAGAGGGTAGGGGTGAAACTGAGAGTAGGGGGACAATGGGGAGAAAAATGGGATGTCTGTAATACTCTCAACAATAATATTTTTTTAAAGAAAATGCTGCTTCATACAATGTATAGGAATGTTTAAATTCATAGCATACTTGTGGCAAATCTCTCTAATAAACTATGTTGGCAATAGGGCAATAATTCTTCAACTACTATAATAGGTGACAAGCCTTAAACTCTAATGTTATTCCCAGGGAAGCTAACAAGTCTCTCATCTACTTTTTGGAGAACCAGGTTTGGATCAGATTCAATTGTTATGTCTCTATGATTCAACCATATGGTTAGATGCTGAATTTCACTTATTAATTTATAAATATGAGGACTAAAAGGTTTTCAAGTCCAATCACTGATGATTTCAACACTGGAATGTTAGAAACAGACACACTTGAGGCCTAAGAAAATAATCAATAAAATTAAACACTGCCTCAAAATATCAGGTGATTGATTATAAACTCACTAGCCCATGTGTTAGTTTTTTTTATTGTTGCTTTTACTAGTACTATAACAAATTAAATTATTAAAAATTTAGCAGATTAAAAAGCCACAAAATATTTTCTTACCAGGCTGGAGGTCAGAAGTAAAAAGTGTTAACAAAGCTGTTTCCTCATGGAGCCTTTGATGAAAAAAGTTATTTCCTGGCTTTTTTCCATTTCTATGGATGTCTGTATTTCTTGGCTTTTGGGCCTTTCTTCCATCTTCAAAGTGCATCAGTCCATCTGTTTCTATTACATCCATTGCCTCTAACTCTGACCTTCCCACATCCCTCCTATGTGGACGCTCGTGATTACAGGGTAATAGGTAACCTCCCCATTTCAACATCTTTGACTTACATTTGCAAAGTCCTTTTTATGCCATATGGCTAACATTCACAAGTTCAAGGGATTCTGATGTGGACATGTTGGAAGTCATGTTTCCACCGGTAACTTCCCATCCCATATAATAATACCCTAATATGCAAATTGACCAAACGGGAGAATGACCGGTCGCTATGATACACACTGACCACCACGGTGCAGATGCTCAATGCAGAAGCTGCCCCCTGGTGGTCAGCTGGGCTCATGGCTGGTGAGCGCAGCAGTGGTGGCAGGAGCCTCTCCCACCTCCGTGGCAGCACTAAGGAGCAGAGAGCCCGGCTTATGTCTGAGTGGCGCTCCCACATGGGTACAGGCCAGGCTGAGGGATCCACCACCCCAGTGCATGAATGTCATGCACTGGGCCTGTAGTTATGTATAACACACATATACTGTACATCCCAGTGAATTTGCAAGTTAATAATTTTTAACAACTTAATACAACTTGTTCAGAATTTAATTATATTCTACTACTAGGCCATTGCACTGGGCCTGACTCTTTGAGGAAAAAATGAACACATATTTTCAAAATTTCAAGGTTAGATAATAGTATTAATCATGACACTTATAAAGATATGCATACATTTTAGGAGGAAATTATAGTGACTTAGTGTACTCCCCCAAGATACTTTTTTATACTGCATAACTGCATAACCTTGGAAAGGCTTTTATTTATGTCTTTTGAGTTTTTCAATGAATTCAGAGTTTAAGGGGTCAGGAATTACCAGGATAAACACAGACATCACAAATGAAAATAGGCAGCTTTTTTCTACTCCTTGCTAATGAATTCCTAATAGCTCTTCGAGAACAAACTGAAGAGAAATCCATAGGGAAAACACTTCAGAGAATGTATCTGGGATATCAATAGGATAGTTGATGAGGTCAATTTGGGTTCACCATGAGGACGCAGAAAGGACACGACTAATTCTCTCTTCTGGTGTGGTCTTTTCAGATATTTTAATAGATATAAATCAAGCTTGAATTAATTACTGCCAAGTTCTTTAATGCTGCACTTATGATTCAATAATATAAGGCTAGCAAATTCCTGAAAGAAGGAAGAATCATGCAAATAAAATAAACAACAAAACTTTCCTTAGTGTGGCTGCTTTGATATCCATTATCCATTGACACCATAGAGCAATTTAACAATGACAAGAACAGCAACCAAAACAAGCTCTTCAAGGCTGCAGTGGCATGAACAATAAATTGTTTTTATATCTGGGGTGATTGGAAAGGTCCGAATCTTGGCTGGGATTACTCCCAGGTCTGGCTGTCAGTGCACCTATGCTGGCTTTGATGGGGAAAACTGGGGGAACGTGACTCTGATATCGCTGTTCCTTACCCTCCAGCAGAGTAGAGTAGCCTGAGTGTGTTCTCAAGGTGATGGCAGGAGAGAGCAAGCAGGAACATGTGAGTACTCTCTCAAGCCTTTTCTAATATAACAAATTAATATTTAATTTCCAAAGCACATCTAGATGCTAAGTCTGGAGTCAGATAAAAATAAGTGAAACAAAGTTATGAGCTATTAATTTAATCAATATTACTATGTTTTAAATATTCATCTTCATGAGGGTGTGTGTGCGTGGGCACATGCATGTGATAATTGAGGTTCTTACTTGAATGTTATATTAGTCAGGATCCCTTTGTTTGGTAGGAAAAAGTGAAAACAATTTCACTTATATGTGTGAAAAGCCTTGGTTTAAAATTAATATATTAGAACATTAATATTAAAATTAATATATTAGAAAATGCATTGTGTATTTCCCTAAATAATGATTTATTACTTTTTACCCTCTTGAAATTTAGATGCCAGAATGGGCTAGCTTTTGTAAAATTACTGCAGCCTAAGCTTACTTCCCTCCACTTACTACTGCTTTATTTCATCCTGAAGTTATTTGTGAAGAATAAAAGGAATGTGATAGCATTGTAGTATGCTCTTCACCACAATAACCAGTTTACCATCTTTGTCACAAGCTGGATAAAAATATGTCGATATTACTAAAAAGTCACTTGTTTCTGAGAGAATATGTGCAACTTTCACTAGAGTTGACAGCAGTCACAAGCTCCATATTTGTGAGATGAAACTCCCTTTATAGTCCCTTTTATTTTCTGTGACTATGTTGCTAAGATCTATAATTCCACTGTTTGGAAACCAACCTTCTTATCTATAAATGCCAGATGAAAATAAATTGTTCTTTATCAGTGAAATAAGGTATCTTTTAATTTCTTAAACCTACACTCTGACACAAGTTTCAAGGTTTTGTTTTTGTTTATTATTATTACTAGAGGTCCGGTGCACGAAATTTGTGCACTTGGGGGGGGGAGCGTCTCTCAGCCCAGCCTGCACCCTGTCCAATTTGGGACCCCTTGGGGGATGTCTGAGGGATTGGGCCTAAACTAGCAGTTGGACATCCCCCTCACAATCCAGGACCGCTGGCTCCTAACCACTCGCCTGCCTGCCTGCCTGATTGTTCCTAACCACTCCGCTGCCAGCCTGATTGACACCTAACCGCTCCCCTGCCAGCATGACTGACACCTAAATGCTCCCCTGCCAGCCCAATCACCCCTAAGTACCCTCCCCTGCCAGCCCGATCACCCCCAACTGCCCTCCCCTGCAGGCCTGGTTGCCCCCATAAACTCCTTGAATTCTTTTGGGGAAAACATTGTGATGCTATTATGAAAGCCTGAGCATGGGGAGCTTGTAGCGGTATTTAGGAGGAGTCCTTGAAAGTTAGTCCTTGAATTCTTATATATCATCAGTGCAATCACTGGGACCATTTTTCAAAGTCATTTCTGCTTTATGCCAGAGAGCTTTCAAATGGTAGCGTATAAAAGCAGTAGATATTAATTATATATCTTTGGATATTTTTAAGTGCAAATATAATGAGCCCAAGACCAGGTCACAGTGCACTTTATGTATATTAAATGTCATCATAAAGAAGGGAGATCTTCATACAAATTTCATGTGAAAGCATGGTTGGCCATAAACTGTATTTTAACTCAGGTCTTCATATACTTTGTCCTATTTCTAGTACAAAAGGATAATAAATCAACTGACCAATCCCCTTAGGCACAAAGTATAAGGATATTTTCACAGGCCTGTGTAGCATTCTATGATTAGATAGATAGAGATCATATTGGAAAGAGTAAAATTTCAAGCTGATGAGGGTATTTTTGCTGATAAAAAAAGGAGAGGAAATTGTAACTGAAAAATAAGGGAGTGAGAGCGTCATAGTGTAAAAATAAAATCTCATAGTGAAAGAATAAAGTTCCTATGGTAGTCATTGTGAAGTGTAGAACTAGTGAATTAAATCAATTTTGGCTTTCTAAAAATATAAACACAAAGTGAAAATTTTAATTTCATACACAATTTTTTAAAATAAACTGTAGCTTTTTCACATATTCAAGTATTTAAGCAGCTTTCCTTATCCTATTTTAAGTATGCTTCTGTTGACATTCAAAACGTTCTTTCATTATTGAATCTAACATACTTACAGTTGCAAATAATAATGTTCCTGTCAAAGTGTGCAAAGGGACAGTGTCCTGAAGAGTGCAATTCTTTGCTTCATTCTAAGTGAAAGTCATAGAATGCCCAGCCTAGCATCTTCTACAAGTACAACATGTGTTAGACATAAGACTGATAACAAAAAGAGAAATGAATACATGTTCTCCCAGGGAATTAGGGCTTCTGCAATACAGCCTGAGAGAAAGAAACACAGTTGCAGAGTCAGACAATTCTTTCTGACAAGCATATGATGAAATGTAAGAAAGTGTGTTGAGGTCAAAAAGTCAATACCTCCCTCAACAAAACCAAACAGCACAGATGAATAAATAAATAGGCTACCACTACGCTAGATTGATCAGATTAGCTTTTTAATTTTCAAAGCCAATTTAACAATGTCATCTTGATACCAAAAATGTAGGATGTTGAGCCTGAGCTCATTGTCTCATGGAAATCAAAGAATGAAATCACAGACAGAAACAGTTAGCAGGAGCAAAGTTTACTGAGAGCATTCATATGAATTACAGTCTATTAGTCCATATGTAGAGTCCCACATGGCCATAAGCCACCTGGGCGAAGGGGCTGTGCTCCCACCGCCACAGGAACATCAAGAATCCATGGTGCCCTGCACAGGGGAGAAGAGGGGAAAGAGGAAGGGCGGGTTTTTAATTTAGGGGGTGTAGACAGCCTTGCTAGCTCCTTATTGGTCCTTTTTATGCCTCTGGCAAGCACCCTTTCTTCCCCGCCCAGTTAGAGTGCCTTAGTAACTGCACCTAGTTGGGCTCCCAGGTTTCATTTTCCCTTCCCATGGTCCCACCCTATCTACTTAGCTTCCCTCTGTCTTCTCATTCTTGGAGCTGAGTACTGAAGCACACTTGAGGTCAGAACCTAAATCTCTTGAAGAAGTCCTCAACTTCAGATTAATGGATTCTGAACTGCCTAGCCTCCCAAGGTCACCGATCCTCTTGTAGAACCTGGAGAATTTGTGAATCTGTAAAACTATAGGTTGACACTTCTCTGACCTGTTTGACCTTCAAATCTAAGCTAAGCATAATTTCTGAGCAGATAATGCTAACTCAGTGTATTTATTTGAAAAAGCTCATTGGGTCAGTAACTTTAAGGGCTTATGTTTCAATTCATAGGACACAGAATATTTTACATTTCAGCAAGAAGGAATTGATTGTTACAAGATTTTGCAAGTATTCTACGTGTCAGTCTATGATGTAATAAAAAGAGCCCCAAATTGCAAAGGATTATAATACATGTAGCAAAACCTTCACTTGTGGATTGCATTTGTAAAACTTAAGCCACTTATACTGTCTTGTGTTTTTTATAAAATTTTCATTAATATTGGACAATACATTAAATATTATACTTCTAAATGAAGTTAGGACCTTAGATGTTTTGTTATCTGCATATAATAAAAATCATATCAGTGGTTTTAGCTTTATATCTATGGATCATATTTTTATACTAGAGGCCCAGTGCATGAAATTTGTGCACGGGGGTGTGTCTCCCGCAGCCTAGCCTGCACCCTCTCCAATCTGGGACCCCTCGAGGAATGTCTGAATGCCTGTTTAGGCCCAATCCCGGTAGGATTGGCCCTAAACGGGCAGTCGGACATCCCTCTCACAATCCAGTACTGCTGGCTCCCAACTGCTCACCTGCCTGCCTTCCTGATTGCCCCTAACCGCTTCTGCCTGCCAGCCTGATCACCCCCTAACCACTCCCCTGCCAGCCTGATTGATGCCTAACTGCTCCCCTGCCAGCCCTTTTGCCCTTAACTGCCCTACCCTGCAGGCCTGGTCACCCCTAACTGCCCTCCCCTGCAGGCCCGGTTGCCCCCAACTTCCCACCTCTGCCAGCCCGGTCATCCCTAACTGACCTCCCCTGCAGGCTTGATCGCCCCCAACTGCCCTCCCCTGCTGGCCTGATCGCTCATAACTGCCCTCCCTTGCAGGCCTGGTCCCTCCCAACTGCCCTCCCCTGCTGGTCATCTTGTGGTGGCCATCTTGTGTCCACATGGGGGCAGCCATCTTGTGTTGGAGTGATGGTCAATTTGCATATTATTCTTTTATTAGATAGGATAGAGGCCTGGTGCACCTGTAGGGGCCAGCTGGTTTGCCCTGAAAGGTGTCCTGGATCTGGGTGGGGGTTCCCTTGGGGTGTGGGGCAGCTTGGGCAAGGGGCCTGTGGTTGTTTGCAGGCCGGCCATGCCCCTAAGCAACCCAAGCGGAGGCCCTGGTATCTGGGATTTATTTATCTTCTATAATTGAAACTTTGTAGCCTTCAGTGGAGGCCCGGGCAGGCCAGGAACTTTGCTTCCTCCATTGCCAGGGAAACCCAAGCCTCCTGCTCACTCTGTGGCCACAGCCATCTTGGTTGGGTTAATTTGCATACTCACTCCTGATTGGCTGCTGGGCATGGCTTGTGGGTATAGCAGAGGTGCGGTCAATTTGCATATTACTCTTTTATTAGATAAGATTTTGTTTATTTAGACACTATAAATTATTATGGTGCAGCCTTCTTTCAGTCAATTCCAGGGACCTTTCAAGAGATTAATATTCTATACATTATCCAGTTACATTTCTCTCACTTTTAAAAAAAGTCTTTATTGTTGATAGTATTACCTATGTCCCCTTTTCCCCTCACTGTTACCCTCTAGGCCACCCCTGCCCCAGGTCTTTACCACCAAGGATTATACATATATGTATATAAATTCTTTGGTTAATCTCTCCCCACCCACTTACCCACCCCAGCCTTCCTTCTGAAATTCCACACTCTGTTCCATGCTTCTATGCCTCTGGATCAATTTTGTTCTTCACTTTATTTTGTTCATTAGACTCCACATATGAGTTAGATTATGTGATACTTGTCTTTCTCTGACTGGCTTATTTCCCATAGTATAATACCCTACAGGTCCCTCCATGAATCTCAAAGGGTAAGAGATCCTTATTTTTTACTGCATAGTATTCATGGTGTAAATGTATCACAGCTTTTTTATCCACTCATCTACTGATGGACAATTGGGCTGTTTCCAGCTTAGCTATTGTAAATTTTGCTGCTATGAACATAGGGGTGCATACATTCTTTCTAATTGATGTTTCAGGTTTCTTAGGATACATTTCTAGAATTGGGACCACTGGGTCAAATAGAAGCTCCATATTCCATTTGTTTTAGAAAACTCCATACTCTTTTCCATAATGGCTGCACCAGTCTGCACTCACATCAACAGTATACTAAGGTTCCATTTTCTCCACATCCTTGCCTGCACTTGTCATTAGTTGATGTGTTGATGGTAGCCACTCTGACAGGTGTGAGGTGATACCTCATTGTCATTTTAATTTGCATCTCTCTGATGATCAGTGACTGAACATTTTTTCACATTTCTCTTTGCCATTTGTATGTCCCCTTTGGAGAATTGTCTATTTAGGTCTTTTACCCATTTTCTGAAAATATTTATTGTTGAAAGTATTACATTTGTCTCCTTTTTACCCCATTTGTTCTCTCCTAGCCCACTTCTACCTCCCTCTCCTCCCCCAGCACAGGCCCCCACCCCTCTATTCTCTGTGTCCATTGGTTATGCTTATAAGTATGCATACAAGTCCTTTGGTTGAACCCTTAACCCCTCTTCCCACCCTCCCCTGCCTTCCATCTGAGGGTGATGGTCTGTTAGATGCTTCTATGTGTCTAGATCTATGTTTGTTCATCAGTCTATATTGTTCATTATATTCCACAAATGAGTGAGATTATGTGATACTTATCTTTCTCCAACTGGCTTATTTTGCTTAGCACAATGCTCTCCAGGTCCATCCATGCTGTTCCAAATAGTAAGAGTTCCTTTTTTACAGTATTGTAGTATTCTATTGTGTAGATACACCACCATTTTTTAATCCACTCATCTGCTGATGGGCATTTAGGCTGTTTCCAAATCTTAGCTATTATAAATTGTGCTGTTATAAACATAGAGGGACATATATTCTTTATGACTGGTGTTTATGATTTCTTGAGATATATTCCTAAAAGTGGGATTACTGGGTCAAATGAGAATTCAATTTTTAATTTTTTTAGGAAACTCCATACTTTTTTGCACAGTGGCTGCACCAGTCTGCATTCTCACCAGCAGAGTATGAAGGTTCCTTTTTATCCACATCCTAGTCAGCATTTGTCTTTGTTGATTTATTGACCATAGCCACTCTGACAGGTGTGAGGTGGTATTTCATTGTCATTTTAAATTGCATCTCTCAGATGATTAGAGAGTTTGAGCATTTTTTTTTCATATGCCTCTGGCTTTCTGTATGTCCACTTTTGAAAAGTGGCTATTTAGGTATTTTGCCCATTTTTTCATTGGATTGTTTATCTTCCTTTCGTTAAGTTGTATGAGTTCCATATAAGTTTTGGAGATTAAACCCATATCAGATGTCACATTGGAAAATATGTTCTCCCATGAAGTTGGCTTTGTTGATATTTTTGCTGTGCAGAAACTTTTTATTTTGATGTAATCCACTTGTTTATTTTCTCCTTAGTTTCCATAGTCCTAACAGATGTGTCGGTAAACATATTGCTACAAGATAAGTCTGATATTTTGCTGCCTATGGATTCTTCTAAGATTTTTATGGTTTCCTGTCTTACATTTAAGTCTTTTATCAATTTTGAATTTATTTTTGTGTATGGAGTAAGTTAGTGGTCTAATTTCATTTTATTGGATGTATCTGTCCAATTTTCCCAACACCATTTATTCAAGAGACTGTCTTGACTCCATTGTAATGCTCTTGCCTCCTTTGTCAAATATTAATTGAGCATAATGGCTTGGGTCAATTTATGGGTTCTCTGTTCTGTTGCATTGATTTATACGTCTGTTCTTGTGCCAGTACCAGGTTGTTTTGCTTACAGTGGCATTGTAGTATATCATAATATCTGGTTTTCTGAAACTTCCAACTTTCTCAAGATTGTTGTTGCTATTTGGAGTCTTTTTTAGTTCTATATAAATTTTTGGAGCATTTGTTCTAGATCTTTGAAATAGGCCATTGGTAATTTAATAGGGATTCCATTGAATCTATAGACTGATTTGGGTAGTATGGACATTTTAATAATGTTAATTATACCAATCCATAAACATGGTATATTCTTTCACTCTATCTCTTATTTTAATATCTTGTTCTTTTCTGATTACAAGTCTTTTACCACTTTAGTTATTTATTCTTTAGTATCTTAATTTTTATGTTGCAATGGTAAATATGGTTGTTTGTTTAGTTTCTCTTTCTGATAATTCATTATTTGTGTATAAAAATGATTTCTGGGTGTTAATTTTTTATCCTGCTACATTTACAAATTCATTTATTAAATCTAGTACTTTTTTGGTGGAGACTTTAGGGTTTTCTATCATATCATTTGTCAATAATGAGAGTTTTACTTCCTCCTTTCCAATTCGGATGTCTTTTATTTCTTCTTCTTGTCTGAACTCTGTGGCTAGGACTTCTATTTCTATGTTGAATAAAAATGGTGAAAGCAAACATCCTTGTCTTGTTCCTGTTCTTAGAGGAGATGGTTTTAGTTTTTGACCATTATGTATGACGTTTGCTGTAGATATTTCATATACAGCTTTTATTATGTTGAGATATGTCCCTCTGTTCCCACTTTGCTGAGATTTTTTTAATCAAAATTGGTGTTGGATTTTGTCGCATGCTTTTTCTGAGTCTAGTTATCTGATCATGTGATTTTTGTCTTTCAATTTGTTTACATGATATATAACATTTGTTGATTTGCGAATATTTTACCAGCCTTGCATCCCTGGATAAAATCCCACGTGGTCAGTGTGTATGATCTTTTGAACATATTGCTGAATCTGATTTGCTAATATTTTTTTGAGAATTTTATCATCTATGTTCATCAGGAATATTGGCCTGTAATTGTTATCTTCCTTTGTGGTGTATTTATCTGGTTTTGTTATTAGGATAATGCTGGCCTCATAAAAAGAGTTTGAAAGTATTCTTTCTGCTTGGATTTTTGGAATAGTTCAAGAGGATAGGTGTTAGTTGTTCTTTGAAGGTTTGGTAAAACTCCCCTGTGAATCCTTCTAGACAAGGACTTTTTTTTTTTAATCTTCATCCTAGATTATGTTTCCATTGACTTTAAAGAGAGTGGAAAAGATAGGGAAAGACAGAAAGATACATCAATGTGAGATAAACACATCACTTGGTTTCCTCCTGCATGCATTCTGACCAGGACCCATGCTGGGGAGAAGCCTGCAACTGAGGTATGTGCCCTTGACTGAAATCAAACCCAAGACCCTTGGGTCTGCAGGCCGATGTTCTATCCACTGAGCCAAGCAGGCTAGGGCTGGACCAGGACTTTTATTTGCTAAGATTTTTTATATTACTGTTTCAATTTTGTCAGTTGTTATTGTCCTTTTCAGAGGATGGTCAGTGCGCTCTCACAGGGGGAGTGCCACTCAGCAGAAGCTGGGCTCATGGCTGGTGAGAGCAGCTGTGGTGGCAGGAGACTAGCCCACCTCTCGCCAGCACTAAGCCATCAGTTGGACATCCTCTGAGGGCTTCAGGACTGCGAAAGAGCACAGGCCGGGCTGAGGGACGCCCCCCTCCCCAGTGCATGAATGTCATGCACCAGGCCTCTAGTTTTTTAATAATATTCTGTTTAGCCTCCATGAATGTGAATGTTTTTACTGTAGTTGATATCTAATTTCACTCCATTGTAAAATATGAAGATGTTTGATATGATTTCAATCTTCTTGAACTTAGACTTTTTTTGTGTCCCTAACATGTGGTTTATCTTTGAGAACAACCTGTGTGCACTAGAGAAGAATATATATTCTATAGCTTTGCCATGAAATGTCAATTAAATTCATTGATTCCGTGTGTCATTTAGAATCACTGTTTCCTTGTTAATTTTTTGTCTTTTAGATCAATCCAGTGAAGTCAGTGGGTTGTTAAAGTTTCTCCTATGACTGTATTACTGTCAATCTCTCCCTTAAAATATTTCAGAACTTATTTTTTAATATATTTTGATGCTCTGATATTGGGTACATATGAGTTTACCAGGGTTATATTTTCTTGTTGGATCAATCCCTTTAGGATTATGTACTGAACTTCATTGTCTCTTGTGATGGCTTCATTTTGAAGTCTACTTTGCCAGCTATGAGTATTGCAGTGCCATCTATTTGCTCTTTTCCATTTGCCTTGAAAAAAAAAATTCATCCCTTCCCTCTAATCATGTGTGACTTTTGTTCTAAGGTTGGTCCCTGTAGATAGCAAATAATAGGGTCATGTTTTTGTATCCATTCAGCTACCCTATGTCTTTTGATTGGAACATTTAATCCATTTACATTTAAGGTTATTGATAGGTACTTATTTATTGCCATTTTAATTCCTTATACCTATATTTCTCTATATATTTCTTCTCATTGCAGCAGTCTCTTTAGCATTTCTTGCAGTGCTGGTGTGGTGGTGATAAACTCCTTTAGCTTTTTTTGTCGTCTCTAAATGCCTTTATTTCACCACCTATTTTGAATGATAGCCTTGCTAGATATAGTAATCTTGGTTGCAAATCCTTGCTTTTCATTATGTTGAACACTTCAGGCCATTCCCTTCTGGCCTGTAAAGTTTCTGACAAAAATTAGCTGATAGCGTTATGGGACCTCCATTGTAGGAAACAAATAGCTTTTCTCTTGCTGCCTTTAAGATTCTCTCTTTGTCTAATTTTTAGCATTTTAATTATGATGCATCTGGGCATGGGCCTGTTTGGGATCTTCTTGCCTGAGACTCTCTGGGCCTCTTGAACTTGTGTGACTTTTTCCTTCACCAGTTTAGGGAATTTTTCTGCCATTATTTCTTCAAACATGTTCTCTATTCCTTGCTCACTTTCTTTCCCTTCTGACACTCCTATGATATGAATATTGTTATGTTTCATGTTGCCCCACAGCTCCCAGAAGCTATCCTCCTGTTTTTTAATTGTTTTTTTTTTCTTTTTGGTTCTCTAATTGAGTGATTTTTTTTTTACCCTGTCTTCTAACTCACTGATGTGATCCTTGGCTTCCCCTGTGTATAATATGCTGTGTATTCCTTCTACTGTATTCTTTATTAGTGCTATGTCATTCTTCATTTCTGACTGCTCTTTTTTTACAGTTACTATACCTTTTCTCATGCTGTTGAGCATCCTTGTAATAATTATTCTGAATTCCATATTTGATAAATTCCTTATCTTGATTACATTTAGCTCTTCTGGAGAATTAGCTTGTTCCTTTATTTGGGTTTTGTTTATCTGTGTTTATTTTATTTATTTATTTTTTAATTTAATTTTTATTTATTTATTTTTTTTGTATCCCCATTTTGGCTGCCTGTATGGGTTTGTGTTTATGTATTAGGTATATCTGCCATGACTCCCAATCTCTAGTGCAGGACAATATCAGACAATATTTGTGACTGGCCCTTTTTTGTGAGTACACTTTTTGGAGCAATCACCCATCCACAGCTTGTGTCTCCCTCTGTTGGGGCTGGTTGCCTTTGGATAGAACTAAGATGTTCATCAGGGTCTGCTTTTCCTAGCCCCAGGCCCAGAAGGAGATCAGGCAAAGATGCAAAGCCTCCAGAGATCTGCCTCTGCCTACAGTCAGATTATTATTCACTCTTGATTAGTCTTGGGCTATCAAACACTGGGTGGGGAGAGAGGTTTCCCAACAGGGTAGGGGAATTTTTTCTGCCTGTAAGGTAATTGTTATTCTCAACCTCTTAATGGGCCTTGGAAACTCCACAATGGGTTTTCTAATAGGGTTGTGCAATTGCTTACCCCCCAAGAAAAAGCTTCCTGGATAGTAAAGCTCTGCAGGGAAAGATGTTCTCTGTAGTATGAGGGAATGGCTCATCACAGGAAACCGGTGCGTCTGCCTTCTGAGCTCTAAACCAAGAGCCCCCAACACTTGTTTCTGTTCACACAGCTCCAGTACACTCTGCCCTCCTTCTGCCAGAGCCCAAGGTGAATGGTTGCACACAAAATTTTGTGAATTTGCCCTTTAAGAGGGTGCCTGAATTGTAATTTTGCAAGTCTTGTCTCATAAGGCTGTCTCCAGCACAGAAGTTCTCCTGGCGTAGACACAGCTGATCCTCACAGCCAACTGGCTTGGAGGTCAATTCCTCCCAGTGATACCAACAACAATTAAGACTTAACTACAACAAGGCTGTACACACAGTCCACAAAGGGGTGCACCAAGAGTGTCCACCTCAGGTAACTGGGGGTGCTGACCCACTGGGCCATATAGGACACCTAGCACATAAAGCTACCCTACCAACTCAGGGAATCAGCGAAAATGAGGAGACAAAGAAACAGATCACAAACAAAAGAAATGGAGGAAAACAAATGACTGGCTATAGAATTCAAAACCATGGTTATAAGGTTTTTCAAGAATTTCCTAGAAAAGGCCGATAAATTTTGCACATCCTCGAGGATGTGCAAAAGGACCAACTAGAAATTAAACATACACTGACTGAAATAAAAAAAAATATTATACAGAGGCCCAATAGCAGACTAGAGGAACGCAAGAATCAAGTCAAAGATTTGAAATGCAAAGAGCAACAAACACTCAACTGGAAAAGCAAAAAGAAAAAAGAATCCAAAAATTTGAAGATAGTGTAAGAAGCCTCTGGGACAACTTCAAGCGAACCAACATCAGAATTATGTGGGTGCCAAAAAAAGAGAGAGAGCAAGTTACAGAAAACCTATTTGAAGAAATAATAACTGTAAACTTCCCCCATCTGGTGAAAGAAATAGACTTACAAGTCCAGGAAGCGCAGAGAACCCCAAACAAAAGGAATCCAAAGAGGACCACACCAAGACACATCATAATTAAAATGCCAAGGGCAAAAGACAAAGAGAGAATCTTACAAGCAGCAAGAGAAAAACAGTTAGTTACCTACAAGGGAGCACCCATACGATTATCAGCTGATTTCTCAACAGAAACTATGCAGGCCAGACAGAAATGGCAAGAAATATTCAAAGTGATGTATAGCAAGAACCTACAACCAAGATTACTCTACCCAGCCAAGTTATCATTCAGAATTGAAGGTCAGATAAAGAGCTTCACAGATAAGAGAAAGCTAAAGGAGTTCATCACTGCCAAACCAGTATTATATGAAATGCTGAAAGGTATTCTTTAAAAAGAGGAAGAAGAAGAAAAAGTAAAAATAAAAATTATGAACAACAAATACATATCTATCAACAAGTAAATCTGCCGAAACCGGTTTGGCTCAGTGGATAGAACGTCGGCCTGCGGACTGAAAGGTCCCAGGTTCGATTCTGGTCAAGGGCATGTACCTTGGTTGCGGGCACATCCCCAGTAGGGGTTGTGCAAGAGGCAGTTGATCGATGTTTCTCTATCATCTATGTTTCTAACTCTCTATCCCTCTCTCTTCCTCTATGTAAAAAATCAATAAAATATATTAAAAAACAACAACACACAAGTAAATCTAAAAATCAAGTGAATTAAAAATCTGAGGAACAGAATAAACTGGTGAATATAATAGAATCAGAGGCATAGAAAGGGAGTGGACTGTTAATTCTCAGGGGGAAATGGGTGTGGGTGGTACGGGAAGAGACTGGACAAACATCGTACACCTATGGATGAGGACAGTGCGGGGGGAGATAAAGGCAGGGGGTGGGGTGGGAACCAGGTGGAGTGGAGCAATGAGGGGAAAAAGGAGAAACAATTGTAATAATCTGAACAATAGAGATTTATTAAATTAAAAAAAAAGATCTGAGTTTGGGTGGTGGGCACATGGTGCAATATATAGATCTTATAACACAGAAACACACTTCTGAAACATATATGATCACGTTGACCAATTTCACCACAATAATTTTAATTTAAAAATTCCCAGGTTATTAACCTTACTGTTTCCTCAATCAGCCTCATTTCTGAAATTGTAAATTTAATGTGTTAGAAATGGAATCTCTATATCCATTCACCACATAATTCTTCATTATTTATTCCTATACTCATATCTCCTTATTTACTTATATTAACATTTGGTACACAATATTTACTTGATATCATGGATGTATGAACTATTAAATACTGTGTAAACATGTTATTAAACCTAAGGGCACTATCTTTGGACAATATCACCAACATGGTAAACATGAATATTTAAAAGTTTTTAGAAACACCTGCCACTACTTCCAAATTTCCATAATTTCCAGTGGTGTAAATAGTCTCTCAGTGGAAGCTGATATTCTAATTCTACTTTCAGCAGTAACTCTAGACTAATGATGTGAGAAAGACATAGAATATGCAGAAATGATTTGAATGTATTTCATTCAGAAGAAACTAAATAATAGAGCACCTCTATTTGAATTTGAAAATGCCTTTCACACGTATTCTGATATTTTCTCTGCTTCTTTTACAGATATTTTATACATGTTTGAATTATTATTAAAAATCTATGTGTATAGAAAATAAATGTATATTGAATTATATTCTTATTTTTAATATTAAAGGAAGATTTCACAAAATACATTCCTATCTTCTGAGTTTGCTAGTTGAAATATGCAATTAATACCAATTTGGGGGAAAATAATTTTTTGTAAAAGTATTTGGGGACTGATATTAACTAGACTTATTATTGTGATGATCTTTTGCAATATATACAAATATCAAATCATTATGTTGTATAATCAAATCTAATACAATGTTATATGTCAATAACACCTCAATAAAAAAAAATGAAGGTATATAAACACACATACACACACAAACAATTCAGAGAATCAAAGGTTTACCTTATGAAACACTCTAATTTTGTCAGTGGAACACTAGCAACTTTGACCAGAAATATTATATGTTTACTATTATTTACTCTTAAATACGAGTTACTTTCAGTATTATTGTCAGTGCATATAAACTTCATTAATTATTCTACCCTGCTTTATCTCCTTATTCTGCTTCATTTAATTTCATAGTGACACATATTATATATTTGTTTGTTTATTTTCTGTATCCTTCCAAAAATCAAAGTTCAAAATGGCAGGGGATATTTTGATATTATAGTGCTTATCAGGATGGCCAGGAAATAATATTTGAATGAATAAACATATCCCCTGGTTGAAGTAATTCATTCAGAAGTCAATAATTATTGAGAATTATTTGACAATCATTTAATATTATTTTTATACAAAATGATATGGCATATATTTTAAAAAGTTTGTTTTGTATGCAAAACTATTATTGACTACTAACTTTGAAGATTATTCCTTTTTCCCAAGTCATCAAGGACAATGTTAAAAATGAGCACAATCCAAACAAGATTAGATGGCCAAAGAGCACATGCACCTGAACACTTGGAGTAGTGTTCACTGGAGAAAATTTATGACCTAATATCAGTAGCAGTTAACCCACTCTTGACCATAACAATCTGGCAACTCAGAGATCAGCTTCTGGGATAGTGATCTCAAACCCTGGGATTTATGCATTTTAAGTTCATGATTGGGAAGCATTGGTCATTCTTGCCCTTCAGAGTATGGATAAGGATTGCAGAGCTGTATGGCCTATAGAAACTTGACTGTACTCCATCCTGCCTATTCAGTATGTGGTTGGCAATAGCACCCACCACTCCTATGTCCTGGATCAGGGATTGGTGTCTTGTGTGTAATTTGGCAAGGTAATGGTAGGATTTCCCACATCTTCCTATATTTTGGCATAATTGGTGAAAAATGTGTATTGGAGTTACCAACATTCATGTGTCGTGGTTGACGAAAACTATATAGTTTCTTTGTAGCTTTGTAAAAGACTTCTTTCTTTTCTTACAGTCTAACCTAAAGATGATGAATTTTGGCCAAATTAATCCTTACCACTCAATAAAATATAAAATTGATGATGCTAGTACACAAGACATAAAGAATGTAGAATGCAGAAGAGAGATGAAGTTTGAATTAGAGGGATTCAGAAAATAGAATATGAATTGTTTTCAAAAATAGTCTACGTATGAAAGGCAATTTATAGATTTTTCCAAATTTGCATAGATTCTACCCATTTGCATTAAATTATTAATATGTCATGAGATAAAAAATTCTAATTTACTAATAATCAGAAATGTTTAATTCAATTATGCTGTAGAAAAATATAAATTATGTTTCTTTTCTCTATAGAAAATAATATCACATCTATTATTTAATTAAAATAGTAAAAACAATTATATTAAATAATCTAAATATCTCACCCTGGCTGGTGTGGCTTAGTTGGTTGGAGTGTCATTCCATAATTCAAAAGGTGCTGGGTTTGATTCCCGGTCAGAGCACTTAACCAGGTTGTGGATTCCATCCCAATTTGGGGTACTTGCAGGAGGAAACCAATTATTGTTAATCCTCATAGGTGAATATATTTTCCATTGATTTTTAGAGAGAGTAGAAGAGAGTGAGCAAGGGGGAGAGAGAGAAAAAGAGAGAAAAACAGAGACAGAGACACAGAAGGGAGGAGAAAGAGAAACATAAATGTGAGAGAGACATATCAATTGGTTGCCTCACGCAGGAATTCTGACTGGGTTTGAGATTGAACCTGCAACCCAGGCACGTGCCCTTGACTGGAAATCAAACCTGCAATCATTTGCTGTGTGGGTCAACACTCTAGCCACTGAGAACATTGGCCAGAACTATTTGTTTCCTTTTAACATTTGTAATTTATTGTGATATACCATCTCATTTTAAATAGTTATACATATTTATATATAACTTTATAATCTACATCTGTATTTGTTTTTTTTTTTTTAATTCCATAAAACCTGGATTTAGCCCTATTATTAAAACACCAGAGGCCCAGTGCACGAAATTTGTGCACTCAGGGGGAAGGGGTCCCTCAGTCGGGCCTGCACCCTCTCTCAGTCCAGGAGGCCTTGGGGGATGTACGACTGATGGTTTAAGGTGGCAGTTGGACATCCTTAGTGCTGCCATGGAGGCAGGAGAGGCTCCTGCCATGGCGGCTGTGCTCACCAGCCGTGAGCCCAGCTCAGGTCTTCTGGCTGAGTGTCGCGCCCCCTGTTGGAGTGCACTGATCACTAGGAGGCAGTTCCTGTATTGAGCATCTGCCCCCTGGTGGTCAGTGCACATAATAGCGACTGGTAGTTCCACTGTTCGGTCAATTTGTATATTAGCCTTTTATTGTATAGGATTTTAAATTAATAATTTTAGCTTATCTATAGTTAAAATTGTTTTCAATTTGTGTATGAAAAACTTATTTTTTAACGTGACTCAAATTTCAAAATACATGGCCAAATGGACACTTTTTATTCAATAAATTTTTAATCTTTCTGTTCCTCAACAGAATGCAATATCCCTTTTGTACAGTCACCTTAAATTTGAACTTGTAGTTTCCTATTTCATCTAAGATAAGGGGTAGGACTGTCATATATATCACCTCCAACCTGCTGTAGCGTAAAGGATAAAGGTTATATCCTCTCGGAAATGAAAATGTCAAATATCAAAGTTAGGTTCAATTATCTCTGAAAAGAGATTTCTACAAATGGGCAATCTATAGTAGTGAAATTCACATGATAAAATTATAAACAGTTCTAGTTTTTATATTAACACTGAAAAGGCATATGATACTGTATAAATTTCAGAGGAATAACACAAAGACAATACATGAAATTCACTAATATGGGTGCAACTTATTTGGATAATCATCATTTAAAGTAAATATTTTATATAAAATATATTATATATATTGGTTAAAAGTGTGAGTATAAAATATACTACACAACATTTGAATTTAATATCAACAGCAAACTATTCATCATTGTTTATCTAGGGTTGTCTACAACAATCTATAATAATGTTTTTATTTCAATATTGAGTTAGGACTTTAGGAAATTAATTAATTGCTAATTCACTTCCATCATAGGTCTCTTTTACTTTCTCAGATGGAGTTCTGGAAACTATGGAGGTAGTGTCTGATGCCTTTGTGCACTCAATAAAAGTCTCTTGCCTTATTTGCCTTCACAAATCATTTGTATATATACAGTGTCATCTTTCAATTACGATAGTTATTTCAATACTTAAAAACTACTATATATGCATATATTCATAATCTAATTTTTTTTTCTGTTAATTCTCACCCGAGGATATTTTTCCATAGATTTTTAGAGAGAGCAGAAAGGAGGTGGAGAGACAGAGAGAGAGAGAGAAACATCTCTATGAGAGACACACATCAATTAGTTGCCTCTCACAAATGCCTGGACCAGGTCGGGGGATCAAGCTTTCAACTGAGATACGTGCCCTTGACCAGGAACTGCACCTGGGACCTTTCAGTCCATGGACCAATGCTCTATCCACTGAGCAAAACTGGCTAGGGCTAGCCTAAAATTTTTGAAAAAAGAAAGTACAGAAGATTTTTTTTTAGTTTCCCTGGGTATTTCAATATTTGATGAAAACAAATAGAATAAATGAGAATGTAGGAACTTTCCTACTCATGAATGACACTCACAATGTGCATTACTTCGAGTACCTGGAGTCTTGAAAATCCTCCTTCCCAGGATTAGCTATGTTAATGACCATGCTGCTAAATGTGTAGTTTGCTCCTTGTTTAAATTGTTAAGCAACTGTGAAATTTTTAAATTTAGGGGGGAGAATGGATATTGAAGAGACCTTGTATAACCTACAAATTTAAACAATTCAATTAAATAAATTCTTTATTGACCACTTAATGTTTTTCTAGACTTAAACTGGTTAGGAAAACCCACTGATTGGGCATCTCTAGTTTCATATGTAGTCAGAAAAGTGAGGCATGTCAACATCAATTATATTATATTCAATATTAAAATATTAACACACTTACACTATATATATATATATATATATATATATATATCCTTTTTAAAATACACAGTTGAACATTTAAATGCATTTGCAAAGAAATTAAGTGACTAAGATTAAATATTGCTAATTTCTTGTTTCAGCTTTCCAATGGAATTACTAACCAATTCACCTGAGTTGACTAGGATATCCATAAATGCTATTGTATAAAATATATTACAAAACTACTTAAGACAGAGTCCAGCTTTTATGAAATTATAATAACATACATTTTCTTGAAAATATTCTGAAATATTGATCACATATATTAGTAGTAATCAAGAAATGCTAGAAACACCAATCAGAAAGGATATATGCACCCCTACGTTCATAGCAGCACAATTTACAATAGCTAAGATTTGGAAACAACCCAAATGCCCATCAGCAGATGACTGGATTAGAAAACTATGGTACATCTACACAATGGAATACTACCCTGCTATAAAAAAGAAGGAATTCCTACCATTTGCAGCAGCATGGATGGAACTGGAGAGCATTATGCTAAGTGAAATAAGCCAGGCAATGAAAGAAAAATACCACATGATCTCACTCACTTATGGAAAATAAAGAACATTATAAGCTGATGAACAAAAAGATAGATACAGAGGCAGTAAAGCATCGAACAGACTGTCAAATTACAGCGGGAAGGCTGGGGAGTGTTGGGGAGGGGGGAAAAGAGATCAACCGAAGGACTTGTATGCATGCATATAAGCACAACCAATGGACACAAGACACTGAGGGGGTGGTGGGATGAGGGCATGCGGCAGGGGGTAGGGGAGGCTGGGGTAAGGTCACTGGGGAAAAAAAGGATATATATGTACTATTATATGTAATACTTTAAACAATAAAATAAAAAAAAATAAAAAACAAGAGACAAAGAAGGACCCAGCGACTCCAGGTCTGAGTATTTATCAGAAGAAACTGAAAATACTAAATAAAAAAGGCATATACATCAAAAGAAAAAAAAGAAGAAATGCTAAAGGTCAATATAGTTTTTTAAATGAACATACCAGATATCTAATAAAGAATGATATATTTTTATATTTCTTACTTCACATCTTAATGAAAAAGAAGATAATTTACTCTATTTTTAAGCACATTTATAATATGCATATAAACTACAGCAGGAATAAAGAAACTATTTTTGTTTGTTACTTGTTAACATATTACCACGCCCCCCCCCCTTCCATGTCACATAAATAATCATATTTCCCCAAGCAGCATTATGTTAAGAGATCAGACAGTTTAATACTAAGACAACTTTATTTGGGATTCCCTAAGCAACTAACCAGAACTAATTCTTTACCAAAGGTCAGGAGATTACTTATTATTTGGTACAAATGGCTAAACTAGAGGATTTTGATCCTCAGAGATGCCCTGGAAAATAAACCCACGAAAGTATTCCAGTAGCTTCAGTAACATGATTTTGTATCAGAAAATAACCTTAAATATCGGGTACATCCGAACTGTTAATACAAAATATCTAAGTAAAATGTTCTTTCTATGGGGTTACTCAAACTGGTCTACAGAGGAAAGCAGAAGTGACAAGCTACATTTGCAGTCTACAAATTAAATATCTTCTATAAGCTATTAATTGTTAGTATTCATTTTACTCAGGAAAAGTCTATATACAACTCATCTCAGGCCTGGAAATAACTCATCTACTGCCCTAGAAATAAAGACTGCTTCCCTGGGCATCTCAATTGACCATGAACCTGGAGTTTTGGATGACTTACTATTCTGAACTTCACAGAGCAAATACTGTCTTTTCTTCAGTAAGTGTTTGTTCTTGATATTTATTCTGGTGAAAATGCCTACCTCAAAATATAATATATCCTACAAACCCTTGTTTTATTTTATTTATATGATAATTTGAGATGTAAAACTTTAAAAGTAGTATTTAAAATTTGAAATAATTTTAGTGGTTCATTTATATCAGGAAATTTCTCAATCATAGAGAAGGCAAAATTATAAATCAAGTAAGTTTAATTACTGCAGGTAAGAGTTTGTACAATTTTACAAGGGTCACTGGTATTTTTGAGTATTATTTTAGTATAAAAATTAATATGTAATTATGGATATTCATTCCCCAGAATATTGCATTTGAATAAATATTTTTCAATTTAATAATATAGTAGTCATCTGAGTGGTTGATAACTGAACTTGTATTTTACTCAAAAAACTCAATAATGGAGGAAGGGAAAGTGAAAAATATATATAACAAATAAAAAAAATTCTGAAAGTATTTGAATTATATCCTAACCTTTGGCTTAATTTCTCCTTGAAAATTATTTTATTTTATTATTCAAATATACTACTCTATAAACATGCACCTAATAAGATATCCATAAAACATTAATCTATAAAACACTACTTTTTCAAATTTAATCTTAAATAAATTGTAGGAAAATTAACTGGTCTAAGATTAAACATGAGTGGACTCTTATTCAAGCTTTTCTGTTGAAAGATTAAATGATATTTAATATGTATCTATTTAGAATATTTAATAAAATATCTTACAAAATTACTTAAATTTAAAAAAAACAGCTACAGAGCAGTGAAATACTTTCCTAAATATATCATATATATGTAGATAATGTATATACTCATTCTATATAATAAAAGGCTAATATGCAAATCGACCGAACAGTAAAATGACAGGTCACTATAACTTGCACTGACCACCAGGGGGCAGATGCTCAATGCAGGAGCTGCCCCCTGGTGGTCAGTGTGCTCCCACAGGGAGAGTGCTGCTCATCCAGATATCAGGTTCACGGCTGGCAAGTGCAGTGCAGTGTCAGGAGCCTCTCCCGCCTCACAGCAGCGCTAAGGATGTCTGACTGCCGGCTTGAGTCTGCTCCCAGTGGGGAGTGGGCCTAAGCCATTAGTTGGACATCCCCCGAAGGCTCCTGGAGTGTGAGAGGGCACAGGCCAGGCTGAGGCACCCCCCCAAGTGTACGAATTTCGTGCACTGGGCCTCAAATATAAATATATATATATTAATATATATATATATATATATATATATATATATATATATATATATATATATATATATATATTAGTGCTTGGACCCTTAAACACTTTGAATCAGCATACTTCCTAGTCTCCAAGTAAATTGTAAAGCCGAGGGAAATGAATACCCAGCAGATGGCTGAATAAACTTCGTACTCAAATACTTGAGTAGTTCCTTTACATTTCCATCTGCCATGTAATCCTTTCAGAGATTGAAATCTTTCAACTATAAAATGTTCTGCCAAGATTTCACAATGTCCAACAGCCTGACTAAGAGGTAAGAAGAATTCTGCAATGAGTGAAAATCCTCTAAATCATATCTTAATATAAATTTTCTGTAAAAAGATTGTGATATATGTAAAATTAATTAAATGTGTCACTGTGTCAAGCTTTAGTAGAACAAGTACATTTACATAACCATCTGCTAGTATTTGCAAAGTCATACCTCCTGGGTAGCAAAAACTTACTCTACAAAGATCACAGTGTTTCTCAGTACACTTGCACACTTGTCAATCAGTTCTGGTTTTCAAGTTTCTAGAAAAAACAAATGTACAGGAGAAAAGAAATCAACTTAGCTATCCTTATAGCAAAAGTGATTGACAATTCCTGTCAATGATAAACAGAATATTTTAAGATTCCTTATTACCCAGGTTTTTAATAATTTAAGATGATAAAACTATTCTCATATTTGTTTCTATGATCTTTTAAATGGGGAAAAACAACACAGCACTTCTTTTAGTGTAAGTTAAGTATTAAGAAAAATTGAAAATGAATGTTATGAAAAAGTGTTTTTGATATCTATTGCACCATACACTCAATATACTAGTACATATCATTCTATTTTGCTAGTGTAAACATAAACACATATATTATGGGGAACTTTGTAGAACTAAACCAGCATATGATTTTAAACACTCTAAAACTGCAAACTTCTAAGCAATAGAATTTAGATATGTTTGTAAATATCCTATATAATAAAGAGCTAATGTGCTAATTAGACTGGACAGCGGAATGACCTTCTGGAACGACCTTCTGGGATGACCTTCTGGAATGACCCTATAAAATTGTTCAAGGAAAAAAAAAATAAACTACCAATATTAAGAATGAAAAGAGAGCCATCAAAACGAAGCCTTAGGTGTTAAAAAAGATGGTAATAATACCTAATGAGCAATTTCATCCAATAAATTTCATATTTTACAAAATCCTTTAAAAAATGTAACTTAACAAAACTACAATAAAAAATCCAGAAATTAAATTGTGTTTTTTCCTCACTTAAAACTATATCTTTTATAGAAATTTGATTTATATCCAACAACCTTCCACAAAGCAACTATAGGCCAAGAGGTCTTTAATGGTCAATTTTCCTTAGCATTTGAGGACTAAATAATATCAATCTTATTTAATCTCTTAAAGAATAAATAAAGATTAGTTTCCACCTTATTTTATGAATTAAGGCAGAATTCCCACCTAAAATGACATGATTTCAAATCAGACTTTAAATTAATCCTACTTTTCTCATTCCCTTGTATTACCCCTTTAGTAGGCATTTTAGTTCAGAGTCCATTAATCAGAATGACTGCTTTGCAGTATTCTTATCATAGTATATGCTGAGCGCATATTTCTCAATCCTGTTTCAAAACTTTTGCCTATTCCACCTGTTTTCTATCTTACATTAACTTGTTAACATCTGTTCTGTTTTCTTTCCTGGTGGATTTTCCACTTTAATCTCATTATCAGTTTAGGATTAGGCAAAAGAGCACATGATGCTAAATTAATTTGTTCCATATATGTCTTCCCCAAAATACCCTCCTCATTTTCAATACATTCTCCTAAAAATCAAAAACGCTTAGGACCTGGCTGGCATGCTCAGTGGTTAGGGCATGGGCCCACACACTGAAGGGTCATGGATTTGATTCCTTGTCTAGGGCATCTACCTAGGTTGCAGGTTTGGTCCCAGGCCCCAGTCGGGACAGTTACAGAAGACAAATAATTGATATGTCTCTCTCACATCTCTCTCTCTCTCTCTCTCTCTCTCTCTCTCTCTCTCTCTCTCTCTCTCTCTCTCTCTCTTTCTCTCTCTTTTCCACCCTCCCTGTTAATCTCCCTAAAAATCAAAAGAAAAAATATCCTCAGGTAAGGGTTAACAAAAAAATAAATAAGTAAACAAAAACAAATCACTTAGACCAGGGGTCCTCAAACTTTTTAAACAGGGGGTCAGTTCACTGTCCCTCAGACCGTTGGAGGGCCGGACTATAGTTTTAAAAAAAAACTATGAACAAATTCCTATGCACACTGCACATATCTTATTTTGAAGTAAAAAAACAAAACGGCAAAAACACCCCCATGTGGCCCGCGGGCCTTAGTTTGAGGACGCCTGACTTAGACGATCAAACAGTATGGGAACTATGGAAGAGGATGAGTCTGGGGCCCATGTAACATTGCAAAAAATAGAAATAGCCTAACTGAATTCAAGAGTGGGCAATAATGAATGCCATTCTACTAGTTGGTTATTGATCCCAGGTGCAAATGAGTGCCATGCTTTATTAAGAAGCCTGGCTCTGGCCAAGATAATTTTTGTTCCATGATGAAGAAGACCAATTTCTTCTGAAGGGTTATTCATATAATCAAAATTGGAAACTTGGATGTAGTAACAGACAACAGTGGTTTCCAGTTTGCCCTCATGGGTTCCAGTTTTCTCTTACTCAGTGCCAGTTCAGGTACATCTTTCCAACATAGCATTTTTAAAAATAAACATATGCCATTTTTGCTTTATTCTGTAAATTAAAAAAATTATACTCATTAATAATTTTAAATATTTTAATAATGAAGTAAGTCCAATTGGTTATAAGGTATTATACTTTTGTATAGTACATTTTATCAAATAATTTATGAATGAGACTGATATATAATTCTCTGTTTTCAAAATATTCTAGTAAAGTTTTTTTTTTTTTTGTATGTTTTTCTTTTTTTAATTAATGTTGCCCTTGTCTCATAAAACAAATTAGGAAGAGTTTCAGATCTTTCCTTTATTTAGATGTACTTGAAAAACATTGACAATTGTGAATTCTTACTGCCTTATAGAATACTAGAGGCCCGGTGCATGAAATTTGTGCACTGGCTGGGCGGGGGGGGGTTGTCGCCCAGCACAGCCTGCACCCTCTCCAATCTGGAATCCATTGCCGGGGGAAAGATGTCCGACTGCAAGTCAGACAGCCCTCTCACAATCCATGACTACTGGCTCCCAACAGCTCGCCTGCCTGCCTGCCTGCCTAATTGCCCCTAACCGCTTATGCCTGCAAGCCTGATCACCCCCTAACCACTCTCCTGCCAGCCTGATCAATGCCTTACTGCTCCCCTGCCAGCCCAATTGCCCCCAACTGCCCTCCCCTGCAGGCCTGGTCACCCCCAACTGCCCTCCCCTGCTGGCCTGGTTGCTCCCAATTGCCCTCCCCTGCCGGCCATCTTGTGGTGGCCGTCTTGTGACCACATGAGGGCAGCCATCTTGTGCAAGGGCATGATGGTAAATTTGCATATTACCTGTTTATTATATAGGATTATATAGGAATAGAGGCCCCATGCATGAAATAATGCATGGGTGGTGTCCAGCTGGCCTGTCCCAATAAAGACCAATTGGGCCAGGTTGGCCTGGGGCAGGGGATGTGGGAGGTTGACCGACTGGCCCCACCCCTGATCGGGAAGGGGATGATCAAAGGTGAGGCCAGGTGAGGCGGTTGGCAGTTTGGCCCCACCCCCAATCGTGGTGGGGGGGTGGGTGGGGGTGGGGCTGGCCTAGGGGAGGAGGAGGAGGAAAGCACCACCAGTGGTTGGTTGAACTCCCAGTCGATCTCTTGGTCAAATTCCTGATCAAGGGGACAATTTGCATATTAGCTTTTTATTATATAGGACTAGAGGCCCGGTGCACGAATTTCATGCAAAGGGGTGTGTGTCCGTCAGGCCAGCCTGCATCATGTCCAATCTGGGACCCCTTGAGGGATGTCCGACTGCCCATTTAGGCCCGATCCCGGTAGGATCGGGCCTAAACGGGCAGCCGGACATCCCTCTCACAATCCAGGACTGCTGGCTCCCAACTGCTCGCCTGCCTGCCTTCCTGATTGCCCCTAATCAACTGCTTCTGCCTGCCAGCCTGATCTCCCCCTAACCACTCCCCTGCCAGCCTAACTGCTCCCCTGCTAGCCTGATTGCCCCCAACTGCCCTCCCCTGCAGGCCTGGTCCCCCCAACTGCTCTCCCCTGCAGGCTTGGTCACCCCTAACTGCCCTCTCCTGCAAGTCTGGTCCCCCGCAACTGCCCTTCCCTGCAGGTCCGGTCGCCCCCAACTTCCCTCCTCTGCCAGCCTAGTCACTCCTAAGTGCCCTTCCCTGCAGGCTTGATTGCCCCCAACTGCCCTCCCTTGCAGGCCTAGTCCCTCCCAACTGCCCTCCCCTGCTGGCCATCTTGTTGCGGCCATCTTGTGTCCACATGGAGGCAGCCACCTTTGACCACATGGGGGCAGCCATCTTGTGTGTTGGAGTGACGGTCAATTTGCATATTACTCTTTTATTAGATAGGATACCTGTAAAATCATCATAACCTAATTTTCCCTTATGGAAGATTTTTTTTATAATAAATCTTTATTTTTCAGATTATTACAGGTGTTCCTCTTCCCCCCCCCCCCATAGTTCCCCTCCACTTGATTCTCCACCCCACCCCATGCCCTTACCCCCAGCCACTGTCTTCATCCATAGGTGTAAAATTTTTGTCCAATCTCTTCCTGCACCCCTCAGACCCTCTTCCCCCTAAGAATTGTCCGTCCCCTCCCTTTCTATGTCCCTGATTCTATTATATTCACCAGTCCATTCTGTTTTTCAGATTTTTTATTCACTTGATTTTCAGTTTCACTTGTTGGTAGGTATGTATTTGATGTCTTTTTTGTTGTTCATAATTTTTACCTTTACTTTTTTTTTCTTCTTCCTCTTCTTAAAGAATACCCTTCAGCATTTCATGTAATCCTGGTTTGGTAGTGATGAACTCCTTTAGCTTTTTCTTGTCTGTGAAGCTCTTCATCTGACCTTCAATTCTGAATGATAGCTTTGCTGGGTAGAGTAATCTTGGTTGTCTGTTCTTGCTATACATCACTTTGAATATTTCTTGCCATTTCTGTCTGGCCTGCATAGTTTCTGTTGAGAAATCAGCTGACAGTCGTATGGGTACTCCCTTGTAGGTAAGTAACTGTTTTTTTTCTTGCTGTTTGTAAGATTCTCTCTTTGTCTTTTGCCCTTGGCATTTTAATTATGATGTGTCTTGGTGTGGTCCTCTTTGGATTCCTCTTGTTTGGGGTTCTGTGCGCTTCCTGAACTTGTAAGTCTATTTCTTTCACCAGGTGGGGGAAGTTTTCTGTCATTATTTCTTCAAATAGGTTTTCAGTATCTTGCTCTCTCTCTTTTGGCACCCCAAAAATTCGGATGTTGGTACGCTTAAAGCCATCCCAGAGGCTCCTTACGCTATCCTCACACTTTTGGATTCTTCTTTCTGCCTCTCTGGGTGATTTTTGCTTCCTCATATTCCAGATCTTTGGTTTGACTCCTCGGGTACGGTGATCTACAGTTGAGTTTCTGTATATTCTTTATTTCAGACAGTGTATGCTTAATTTCTGACTGGTCCTTTTCCATTTTTTTGTTTTTTTGGTATTCTCATTTCTCATTAAGGTCGTTGAAGGTTTCTTCAAGTTTCTCAGTGGTTTTTAGAAGATTCTTGAGTAACCTTATAAATGTGGTTCTGAACACTGTGTCGTCCAGTAGTTTACTTTCTTCCATCTCTCCTATTCGTGACATGCTTCAGTGTCTCCGAATTTTGGCTGCCTCCCTGTGTTGATGGAGTGGCTTTGTGTGGTCAGTGACCTATAGGGGCCAGTAGCTCAGCTTCCCCAATCACCCTAGGTGGTTGCTCTTGGTCCACCCCTTTGTGGGCTGAGTGCAAAGTCTTGGTGTAGTTAAGCCTTGATTGCTGTTGGTATACTGGGAGGAAATTGACCTCCATGCCAATTGGCTGTGAGGACCCGCTGTATCTATAATGGAAGCACTGCTGCACTAGAGACACACTTGTGGTACAGGGCCTGTTTCAGTGGGGCTTTGGTGCTCACTGTGTCCGCCTCCCAAATGTGTCACTTATGAATGTGAGGAATTGAAATCTGGTGTCTCACACTGACCTCTAGGTTTACTGGCTTCTGGATCTCCAATGGGGTGCAGTTCAGCTGCTGTCTGAGGCCACCCTGCAGGAGCTACAGCGAGAACTGCAGTCCTCTCCTACCTGCTTGGAGCTTGGAGGCTTTGGAGCTATCTGTACTGGGTTGCAAGTTTACTAGTTTAAACTGCAATAGAGAAGGCTATTCATATGCAAAAGCCGCTGCTAAAAGCTTGGGTGTGTTGGTAGATTGTGTGGGGCGGAGTCTCAGGGCGTCACTAGGCTAGGGCGTGGCCAACAGTAATGGCTGGCAGTGAGCCGCAACCGCGTCCCTGCCCCAGCGCAGCCAACAATTCTATCTCCACGCAGCTCTGCTAGTAAGCCACCCTCACTCTCCGACCCATTGGCAGACAGCCCAGTCTCTCCCCAGAAACTGGATTTCAGAGAGATTGGGGGCTTGTCTCTCTTCGGATTGAAGAAAGCAATGCCCGCCTCCAGCTGGGCTCCGCCACCAGTTCCTATCGCGCGCGCACTCCCCTGTACCTCAGTTTTTCAGCATTTGCGCCCTGATTGCTCCCGTCTCTTTTGGTCTAGTTGTAGAGGTTCCGCTCAGCCAGCTTTCCCGTGGTTCTGGGTGATAGACATTCTGTCTTTTAGTTGTAGTTTTGGAAATTGTTGTGGATGGCAGCAGCCCAGATGTTTATCTACGCCGCCATCTTGAATCCCTTATGGAAGATTTTTTATAAAATATTTTATTTTGAAATACACTAGATTATTTCTATTTTTGTGTTGGCCTTGGTGTTTTTTCTGCAATACACTCCTTTAGTAAAAAAATTTAATATTTGCACAATTTGTATTTGGTCTTTGCAATATCAGAAAGATGTACTTACTAATGTCCCCTCTTTTTTTTTTTATATTGTTCATTAATACCTACTCTTTTTTGTCAGAAATATTATAAATTTCATTAGTCTTTTGAAAGTACTGAATTCAGGTTTTTAAGTATAACTTTTGTTATATTTTCTTTTATGAATGTCATTAAAAAAGAATATTCATTCATTTTTGTATTTTTTTATTCTATTATTCTTATACTGGGTTAAATTTACTCTTTATTGTCACCTTCTGAGGATAATAATTAGGTCAATTATTTTTATCCTTTCAATTTTTTTTCTTCTATGTTCATTTAAGGCTTTTGATTTTTCTCACAATATTAGGGTTTGAAAATACCATAAATCTTTTAGAAAATATTTAACCATAATTAGCTTACAATATTTTCTGATTCTCATTATATATAATTTCTTTGCTACCATAATGTATGGCTTTATGATTTTCATAATTTTTATAAATCCTTAACTATTATTTCTTTGAATATTTATAACATTTTTTATACTTCATATACATATATTCTCTGAGTATATTATTCACTTATTTTCCAATTTCTGGTTTTTATTTTTTGTGTTTCTGGATTTTATTATGCGTATTTCCTTATGATGTTTTCTATTTCACTAATATTCTCTTTAGCCAGCTCTAATCAGCTGACAAACACCTTCATTGGATTCTTATGATTTCAGTTCTAGAATTTTGATTTACTCTTTTCTAGATTATAGTTCTCTTCACACTCCTCAGTCTTTTATATCTTTGGACAAATTAAAAATATTTACTAATTCATCCATCTAATGAAACAATTCTAACTCTCCCATTAAGCTTTTTTTTAAACCTATTATTTATCTCTGTTTTATATTCATATAGTCCTTTTCTTCTTGAGCCTGATTTGATTCCTTATCAGATATGGTGTTAAAATTATAGACAAAGACTGATATTTGGATGATTTCCTTTTGAGAATTTACTTTCTTTTTTGTTGCAAGCTGCTTAAGCACTAGTATTCAAGATTACCTCAAAGCAATTTCCAGACTGAAATTAATTGAGACTAGGTGTCAGTCTCTCCATGAACTTTTCTGCTTTTATTTTGGCCTTGCTACTAAGTTTTGGCACCTTAAGTTCCCTACTAGACATATAGAGTTTCAAAATTTCCCCACATTTTTCATTACCAGGATGCAATACTTTCATTCCTCCTATTCCTACAAGGCTCTCAAAAGTTTCAATTACCTTCTTAACATCTAATCACCTTATTTTGGAACTGTAAAATTGCCATACCAGAATTATAGAATCAATGTTGGTTCACCTTTGTGAGTCTATATATTCTCCCCAAATCCTGCCATCACAAGCTTCCCTGCATTCGTAGATTTCTGATTCATGTGGCTAAATATTTCTGAAAACTTGATCAGGTTTTCCAGTTGTCGTACGTGGGAGTTTTAATTCAAATAACTAATATGATAATACTAGGTAGCAGAATCCCTGAAAAAACCATATTTTAGATAATTTTTCCCATCCATTTTTTAGTCTGAGACCACATATCTAAAGAAATGTATGGCGAAGGAATATGTAATGTACAGCCTATATATTGAAATACTAGTACAAGTGTTCTCATACTTTTCCTTCCCTTTTTTATCTCTTGCAATATGGAAGTTATATACATGAGAACAACTTGCCAGAATACTATAAAGAAACAATATAGAAGAAGACAGTGTTTTTATTTGACCTTGTGGAACATAGTCTGATTGTTCATCACTAGACTGCAATAGAAGTAAACAGTAACTTTTATATGCTTACATGTGCTGCACCAGCACAGCCAAGGGTTCGGCAGGCCTGAGGGTGGGCGGTGAAGGATGGAGAAAAAAGACAGACAAGAGAATAAGCTGGGTCTAGGTGGATCTTCTGTGCCTTTCTGAGGCCACAGAACAGATCCAGACTGCAAAGCTGATGCTTTATTTATAGTCAGGGACAAACAAGGTAGTTTACAATGTTCTTGTAAGTTTCACTTGTTTTGGCAGCACTTGCTGCCCCTCCCACAGCCCACTAGCTACCCAGGAAAGATCTAGGGAGCAGTTACAAGATCAAGCTTAATTATGCTTAGAGGACTGTGCCCTCAAAGCTGGGACTGGTTTGTGACTTTGCCAGCAGGTCAGTCCGAGGCTTAACCCTATAACCGCTTCCTACACTTACACAATTGTACTTTGAGGTATCCCTATTACAATAGCTTGGTCTTTATTCTAACTAATGCAAAATCTATATAAAATAGATAAAATATTGAGTAGATGATTGAATATACACTGAGTGGCCAGATTATTATGATCTCTGAATGCATATTAATCTGGCCACTTAGTGTGTGTGCATGAATTCGTGCATGGGTGGGGTCCAGCCAGCCTGGCCAGGGGGAGGGGACATGGGCAGTTGGCCGGCCTGCCTGTTTGCGAACTCCTGGTCGAGGGGACAATGTGCATGTTAGCCTTTTATTATATAGGATATACACTGAATGGCCAGATTATTATGTGTTCAGAGATCATAATAATCTGGCCACTCAGTGTATAAGATAGGAGTTAGGGGAGAAGTCTAGGCTGGAGATAAAAATGCAAGAACCATTTATATAGAGTGCAATTAAGGCTGGATGACATCATTTAGAGAATGTAATTATATCTGGGAACCAAAAACTGAGCTATGGAACCCATAATAGTTCAGAAAGCTTTTACCAGGAATAAGCAAAAATGTCTAAGAGGTATGTTGTTGAAGGAGATAAAAAAAATTGAGTGCCATCTCAACATTCAAAGAAAGAAGAGGGTTTTTTTATTTGTTTCTTTCTTGCTGTTTTTTTTTGTAAGTTATAGCATCTATATCAAATGTAGCTGACAAATTAATAATTTGTTATAAATTAAGCTTATAGAGATTATTAATGACATTGGTAAGATCTGTTTTGATAGAACTGTGGGTTGAAAGCCTGATGAGCATTGATTTATAAAAGAATGGAAATTGTGTAAATAGAGAGAAAAATATATCTGTCAATGTCATTCTTTTAAAGAATTTTCATGTTAAGTTGAACAGAGGAAGAGGAGAAATCTTGGAAACTGAAGTAGTTTCCAAGGAATGTGTTTATTCAAATATGGTTGATATCATGTTATGTAAGCTTATGGTAATAATACAGAAGAGAGGGAAATGTTGTGGAGTAAACTATGGTTAGAATTGTGGAGATTCACTGCTTTAAGTTAAGAGAAGATAAAGTATATGGGAAGGAAGTGCAAGTTTGTTTGTAGACATAATTATGGGAATATAGAAAATATGATAGTTTTATGATTTTTTGTTTAGTTTGTTTTGTAAATCCTCACCCAAGGATATCTTTCCATTGATTTTTAGAGAGAGTGGATGGGAGGGGGAGAGACAGTGAGAGAGAAACATTGATTGGTTGCCTCCTGCACGCGCGCAGCCAGGATTGGGGATCAATTAGGTACATATATACCTAGGTATGTACCCTTGACTGGAATTGAACCCGTGACCCTTCAGTCTAAGAGCTGATGCTCGTTCTATCCACTGAGCAAAACCAGTTAAGGTTGTTTTATGTTTTACTGTCTCTCCTGTTTTAGTGAATCAAGAAAATGTTAAATACTTGGGGATAACAAGGGAAGATTATATATTGTAGGTTACAACAGAATTGGAGAGTTGTTAAAGAGTAAGGAGAATAAAAGAACTAGAAACCAGAAAATATACATAAGTTTCCAGTATCTGATCCAACAGAATGTATATGGGCATATTTTCTAGTAGACAGTTTGTATGAACTTATATGTTTCCATTGACCTGAATTCAGAGGAGGATCTATTTGATCAGTTTAGGGATCTTGCCAGTTAAGTAAAAATTTAGGAACATGAGACAAAGAAGCTGTTGATGAAGTAATTATAATAGTGCACAGTGGAATGTAAGCCAGCTAAGACACAGAGACTGAAAATAAAGGGATGGAAAAATATATTTCATGCAAATGGCAATGAAAAAAAAAGCTGGCATAACAATACTTATGATATCAGACAAAATAGACTTTAAATCAAAAGCTATACAAGAGACAAAGAAGGTCACTCCATAATGATAAAGGGATAAATCCTACAAGAGGATATAAACCTTGTAAACATTTATACATCCAATATAGGAACATCTAAATATATAAAGCAAATATTGATGGACATAAAGGGAGAGACTGACAGTAATACAATAATAGTATGAATTCTTAACATCCCATTGACATCAATGGATATATCATCCAGATAGAAAATCAATAAGAAAACAATGGCTCTAAATTACACATTAGATCAGATAGATTTAATTGATATTTTTAGAACATTTCACCCAAAGAAACAAAATATACATTATTTTCAAGCACACATGGAACATTATCTAGCTTAAACCATATGTTATGCCACAGAATAAGTCTCAACAAATTTAAGAAGATTGAAATCATATCAAGTATCTTCTCTGATCAAAATGGTATGAAAATTGAAATCAAATACAAGAAGAAAACTGAAAAACAGTCAAACACATGGAGGTTAAGTAACATGATACTAAACAGTAATTGGGTTAACAATAAGATCAAGGAAGAAATAAAAATATCTCATGAGACAAATGAAAATGAGACACAATGAACCAAATTCTATGGGGTACAACCAAATACATTCTAAGAGGGAAATTCATAGAAATAGTATCTAAAGAAACAAGAAAAATATCAAATAAACACTATATCCTCACATCTAAAGAATAAGAAAACAAATAAAACCCAAGTGAGTAGAAAAAAAAGAAAATAATAAATATCAGAGCAGAAATAAGCAAAATGGAGTCTAAAAAAATCACAAAAAATCAATGAAACCAATAGCTGGTTCTATGAAAATATAAATGAGATTGATAAACCTTTAACCAACTTCTCAGAAAAGAGAGAGAGCCCAAATAAAATCAGAAATGAAAGGGAAGTGACAACTGACACCACAGAAATACAAAGAATTATAAAAATGTATTACAGACAATTATATGCCAACAAATTATACAACATAAAAGAAATGGATCTCTAACCGGTTTTGCTCAGTGGATAGAGCGTCAGCTTGCAGACTAAAGGGTCCCCGGTTCGATTCCGGTCAAGGGCATGTACCTTGGTAGTGGGCACATCCCCAGTTGGGGGTATGCAGGAGGCAGCTGATCGATGTTTCTCTCTCATCGATGTTTCTAACTCTCTATCCTTCTCCCTTCCTCTCTGTAAAAATAAAATAAAATTTAAATATATATATATATATATATATATGAATTAAAAAAATAGATAAATTACTAAAAGCATACAATCTTCCAATATTGAATCTAGAAGAAACAGAAAATCTGATTATACCAATAACGATTTCTTTCTAATAAATAATAAAAAAAGCTCCCAACAAAAAAGTCATGGACCAAATGCCTTCAAATGTGTATTATATTAAACATTCAAAACATAATTAACGTCAATTCTTCTTAAACTCTTCCAAAAAATTAAAGAGGGAAGACACCCACACTAATTTAAGAGGCCAGCATTACCCTGATTCCAAAGCTAGATAAAAACATCACACAAAAAATTATAGTTCAATAACACAATAAAACAATAACACAAAAATTTTCAACAAAATATTAGTAAACCAAATTCTGCAATACTTTACAAAGATCATATACCATAATCAAGCAGGATTTGACCTTGAGATGCAAGGTAGGTTCAATATTCACAAGTCAATAACATAAACAAAAAATGATAAAAGTAATGTGATTATATCAATATATGTAGAAAAGACATTTTAAAAAATTCACCACTCAGTTATAATAGAAACTCTCAGCAAAATAGGGGTAGAGGGAATATGCCTCAACATAATAAAGGCCATATTTGACAAATCCACAGTTATTATACTCAATTGTGAAAAACTAAAAAATTGTTTTGTTTAAGATAAAAAAGACAAGTATTTCCACTTTTACCACTTTTATTCAACATAGTATTGGAAGCCCTAGCCATAACAATCAAACAAGAAGAAGAAATAAAGGCATCCAATTTGGAAAGAAGTAAAACTGTCATTATTTGTAGAGGACATGATGTTATACATAGAGAACCCTAAAGACTCAACCAAAAACCTACAAAAAATTTATAAATGAATTCAGTAAAGTGGTAGAATGCAAAACAAATAATTAGAAATTTGTTGCACTTTATACACCAATAATAAACTATCAAAAAGGGAAACTAATAAAATAATCCCATTTATAATTGCTTCAAAAAACAAACAAACAACCTAGTAATAAATGTAACCAAAGAGATAAAAGACCTGTGGAAAATTATAAAACACTGAAGAAAGCAACTGAAGAAGGTACAAATAAAAGGAAGCATATTACTTGCTTATGGGTAGGAAAAATTAACATCTTTAAAAGATGTTACAGAAGAGAGGGTAATGTTGTGGAGTAAACTATGGTTAGAATTGTGGAGATTCACTGCTTTAAGTTAAGAGAAGATAAAGTATATGGGAAGGAGTAATCTATAGATTCAATGTAATTGCCATCAAAATACCAATGGCATTTTTCACAGAGCTAGAACAAATAATCCAAAAATGTACATGGAACCACAGATGACCCTGATTAGCCACAGCAATCTTGAGAAAGAAGAACAAAGGTGGTGATATTATGCTACCAGATATCAAACTATACTATAAGACTTATGGTAATAATCAAATGAGCATGGAACTGGAATAGAAAAAGACACACATATCAGTGGAACAAAATAAAGAGAGAGGGAGAGGGAGAGGGAGAGGGAGAGAGAGAGAGAGAGAGAGAGAGAGAGAGAGAGAGAGAGAGAGAGAGAAAGCAAACAACAACAACATGTCTAGGCAATCCAGTGTGGCTCAGTGGTTGAGTGTCAACCTATGAACCAGGACATCGTGGTTTGATTCCCAGTCATTACTGTGGGCTCAATCCTCTGTAGGGGCATGCAGGAGATGGCTGATCAATGATTCTCTGTCATCATTGTTGTTTCTATCTCCCTCTCCATTACTCTCTGAAATAAACATACACATACACACACACACACACACACACACACACACACACACATTTCTATCTGGTCAGTTAATCTATGACAAAGAATGCAAGATTACAATGGGATAAAGACAATTTCTTCAATAAATAGTTGAAAAAACTGGACAGACACATGCAAAAGAATGAAAGTGGATAATTTTCTTATACCATACACATAAGAAAATATAATCTCAAAATATTTAAGTCTTAAACATGAAGCCTGAAATCATAAAACCCTAGAAGAAAATATAGGCAGTAAACATGTTGGCATCCCTCTTAGTAGCATTTTTTTGCTACTGCCCCTTCAGGCAACAGAAATAAAAGAAAAAGGACAAATAGGACTACATAAAACTGAATAGTTTGTGCACAGCGAAGAAAATCAACAACAAAATGCAAAGGCTTCCTACTGAATGGGAAAAGATATTCACCAATGATACATTTGATAAAGGATTAATATCCAAAATATATAAAAGAACTCATACAACTTAACACCAAAATAATAAATAACTCAATTAAAATGGGTAGAGTACCTGAATACACATTTTTTTCCAAAAAAAGACATACAAATAGCCAATAAACATGAAAAGTTGCTCAACGTCACTAATCATCAGAAAATGCAAGTTAAAAACTCAATGAGATATCACATACTCCTGTCAGAATGGCTATCATCAATAAATTGACAAACTCATGTTGGCAAGAATGTGGAGAAAAGGGAAACCATGTGCACTGTTGGAATTGAAAATAGGTTCAGCCACTATGAAAAACAGTATGAAGTTTCTTTAAAAAATTAAACGATATAGCCCTGGACAGTGTTGCTCAGTTGGCTGAGCATCATCCTGTGCACCTAAAGGGTGCCAGTTCAGTTACTGGTCAGGTTGTGGGTTCAGTCCCCAACTTGGGTATATTTGGGAGGCAACCAATAGATGTCTCTCTCCCTAACCTGACCTCTCTGAAAAAAAAAATCAATAAAATATTTTTAAAAGTTAAAAATATAACTACTACATGACCAAGTAATTCCCTTCTGGATATTTACCTGAAGAAACCCAGATCACTAATTTGAAATGCCATATGCATCCTTATGTTCATTGAAGGAATATTTTACAATAGCCAGGATATGGAAACAACTTGTGTACATTGATAGACGAGTAGATAAAGAATAAGTGATATATGTATGCAACAAGCTATTACTCAGCCATAAAAATGAACAAAATCTTGCCATTTTGAACATGAATGGACATAGCAGGAATCATGCTAAGTAAAATAAATCAGACCAGAGAAAAACAAATACCATATGATTTCACTTATACTCTATGTGGAATCTAAAAAAATATATAAAAATCAAAACAGAAAAAAAAACTCATATATACAAAAACATTTTAATGGTTGCCAGATGGAAGGGTGGATGGGGATGTTGAGTGGAAAAAGAGAAGGGATTAAGATGTACAAATTGCCAGTTCTTAAAACAGTCACAGAAATATAATATACAGCATAAAAAGTTATATTTATGATGTCAGATATGTATAAGACTTATCTCAGTGTTTGCTTCATAGTCTATATAAAGGTCTAACCACTGTGTAATACACCTAAAATTTAATATAATATTGTATGTCAACTGTAATTGAAAAGTAAAAATAATATCTTAAAAATAAATAGAATAGAAATAGCACCGTTAGCCTATTATTTACAACTGAACTAGCCAACTTTTGAAAGTGGTTGCTACTGGAAAGCAGGAAGAATTAGGAGAAGGTGTATAAGAAAAAGATGTTTTCATGATAAAGCTTAGAGGTATTAGACTTTTAAAATAGTTGTTTATATTACTTGATTAGAAGTAAAAATTAATAAAATTTTGTAAACTGTTAAAAAACAGTTATGATACAACTAGAGGCCCAGTGCATGAAATTCATGCACGGGGGTGGGGTGTCCCTCAGCCAAGCCTGCACCCTCTCCAATCTGGGACCCCTTGAGGGCAGTCGGACATCCCTCTCACAATCCAGGACTGCTGGCTCCCAACTGCTCGCCTGCCTGCCTTCCTGATTGCCCCTAACCGCTTCTGCCTGCCAGCCTGATCACCCCCTAACCACTGACCTGCCAGTATGATTAATGCCTAACTGCTCCCCTGCCAGCCTGTTTGCCCCCAACTTCCCTCCTCTGCCGACCTGGTCACCCCTAACTGTCCTCCCCTGCAGGCTTGATCACCCCCAACTGCCCTCCCTTGCAGGCCTGGTCCCTCCCAACTGCCCTCCCCTGCTTGCCATCATGTGGTGGCCATCTTGTGTCCACATGGGGGCAGGATCTTTGACAACATGGGGGCAGCCATCTTGTGTGTTGGAGTGATGGTCAATCTGCATATTACTCTTTTATTAGATAGGATACAGGCCTGGTGCATGGCTGGGGGCCAGCTGGTTTGCCCTGAAGGGTGTCCTGGATCAGGGTGGGGGTTCTCTTGGGGTGTGGGGTAGCCTAGGCGAGTGGCCTGTGGTGGTTTTCAGGCCAGCCATGCCCCCTGGCCATCCAAGCGAAGGCCCTGGTATCTGGAATTTATTTATCTTCTACAATTGAAACTTTGTAGCCTGGAGCAGAGCCAAGCCTTCTGCTCGCTCCGTGGCAGCAGCCATTTCTGTTGGGATTTATGTATCTTCTATAATTGAAACTTTGTAGCCTGGAGTGGAGGCCTAGGCTGGCCAGGGCTGCAGAAGCTTGGCTTCCTCCATTGCTAGGGGCAACCCTAGCCTTCTGCTCTTCCTGCTCCGTGGCTGCCGCCATTTCTGTTGGGATTTATTTACCTTCTATAATTGAAACTTTGTAGCATTTAGTGGAGGCTGGGCCTGCCAGGGTGTGCGGAAAGCTTGGCTTCCTCCATCACCGGGGAAACCCACGCCTCCCTCCTGCTCTCTGTGGCTGTAGCCATTTTGGTTGGGTTAATTTGCATACTCGCTCCTGATTGGTGGGTGGGCGTGGCTTGTGAGTGTGGATTGTGGGTGTAGCGGAGTGATGGTTAATTTGCATATTACTCTCTTATTAGATAGGATTAGATACAACATGAGATTCAAATTTCAGTTTATATATATTGGTAAAAATTTATTATCAATGTTTCAAATATGTTGATTAATGATCTATGGTTCTGATGTTTTGATGAAATTTGTATCTTATCTTTTATTCCTTAAGTATTTTAATTGATATTTGAAAATGGTAATTTTTCACTGTTTCCATCCAGTGAGTTTGTTCTTAGGTTAAACTGGATTAAAAATGTTTATTTTATAATAATATATAATGAAGATAATTTACTAGTCAAGGAAACCTATATATTTTTTATACTTGATTTTTTTAAAGAAATAAACAATATGGAATTTTTGTTTTAAAAAAATGATTCAGCCCACCTCTGACATATTTTTATTCAGATATTTAAGATACTTTTCACAGCATGCCTAGATCCATATATTATATTAGATATTTTATGAAAATTGCAATCAAGCCATTGGGATAAAATTATTGCCCAAATTAGAAATGAAAAATATGCATTTAGATTATAAAACTCCCTCTTCACTTTAAATGATAGTACCAGAGACAAGCTATTTTATTCAGTATATCTCTTGATACCTGTCAAACTTTACATATTTAGCCACTAATAAAACTTTATCTCCTCTCAAATGAGACTCTTCAATAATATAATGAATTAGTAATAAGTTTTAATAATGTTTGGTACTTTGCCTTTAATTTTATTCCTTCTCTTTTCCTTTATATTACTTAGTTCTCTTCCTATACCCATCATCATTTCAATTATTTTTTCTATTTCTATTCTGTTTAGGTATATAAGTGAGAGGTTTTCTTATGTTCTTTTTTAATTATAGCATAATTAGCACAGATTTCACATACTATATAACTTCTAAATTATAGAGTAATTAAACATTTTTAAGTGACCTTGAGGTATTATATTTAAGGGAGCAGGATAACAAGATACATGAAAAAAAACAGAAAATAACTATTCTTAACATTAAAAAATGTAGTGATCTAGCTAATTAGGTTTATCATTCAATCTCTTAATGCTGGTATGTTAAAGGGACATCTGTTGCAATACACACTGGGATGAGTGCACGCACGTGTGTGTGTGTGTGTGTGTGTGTGTGTGTGTGTGTGTGTGGTGTGAAGGTAGGTCTTTTTATCAAACAGAATTGTAAATACTAATATTTTTGCTCTTCAATTTCAATCTAAGCTTTCTACATGACTAAACGCATCTACTTCTAGATTATAATTTTTAAAAGGTTTCCTTTTTATTTTATTTTTCTCACAAAAAGGTAATTTTACATTTTTAATTATATTAACATTTACATGTATTATGTTATTGATCTATATTTAAAAAGTAAAACATGCATTTCATTGTTTGTTACAACTATACATTTTATTAACAACCTATTTAACTTTAAACCATATCATTAGTAAAGTGCTAATACAATATCAATTAGAATTGTTTAGAGATATATCTATCATTAGCTCATAAGCATACACAAAGGCAATTTTTAGAACAATGCATAATTCAAATAATTTTTCATAAATAAATTTTAAGAAATTATTGAATCAATAACTGAATGTGTTCATGACTGATTCCCTTGTTGATCAATTTGCAAAATATTTTCAATACTATTCTCTTAATTGCTATTTAACTGCATTTATAATATACTAGAGGCCCAGTGCACAAAATTCGTGCATGGAGGGGGGTGTCCCTCAGCCCAACCTGCACCCTCACCAATATGGGACCCCTCAAGGGATGTCCAACTGCCCTCTCACAATCCAGTACTGCTGGCTCCCAACCGCTCACCTGCCTGCCCGCCTGATTGCCCCATCTGCTTCTGCCTGCCAGCATGATCACCACCTAACCACTGCCCTGCCAGGATTATTGATGCCTAACTGCTCCCCTGCCAGCCCAATTGCTCCTAAATGTGCTCTCCTGCCTGCCTGATCACTCCAAATTGTCCTCCCCTGCAGGCCTGGTCACCCACACCTGCCCACCCCTGCTGGCCCAGTCACCCCTAACTGCCCTCCCTTGCCAGCCTGGTCACCCCAAACTGCTCTCCCCTGCCAGCCTGGTTGTACCCAACTGCACTCCCCTGCAGGCCTGGTCACCCCCAATTGCCCTCTCCTGCTAGCCCAGTCACCCCCAACTTTACTCCCTTTCCAGCCTGGTCACCCCTAACTGCCATTCCCTGCAAGCCCGATTGCCCCTAACCTCCCTCCCCTGTTGGCCTGGTCACCCTTAACTGCCATCCTCTGCAGGCCTGGTCACCCCCAAATGCCCTCCTCTGCTGGCCTGGTCACCCCTAACAGCCCTCTCTTGTCAGCCTGGTTGCCCTCAACTACCCTCCCCTGAAGGACTGGTACCCCCTAACTGCCCTCCCCTACAGGCCTGGTTCCCCCCAACTGCCCTCCCCTGCAGGCCTGGTCTCTCCCAACTGCCCTGCCCTGATAGCCAAGCTGTGGCAGCCATCCCCTGCAGGCCTGGTCTCTCCCAACTGCCCTGCCCTGATAGCCAAGCTGTGGCAGCCATCTTTGACCACATGGATGCGACCATCTTGTGTGTTGGAGTGATGGTCAATTTGCATATTACCTATTTATTATATAGGATTCCTTTATTATAATTTCAGTGTTTTGATGATTTGAAGTAAGTTTTTAAATACTGTATATTTTTAGAAATTTAATTTAAGTCAATATAAGAATTGCTAGCATGTAAATATTATTTACTATATGTAAATTCCCCACCCATTTATTAGTTCTTAACATTATACCTTTATATATCTTCACATTATCCTATCTAATAAAGAAGGAATATGCTAATTGACAGTCACACCCTCACAAAGATGACAGTGCCCACAGCCAATAAGGAAGGGAATATGCTAATTGACTGCCACACCATCAAAGATGGCAGCACCCATAGCCATAAGATGGTGGCAGCCAGTCCCCTCAGCCCCCCAGCCGCACAGGGCCAGCCAAGACACATGCAAGCCTCAGATGGCGGCTGCCCAGCTGATACCCAAGGTGCAGGCCAGCCTCAGATGGCGGCTGCCCAGCTGCCCAGGGTCACCCGAAGCTCAGGTAACCAGGGCCGGCCGAGGCTTGTGCTGCCGGCAGTGGCAGCAGCAGAGATGTGATGGGTGCAACACCTTCCCCTGATCGCCAGGTCGCCTCCCACCCTGGAGGGCTCTCAGACTGTGAGAGGGAGCAGGTTGGGCTGAGGGACCCACCCTCCAGTGCATGAATTTTAATGCACTGAGCCTTCTAGTATTTTTATAATTATACTAGTGTCCTGGTGCACAAAATTCATGCAAGGTAGATGTGGGTGTCCCTCAGTCTGGCTTGCACCCTCTCAAATCTGGGACCTCTCATGGGATGTCTGACTGCCATTGGGCCTAAACTGACAGTCGGACACCCCTCTCACAATCCAGGACTGCTGGATCCTAACCGCTCGCCTTCCTGCCTTCCTGATTGCCCCTAACCGCTTCTGCCTGCCAGCCTGATCACACCCTAACCACTCCCCTGCCAGCCTGATTGATGCCTAACTGCTCCCCTGCCAGCCCAATTGCCCCCAACTGCACTCCCCTGCTAGACCCATCACCCCCAACTGCCCACCCCTGCCGACCTGATCGCCCACAACTACCATCCGCTGCCGCAACCTGCCTCCTCCTCCAGGAACTGCCTCCTCCACGCGAGGTGGAGGAGACGATGGAACCAGTCTCCTCTGTGCCGTGAGGAGCTGTGGGACCCACAGGCCTCACTGTGTGGAGCGGCCACTGGCCCCTGCCTTCACTGTGCACATGGCCACCATCTTGTGGTGGCCATCTAATGGTGGCCATCTTTGGCAGCCATCTTTGTGGCAGCCATCTTGTGGTGGCAATCTTGTGGCGGTTGTCTTGTGGTGGCCATCTTGTGATGACATCATGCAGGAGGGCCCCCTAGGCTTTTATTAGTATAAACTCTTTCATAAAAATGCAATAGGAAATTTATTATATGGCCTCTACTTAAATTCTTTTTAATTGATGATTAAATTTCCTATTTAAACTACTGACTAAAGTTCAAAACTAAACACTGATGGGGATGATACTTCCTAATATAGTCCACACTTCTACTTGCACTTATTAATTGTTACATACCAATAGTCAGTGTGTCTTTTCCCCCAAAATGATCCTATCAGGCATACTATTACATTAATTATTTAGTTCAAATAAATGTTATGAAAATTCATTAAACAGGAGCATTAAAAGAAAGAAAATGGTGATTTTATGAAAATTTAGTTGAATTCTTAGAAATGACCTATAAAGTTAATAGGCTGAATAATTTTCTGATATATTCAATGTGGGTGAAAAGACTCTGAGAGTTTTGGAATGTTAAGTATTAAAATACAGATTTACTTTCCATTAAACTCACTTTGTTTAAGTGTCAAGGATCATGAAGGCCTAGCTCCACTTAAAAGAAACCTAAACTGTACATCATGAGAGAGTGTATTTTAGGTTACAGTTTATGCCAGAGAGGTAATTCCTCTTAAGGAAACCGTATTTGCAGAAATGGGCTAGGCTGAGTAATGCATGTTCTTGACTACTTTACAGGTTGCCACTCTCCATACTGACCAGTCCTCAGATCTCTAAGGTTGATTTCCCTCTGACAAGTGAAGTGTTTGGGGCAAAGAAAAATAGTTTTGGTAAAACCTTAGATTCATCTGATGCTGCTATGCATTATGATTTAAAGCTATTATTTATATTACTAGAGCCCGGTGCACGAATTTTGTGCATGGGGGGGGTGTCCCTCAGCCCAGCCTGCACCCTCTCCAACCTGGGACCCCTCGAGGGATGTGTGACTGCCCATTTAGGCCCGATCCTGGTGGAATAAGGCCTAAATGGGCAATCAAACATCCCTCTCACAATCGGGGACTTCTGGCTCCCAACCGCTTGCTTGCCTGCCTGCCTGCTTGATTGCCCCTAATCACTTCTTCCTGCCAGCCTGATCACCTCCTAACCACTCCCCAGCCAGCCTGATCGAGGCCTAACTGCTCCCCTGCTGGCCCAGTCACCCCGAACTTCCCTCCATTGCCATCCTGGTCGCCCCCAACTGCCCTCTCCTGCAGGCCTGATGGCCCCTAACTATCCTCCCCTGCAGGCCTGGTAGCCCCAAACTGCCCTCCCCTGCCAGCCTGGTCCACCCCAACAGCCCTCTCCTGCAGGCCAGGTCACCCCTTACTGCCCTCCCCTGCAGGCCTGATTGCCCCCAACTGCCCTCCCTTGCAGGCCTGGTCTCTCCCAACAGCCCTCCCCTCCTGGCCTGATCGCCCACAACTGCAGGCCATCTTGTGGCAGTCATCTTGTGTCCACATGGGGGAAGCCATCTTTGACCACATGGGGGCAGCCATCTTGTGTGTTGGAGTGATGGTAGTTTGCATATTACTCTTTTATTAGATAGGATGAAAAATTCTTGTTTTGGAGGTAAACTTAAAGTAAGTTAATCCAGCTATCTTTTTAAGCATGTTCCTAATTTTAAAATATTTTGGGAACTTTTATTTGAACATTTAGTGCTTCATTTTGTCTGTGAAGACCTGATGTTTTTTGCATAAATTTTATATTGCTGACATAGAGATTACTACCAAACTTGTTAGTTTTAAACAATAATCTTATCTAATAAAGAGTAGTATGCAAATTGACCGTCACTCCAACACACAAGATGGCCGCCCCCATGTAGTCAAAGATGGCTGCACCCATGTGGACACGAGATGGCCACCACAAGCTGGCTGGCAGGGAAGGGCTGTTGGGAGGGACCAGGTCTAAAGGGAGGGCATTTGGGAGGGACCCAAGCCTTCAGGGGAGGGCAGTAGTGGGGGAACCAGGCCTGCAGGGGAGGGCAGTTGAGGGGGACCCAGGCTAGCAGGGGAGGGCAGTTTGGGGGGACCAGGCCTGCAGGGGAGGGCAGTTGGGGGTGACCAGACTGGCAAGGGTGGGCAATAAGGGGTGACTGGGCCATCAGGGAGGGCAGTTAAGGGCGACCATGCCTGCAGGAGAGGGCAGTTAGGGGTGACCAGGCCAGCAGGGAAGGGCAGTTAGGAGCAATCAGGCCTTCGGGGAGGGCAGTTGGGGGCAGTCTGGTCGGTAGGGGAGCAGTTCAGCGTCGATCAGGCTGGCAAGGGAGTGGTTAGGGGGTGATCAGGCTGGCAGGCAGAAGTGGTTAGGAGCAATCAGGCAGGCAGGCAGGTGAGCAGTTCGGAGCCAGCAATCCCAGATTGTGAGAGGGATCCCAGATTGGAGAGGGTGCAGGCTGGGCTGAGGGACTCACACATACCCCATGCATGAATTTTGTGCACCGGGCCTCTAGTCTTATCTAATAAAAGAGTAATATGCAAATTGACTATCACTCCAATAACCAAGATGGCTGCACCCATGTGGTCAAACATGGCTGCCCCCATGTGGACACAAGATGGCCAGCAGGGGACAGCCATTGGGAGGGACCAGACGTGCAAGAGAGGTCAATTGGGGGTGATCAAGCCTGCAGGTGAAGGCAGTTAGGGGTGACCAGGCTGGCAGAGGAGAGAAGTTGGGGGTGACTGGGCCTGCAGGGAAGGGCAGTTGGGGGAGACCCAGGCCTGCAGGGGAGAGCAGTTGGGGGGGACAAGTCCTGCAGGGGAGGGCAGTTAGGGAAAATCAGGCTGGCAGGGGAGCAGTTAGGCATCAATCAGGCTGGCAGGGGTGTGGTTAGGGGGTGATCAGGCTGGCACGTGGAAGTGGTTAGGGGAAATCAGGAAGGCAGGCAGGTGAGCAGTTGGGAGCCAGCAGTCTTAGATTGTGAGAGGGATATCCAACTGCCCGTTTAGGCCCGATTCTAACGGGATCAGGCCTAAACGGGCAGTCGGACATCCTTCAAGGGGTCCCAATTTGGACAGGCTGCAAACTGCGCTGAGTGACACCCCCCCCCCCCCGTGCATGAATTTTGTGTACTGGGTCTCAAGTCTATAATAAAAGACTAATATGCAATTTGACTGAACAGCAGAATGACCAGTCGCTATGATGTGCACTGGTCACCAGAGGGCAGACACTCAATGCAGGAACTGCCTTCTGCTGGTCAGTGTGCTCACACGGGGAGCACAGCTCAGCCCAAAGTCAGGCTTATGGCTGGCAAGGGCAGCGGCGGTGGTGGGAGCCTCTCCCACCTCCGCAGCAGTATTAAGGATGTCTCTCTGCCTGCTTAGGACCGCACCCCACAGGAAGCAGGCCTAATACATCAGTTGGATATCACCAGAGGGCTCCTGGACTGTGAGAGGGCACAGGCCAGGCTTAGGGACCCCCCCTCCCAAGTGTATGAATTTCATGCACAGGCCTCTAGTAATGTAATATTTCTCAAAAGTTTGTTGATTAGCCCTGTTGGTTTTGCTCTGTAGTTAGAGTTTCAGTCTGCACACCAAAAGGTCACAGGTATGATTTCAGGTCAAGGGCACATACCTGAGTTGTGGGTTTACTCCCTGCCTCCAATGAGGGAGCATGCAGGGAGCAACCAGTCAATGTGTATCTCTCACATCTATGCCTCTCTCTCTCTCTCTCTCTCTCTCTCTCTCTCTCTCTCTCCTCTTCCTCTTTCTCTGAAATGCCATGGAAAATATATCCTAAAATATCCTCATGTAAGGATTAACAAAAAAAGAAATGTGCATTGTCTAGGTGGATCCCCTATTGAATGTGCTGTGATTCACTTACACAGATGGATGGCTCCACTCACGTGAATGTGCAGAGAGGGTGTCTGCCAGTTATGACATGTTGCTTCTAATCGCACTTCTTTACCTTCAGTAAACAAGACTAGATTGATCCATGGCATGTCAGTCTCAGGACAATATTTTATGAAAGTTAACCACAACATAATTTTTACCATATCCTTTGGTCAATGCAAATTACAGGTCAGCATAGTTTCAAAGTGTGGGGAAATAAATTCGAACTCTTAAGAAGGGGAAATAAATTCAAACTCTACAAAACAGTCTAGCCTTGTTTGGAATCTGTCACATTTTGAACATGTTTTGTTTTTTTAATTAGACAAGTAATTTCCTTTTTAAGTGATTTTTTTAACGTCTACTAATAACCTTGATAACAAATTCCTTAATGCTTCCCGGCAAAAAGAGACAGTGCTTTATATGGATAAAATAAAAAAGCATTTTTAAAATATTCAAGAATAAATGTTAACCAAATATTTGATATCCCTCCACTTGTTCATTATTATTTTTTCAAAGTTATTGGAAAACATTAAACACAAAAGATCTCAGAAAACTCTCTACCCTGGAGCCCTTCTTGAGGAATTTACTAGCAGATAATTGTCATTCAACAAGAAAGTGGCTGGAAAAATATAGGCCAAAAAAATGGTGAAGAGCATTAATATTTTTAACTTTCCACCTAAAACTAAATAAATTGGGAACACAAATGGAAGAATAGCATGAAAATGCATACTCTGACAAAGTAATTAAAAATAATGCAATTAAAAGTGAGAACAGAAGAGAGAAAGTAAGAGGAAAGTAAAATTAGTTTATGGATTTTGAATAGCAAAATATGGGAATAAAAGTATATTGTAAAAAAACTAATAAACCAGATAGTAAATATAAATGTGAAAACAGGGAAGTAAGTGAACTGAAAAAAAGTATGAGTATAAAGATTAATAGAATGAATATCAAGCATCTCTTAAAAAGTTAAGTATAAGTTAAAGTACAATGGGGCCAAAGAAACATGACAAATATACTACATCACATGTGATTAAAATTTATAAATCAAAATTGAGACTAAATATAGCAGATATAGCAATACATGTGGAGGTCACTTATTATAAAAAGTATTCCCAATCTGAGTCACAAAAAAAGATTCAACTATTTACTTCATATAAAAACATACTTAGAGTGGTAAAGAGAAGGCTAAAAATAGAAATTGCCAAATATATGCCAGAAGAATTAAAACAATAAAGATGCAGGGTTAGTTTATTGTACCAGAAAAAGTATAATTCAAATAAAATAGCTTTATTCATGTAAATGATGAGTTGTTTTTTTTTTTTTTTTTTTTTTTTAGGCTAAAGGTGATAATTCACAATTTAGATGAATATCTTTGCACTAAATAATATAACATTCCTCTACTGGGCAATAGGAAATTCAAGGACTATTACTATCAGAGTGCTTAAGTAGACAGAACACAAACAAGATACAGAAGACATAAATCCTAATATATAAAAAGCCATGGGCTGTCACGACCAAAACAACCAGATGGACAATGGAACAGCAGGCTGCATGGGGCAACAAGGCCGGCAGGGGGCGCAGTTGCGGGCAACCAGTCCAGTGGGGGGCAGCAAGAGGTGCCCAGCCAGAAGGGGGGGGCAGTTAGGGGCATCCAGGTGGGCAGAGGGGGCAGTTGGGGGCAACCAGATCAACAGGGGGGGGGCAGTTAGGGGTGATCAGGCAGGCAGGCAGGTGAGCAGTTAGGAGTCAGCGGTCCCGGATTGTGAGAGGGATGTCTGACTGCCCCTGAGGGGTCCTGTATTGGAGAGGGTGCAGGTTGGGCTGAGGGCCCCCCCATGCATGAATTTCATGTACTTGGCCTCTAGTAACAAATAATACGTCAGATTTTATGAGTATTCTAGAGGCCCGGTGCATGAAAATTCATGCACTGGAGGGGGGTCCCTCAGACTGGCCTGCTCTCTCTCACAGTTTGGGAGCTCTCAGGGGTGGGAGGTGACCCGGTGATTAAGGGAAGGTGACGCCCCCATCACACCTCTGTTGCTGCCACTGCCTACAGTGCAAGCCTCAGCCGGCCCTGGTTACCTGAGCCACAGGCAGCCCTGGGCGGCTGGGCAGCAGCCATCTGAGGCTTGCCTGTGCTTCGGGCTGGCCAGACCCGCCTAAGGGCAGGCCTGATCATGCCGCGCACCTGCCACCCAGGCAGGGTTGAGGGGACTGGGTGCCTCCATCTTGTGGCTGTGGGCACCACCATCTTTGAGGTCGTGGCAGTCAATTAACATATTCACTCCTTATTGGCTGTGGGCGCTGCCATCTTTGTGAAGTCGTGATGGTCAATTAGCATATTCCCTCTTTATTAGATAGGATATAATAATAGAGAATATTTCTTAAATATGGAATCTCTAATTATAGCAGGAAACATTATCTTTTAAATAATGATGCTAGAACAACTGGACAATAGAATGTAATTATTAAAACAATATAATTCATCATATATATAAATACCTTCCAAATGTATCAGGTGCCTAAATGTAAAAATGAAATATTAAATGTTTTCTTTCAATGATTCTTCTATAGGCTTAATACACTGAGTGGACAGATTATTATGATCTCTGAACACATAATAATCTGGCCACTCAGTGTATATCCTATATAATAAAAGGCTAATATGCAAATTGCCCCCTCGACCAGGAGTTCGATCAGCAGGCAGGCCGGCCAACCGCCCATGTCCCCTCCCTCTGGCCAGGCTGGCCGGACCCCACCCATGCACAAATTCATGCACTGGGCCTCTAATATATATATACATACTGAGTGGCCAGATTATTATGCGTTCAGAGATCATAATAATCTGGCCACTCAGTGTATATAAACATATTTTATATACCACTTATGTAAAATAAGAATTTATGTAATTATATTGTTATGAATAAAAATAGTAGGTAGATAGATGATAGATAGACTGATAGATGGATAGGAGATAGGATACAGCTCTAAATTATAAATAATTTAAACCAATAAATTTTACAGAAATTATGGAATTGTTAAATCACCATTTGACCATTATAGTAATAGTTTTTTTCAAGCAATATCATTAATAAATAGTAATAACTACTGTTTAAGGTATTAATCATCCATGTATTGTGTGCATAAAAATAATAAACATGAGAATGAGATATATTGTCACAAAGTATCTCCCACAAGGGAAAAATAATAACTTTACAAATTGGCTCACAGACTTCTAGTCAAGATGTTGGCTAGGTAAATGTGATGCTCAAATCCTCCCACAACTACATCAGAATTACAACTAAACTACAGAACAACCATCATTCAGCTCTTCTTGCCCTCTAGCAGAAAGGACATCCTACAAGTAGAGATTTAAAGAAGCCACACTGAGACTGGTAGAATAGGCAGAGCAGAGGGACTGGATGGTCTCACGCTCACATGTGGCACTTAAACAACAGGAGGGATATATTGGTTGCAGAGGTCCCTCCTGAGGAGTGAGAATCCCAGTGACACACTGGCCATTCCAGCCCAGTATTCTAGACCTGGGAAGAAAAGTTCCCATACTTCTGGCTAAAAGTAAACAAAACAAAACAAAAACCCAAAACAGCAAGGATTGTGGCTTATAGTAAGACAGAGGGCTGCTGGAGTTCCAGGCAGTGCCTCTTAAAGGGCCCACACATGGACTGACTCGGATGCTAGGGCAGCAGATTGAAAGGAACCAGGTACATATGGGGAGTAACTGAATTGTCTGGGATCAGGGTGAGAGCTGGAAGGGCAGCTTTTTCCCAGGTGAAAGCACTAACAGAGATACTCCCTCAACCCCTGACACACACAGAATCGGCAGGCAATTTCCATATCTGAGTCCACATTAACTGGCTCACACTGTTCACCCTGTTCTGTTGATTCCTTAAAATCTTTCAAACAGTAGCATCTGGCCTATGTATACCCCATACCTCTTGCTAAGTGGCAGCCAACCTTGGTTTGCAGCTTGGCCTTCAAGGCATCTCTAAGCCCAACTCAAGTAGCAGCCATCAGTAGGTCACTCTGTATCTTGTGCTAGGTGGTGAAAGCAAGTCACAGGCAGTGACTGACCTTACACCTCCTGGGAGGCCCCAGAGCCAGCGCACCATGTGGACAGCTTAAGACCATGCTGGATTATAACCCTACCACCTCCATGATCTACATATTTAAAGGGGGGTGGCGCTCAGAGAGCACCAAAGCTCCAGTGAAGCAAGTACTGCTCAGTAGCGTCTGCTCCTGCACAGCAGTTCTTCCACTGTAGTCGCAGCCGGTCCTTGCAGCTGATTGGCCTGTGGTTGATCCCTCCCAGTGATGCCAATAGCAATCAAGGCTCGACTACAACAGTACAATGCTCACAGGCTACACAGAGGTGTACCTGGAGCTCCAAGTTCGTGTTACTGGTGAGGCTGTTCTACTGTGTCCTATAGGACCCTACTACACAAGGCCACTCTACCATCCACATCCAAGTGATGTAGCAGCTTTACCTAATACATAGAAATGAATACAAGGATGCAGCCAAAATGTGGAAGTAAAAAAGCAGGTTCCAAATTAAAAAAAAAAGTACAACAAACAAGAGAAATCTCGAGAAAAAGAGCTAAATGAAATGGAGGCAACCAAACTATCAGATACAGAGTTCAAAACAAGGGTTATAAGGATGCTCAAGGAACTTAGTGATAACATCAAGGATATTAGTGAGAACTTGAACAGCATGAAAAAGGACATAAAAAACATAAAAATAACAAGTCAGAAATGAAGGACACATTAATAAATAATAATTTACAGGGAATCAACAGTATAATAAATAAAACCAAGAATTAAATCAGCCATCCTATATAATAAATGGCTAATATGCCAATTGTCCCCTCGGCCAGGAGTTCAAACGGGAGTTCAACCAGAGGGTGAGGCAGGCCAGCCAACCACCTGCAACCTCCTCCCCTTGGCTGGGCCCACGCGCTATCGCCCCCCGACCCTGATCAGGGGCAGGGCCAGCCAGCCAACCTCCAGCATCCCATCCCACTGGCTGGCCAGTCCTGATCGGCCCCAATCAGAGCGGGCCAGCCAGACCCCACCCGTGCATGAATATGTGCACTGGGCCTCTAGTTTGGAATATTAGGAAGCAAAAGAGATGCCTAATCAGAACAGCAAAAAGAAAAAAAACAAAAAACAAAAAAATGAGGATAGGATAAGGAGTCTCTGGGAGAACTTCAAGCTGACCAACATTTGTATCATGGGGGTGTCAGAATGAGGAGAGATTAAAAAATTAAAAACCTATTTGAAAAAAATAATGACATAAACTTCCCTGACCTGGTGAAGGAAAAGACACATAAGTCCAGGAAGTGCAAAGACTCCCAAACATGATGAACCCAAAGAGGCTCACACCAAGACACATCATAATTAAAATGAAAAAGGTTAAAGAGAATGGAAGATTCTTAAAAGCAGCAAGCAAAAAGTAGTTAGTTACCTACAAGGGAGCTCCCATAAGATTGCCAGCTGATTTCTCAACAGAAACTTGTCAGGCCAGAAGGGATTGGCAAGAAATATTCAAAGTGATAAAAATCAAGGACCTACAATCAAGATTATTCTATTCAGTAAAGAAAAAGGTGAAAGTATTAAGATGTACAAATTAGTTGTTATAGAATAGTCATGAGGATGCAATGCAGAGCATAGAAAATATAGTCAATAATATTCTAATAACTATGTATGGTGTCAGATGGGTATGAAATTTATCAGGACTATCACTTAGTAAGTTATATAATGTCTATCACTGGGGTGCACAGCTGCAAATATAATATTGGTTGTCAACTGTAATTTAAAAATAGAAAATGATTAAAAATAAAATAAGTAACACAAGTAAATAAAATGCTACACATATTAGCATGAATCAAGACAGTGACACTAGTCTGTAGTATTATTCATTGTATTCTTTAGTGCTATGTACTCACAGGAATAATCATAACAATTTCAATTAGGAATATTCTTGTTCAAGTAGCAAGTATTGCTAATTTTATAAAATCTTCACTGAAAAAATAAAAGAAAGAAAAACAGTAACTTATCAATGGAATGGAGAAACCTGACAGAATCCCTCCTAACCCAAGTTATAAAAGTTAATATCATCAGTAATAGAGCAGTTCATCATCATAAGTTTCTTTTTATGAATCATTGAAAAGTTAACTGCTGTTCTATGGAACTTCTACCATAAAATCATAGGCTGAATGCATAATCATGATGAATTACAAGATAAATACACATTATGGGACATCTATGCAATCTATGCAATAATTGTTCTTTCATCTTCAAAATACCAAAATCCTGAAGAAATTATTTTTTCAATTTAGGGAGCCTAAAATAATGTGATATCTAACACATTATGGGATCTGTGATTGAGTTTTAGTAAATTAGTTTGCTTCTAGTGAAACAATTGATGAAATTAAGATGTCTACAGATTACATAATTATATTAATTTACTGATTTTGATAATTGCAATGTGACTGCATAATATGTGTGGCTTATCCATTCAGACCATATATGGCTGAGGCAGAGAGAGATAGAAATAGAGGAGAGAGAGAGAGAGAGAGAGAGAGAGAGAGAGAGAGAGAGAGAGAGAGAGAGAGAGAGAATGCTAAAGTAAATATAATAAAATGCTTCATATTTGTGCAATTAAGTAAAGGACATATGGGAAGTTTTCATATTCTTTTTGCAACGCTTCTGTAAATGAAGTATTTAAAAAAATTAAGTGCTTTTCACTATTTTTATTTACCTTTATTTGTTTAAATGTTTCTTAATGATATTTAGAGAGAGAGAAAGGGAGAGGAAACATTGATTTTCTGCCTCCTGTCAACCCCTACTGGGGATTGAGCCCCCAATCCAGGCATGTATCCTGAGCAGAAATAGAACAGGCAACATTTCAGTGCATGGGATGATGCCCAACCAATGGAGCAACACCAGCCAGGTCTCTATTCATTTTTTTTAAAGCAAAGTATATTAGAAGTAAGAGATGATGTTTTGAGAACAAAGGCATGTAAAATTAACACAGAACTTAAAGCACAAAATGAGTTTTAAAAACTAGTAGTTTTAGAGGGTAAAATGGTAAGATTTTTATTCACATTATTTTAAAAATTATAAACTAGCATTATTGTGAAAGCTGCAACTTAAATGTAGGCAAAATTAACTCACATTTTCTTCTTTTTTACCTATATGATTATGCAACAGAAGATGGCAAGATAATTTATATATTCATGCAAGAAACTCTTAAACTAAAATTGATGTCCATATTGCTGCAGAAAGTGCACAAATTTGGGCACCAGACAAATCTGCATTTGAATTCTATTCTTCCCATTTCCAGCTTTTTGACAAATGTTAGTTCCCTTTTTATAGAAAAGAAAACTGGCTAATTTTGTTGCACTCTGTGCATTTTAAGATGTGAGCAAAGAACACAGAAGGAATTTAAATCTGTAGTTTTATGAGGCTAGCTAGTTTCATTCATATAGCTAAGTCTGCCAGAGCATGAGACTTATTTATCTGCATAAGAAAATTTTCCCCAGGAAATTCTGGTTCAATGGATATGGAGGTGGATTCAAGAATCTGCATGCTTATTTCCAGAAACTAAACAGCTTAGTTCTTGATCATTTTTATGTTGACCACTTTATGTTTTTGATATGTGGACTTAATACTTCTAGGAAACGAATTAAAATCTCACAGCCTGGCAGAATGCTTAGATCAGGGGTCCTCAAACTTTTTAAACAGGGGGCCAGTTCACTTTCCCTCAGACCATTGGAGGGCCGGACTATAGTTTAAAAAAAAAACTGAACAAATTCCTATGCACACTGCTAAGTCGGCTGCTAAAGCAGGACAGGCAGCGGCGGCAAAAACACCCGGTGGGCCGGATAAATGTCCTCGGCGGGCCGCAGTTTGAGGACCCCTGGCTTAGATTTTTTATGACATTTTGAGTGGGATGTCACATGGGTTTGACTCTACCTTGCCACAAAAATGTGCTCATCTGTGGCCCTAGATACAAAAACAGAGATAGTTAGCTGAATGCCTGTGTTCTGAATTACTCAATTATGCAAAATACCTTAAAATTGTTTTTCTTAAGAACCTTTGACTATTCTCCCTCAATTCCAATAAATTCTTGACTTTGGGAAAAAAAAAGAAAAAGAATCTGCATGCTTAACAAGCACCCACAGATGATTCAGATGTACATTACCTTGTATGAAACCTGCTTTGGATGGAGAAGATCCAAGTTGCTGCAGTAGCCTAAGCTTGCTCTGAAATATTAATGTTACATAAATCTTTTATGAAAAGTCACTTTTTACATATTTGACCAAGTAAAAAATATAGAAAAACATATTTCGACTATTTTTTCTTAATATATCAGTTATTAAAACAGAAATGTTTTTCACAGTGATTACCACTTGTATTTTTAATCACAAAAAATGAGGTTGAAATTTTTCACATATTGATTTAGAAATAGAAAGTAACCTGAGGTGGCCAGTGAATGAAAGAAAAATAAATAAAGGGAGAAAATGAGTCATATTAATTAAGGTAGTTAAATATACTTAAATTACACAAGAGATTATTTAAACAACTAGAGGCCCGGTGCATGAAAATTCATGCACTGGAATGGGGGGGTCGCTCAGCCCTGCCTGCCCCCTCTCACAGTCTTGGAGCCCTCAGGGGCGGGAGGCGACCTGGCGATCAGGGGAAGGCATCGCCCCCATCACACCTCTGCTGCAGCCATTGCCGGCAGTGCAAGCCTTGGCCGGCCCTGGTTACCTGAGCCTTGGGCGGCCCTGGGAGGCTGGGCAGCTGCCATCCAAGGCTTACCTGTGCCTTGGACATTGGTTGGGAAGCTGCCATCTGAGGCTTGCTGAGGGGACTGAGAGCTGCTATTTTGTGGTTATGGGCACAGCCATCTTTGTCATGGTGTGACAGTCAATTTGCTTATTCCTTCTTTATTAGATAGGAAAGTAGATAATTAATTGATTAGTTTTGTAGTGGGTATGGATAGATACAGAAATAGATAGATATATTTATCCTACCTAATAAAGAAGGAATATGCTAATTGACCCTACACCATCGCAAAGATGGTGGCGCCCACAGCCAATAAGAAGGGAATATGTTAATTGCCTGCCCCACCCTCAAAGATGGCGGTGCCCACAGCCACAAAATGGTGGCGCCCAGTCCCCTCAGCCCCCCATACTCCCAGGGCTGGCCCAAGGTGCAGGCAAGCCTCGGATGGCAGCTGCCAAGCCTCCCAGGGCTGGCCCGAGGCATAGGCAAGCTTCGGATGTTGGCTGCCCAGTTACCCTGGCCCGCCCGAGGCTCAGGTAACCAGGGCCGGCCAAGGCTTGTGCTGCCGGCAGTGGCAGCAGCAGAGGTGTGATGGGGGCATCTCCTTCCACTGATCGCTGGGTCACCTCCTGCCCCTGAGGGCTCCCGGACTGTGAGATGGGGCAGGCCAGGCTGAGGGACCCCCACTCCAGTGCATGAATTTTCATGCACCAGGCCTCTAGTCATTATATAACAGATATTTTTCATGAGAATACAAAAGACATAATATCCTTACTTCTTACATGAATATTTCTATATTTAACCACTGTTCCCATTCTGATCTAATTAAGCATTATAAAAAAGTGTCTAAATTTAAATTTGAGTCCATTTACTTCTCCTTCCTTATGTTGGAAGCAGATACTCTGGGTGAAAGAATATTGCCTTTCGGAGATATAAACAATAAATAAAACACTACAAATTAATATACAAATATCAGAAATCATATTAACAACAATAATCCTTAATTATTGTATTTAATAAGCCTATAGAAATGCCATACTTTATCAGTTTCATTTTCTAAAAATTTTCTCTCTTTAACAGTGGAAAAGCATTGTAATTATCTACCATGACCACAATTTTGAATGCAATAACAATTTTTTCTATGCGATACTGGTCATAAACTCTAACTCCAAAACTTTCAATCCCTTTCTTTCTTAATAAATATTATGTAGAGATACTAATAATACATGTTTTCATGATATGGTTTATGTATATTATGGGAATACTTTAACTTTATATGAAAAAATGTCTGGGAATATAAAAGCAAGCATCAAAGAAACAAAATATATATTTACTTATTTTTAATTAAAAGGTCACAGGTTTTATTTTTGTGGGCTGGATAGCATGATCAGAGACCTTTTTAACAATCAGACAATAACTATTCCATGAAAAATAAAATGTCACATTTGTGATTGGCTATTATTAGCAATTTTCAGAGCAATTATAATTGACTGCTAAAATAATTATATAATTATTAAGAACTGTTTCCTAGTAAAAGTTTTATTTTTGCTCTTAAATTTTAGCAGTTATGGTTAATAAACTCTTTCTTGCTATAGTTCATCATTTGAATACAAAAGTTCCATAGTATATGTTCAGGAAACAAAATTAAAACTTACAAAACATGATATGAAAATGAATTAACCATTTTAAATAGTAATTTGGAATAAGAATACAATAGTCACAGAATTTAGCTGAATATCTTAGGTTTAAGGCACTATCATTATTTTTAAATTTAAAAAGCTAGAATAAAATGGATTCTTCTATATATCCATTCAAATGAACATATGACTATGTGCATAAAATATAACTATTCGAAACTATTGTTTTAGAGACAATACAACCTGCTTTCACTGTTTATGCACCAGTAAATAAATTGCCTTATTTCTCATTTTCTCCTACTTTGACTTTGTACTCATGCCCTCATTACCATATTCAATTAATTAGTGCACAAAGGTAATATTCTAGTGCTCACAACTCATAAAGCTGCATTATTGACTGCTAATAAATAGGGCAGAATCTTAATGCCAGGTGAGCATTCAGCGATCAGAGGGAACAAAGCAAAGCACATCACACCTTTGTGAAAATACTAACACTAAAAATGCATTACCTTGCCAAGAAGACCTTTCACAAGTGCACACACACAAAAGAATGAGATCAAATGAAAAAAATTTAAATAACAAAGAGTACATTAAAATTAAATGTAAAAAACAATTACATTTATTTTTATCTCACCTTGACCTGACCTGAGTAGAATTAGAACAAAAGTATTTCTTTAAAAACTTTCCATCTCGCATTCTGGAAGAAACCACAAGCATTAGTTTGGCTTTATAATTTCTATGTTTATTAACATTTGTACACTAGCAACAAAAAATAGTTCAATCTGTGGTATTTTGTGTGTGTTCAAATTTTTCTTAAACCCTTGCTGAATTCATTAAGGAAGGTTTCAGGGTTAGATAGCAAATATAAATGTGACTTAATATTTTTGAATCTAGTGTTCTGTTCTACCTTGCCGGTACAGTCATTTTAGCATGCATGTTTGAAATAAAGTCTTTCTTAAAGACAAATTTTTAAGCAACACCTTCTGTTTGATCTTTAAATATAGCCAAATTCCATTACCTGTAAGGTAGTATCCATAATTCCCATAGCATCCACAGCTGTAGTGTGCTCAGCCAGAGCCTCAGTTTCAGTCATGCCGATTTCCCCCCTTTTCCTCTTATGATCTACTTTGCAACACATTTCCTATACTGCTACTAACTTGAATGAGCCTCTTAATCTTGAATGAAATAATAGCAACATAGCTTCAGGTAATACAGGAACTTTGAAATGTCTCTCACTGTATCCAATTATAGAATCTCTGGTTGTCTCATATTTCCATTCTAAAATGGGAAGACAACTAGGGAAATTATGCAAATACCTCTCCTTGTCTCTGCTGGGTTTTTGCCCTTTGTCTTAGCTCTCCGAACCTCTCCTGTCCCGGCTCCGGATGTTATGTTGTTGCCAGCAGAACCTTTCTGCTTCCATGTTCCTTAATTTCCCACAAAATGTCCAAAGAAAGGAGAGAGAGAGAGAGAGAGAGAGAGAGAGAGAGAGAGAGAGAGAGAGAGAAGATGGAAGGAAGGAAGGAAGGAAGGAAGGAAGGAAGGAAGGAAGGAAGGAAGGAAGGAAGGAAGGAGGAAGGAAGGAAGGAAGGAAGGAAGGAAGGAAGGAAGGAAGGAAGGAAGGAAGGAAGGAAGGAAGGAAGGGAAAGCCACAGAGAATTTACTGGTAAAATGGTCCAGAAGTATGATCATTTTGACTTTGTTGAACGTTAAAAGTCTTTAAAATTAGTACTTAAACTAACTTTCTGTTAGTTTTGACAAAATGTTCACCTTTTAAAATCATATTACGATGAATGAATTATTTCACTTGGCTCACATCTCAGATAACTCTATTTATTAGGGGACAAATTCTCTTACCTGGACCAATTTTAGATGATGTGCTTGCTCATCATAAAGCAAGCCATCTGCCTTAGGACAAAACTCTGTTGAATTTTAATTACATTATGTGTCTAGGGCATTATGTAAAATTGCAACATTATGTATGTATGAGTTACATGCAGAAATGACAACTCATTAAAAACATATGACAGCCTGACCAGGTAGCTCAGTTGGTTAGAGCATTGTCCCAAGGTTGTGGGCTCAATGCCTTATCAGGGCACATGTAAGAATCAATCAATGAAAGCATAAATAAGTGGAATAACAAATCTTTCTTTATCTCTCTCTCAAATTAATATTTTTAAAGAGCTTTATTACATATATATATATATATGTACATACACACACACACACACACACACACACACACACATATATATATATATATATATGTATATATACATATATATATATATATATATATATATATATATATATATATATGATGTTGTCTTAGTAGCTAGAATACACAAGCTTCTGTTCAAGTAGAAACTGATTGGGGTTTTTCCTAGTTATTGGGAATTATTTAAAGAAAATTTGTTGAAGTGATCTAATGGTTCTTAGATGATTACCACTACTACAACTTGAATTTAATATACCCACATTTTATTGACAAAACATGAATTTTCAGTTCATTTTAAATAAATCCCAGCATTTTTCTGATGTACATAGAGTAAGTTCAACTTTTAAAATAATCATTTCTTAACAAATACTGATAGATTTACTCATGTAGATTTTAAGAAAACAGAATTTTCAGGACTATTAATTCTATGAAACTCAACATGAAATAATTGTTTAAATATGCATAATGAAACACATATTCCTCTAAAGAATATTTTGAAAATTCTATGCAATTTTTAACTTTTACTGGAAACATCATCATCAACTCACACTTAGAGGAGAGTCCAGATTTAACCAATATGGAAATAAAAACACTAGTGATACATAAGAATATTGCAATGTCTCTGAGAATTTTGCCTAAAATTTACTATGATTACTTAAAAACGAAACAAAATAAAACAAAAAGCCAAAGCCGCATGAGAGTCTGTAAAATTGGCATGGTTAAGATACAGATTAGGTATGATTCATAATTCAATTACTATAAAAGTTAAGTCTTTTTCCAATATGTTGTTCTAAGTATATAACTTTACATGAAAACAGTTCATTGCATAGAAAATAAGTTTCCTTATATTCAAGTTAGATTGAAGAAAAGCAGATTGGGGGTAGAATAATTCTTTAACCAGGGGATGATTCTTGTCTAGACAATTTAAAACTGATGAAGCTGTGAGTTTAAAATAGACATTTAAATGTCAAAAATGTCAATGCATATTTTAATTATTCAGTACTTAAAAGCTCAAAGGCATATATGAAATCTCAGCATGTAAGTATAAGAATGCCACCTTGTGTAGCATCAATACATACTCCCAAGTACTTAGTCCTGTGCACATGGAGAGAGATTAGGTGGGAAGGTGGGAACTTTCTCTCATTACTACTCTTTAATTTAATATTTGGAGAAAAGTTTAAGGAAATTTGGTACAATTTTTCTTATTTTCCCTGAATATCAGCCTGTGAAAATGACATGGTGTTGTATGCAAGAACAGATCTTGTTTAAGAAATATTTCACTGCGATGTTCCCTCAGGCTAAGCAATCTCTCTCTCTCTCTCTCTCTCTCTCTCTCTCTCTTCTCTCTCTCTGTGTGTGTGTGTTTTCCTTGAAAAGCCTGATAAACAGAGTTTCTGGCATATGCATTCAACTACAACAAATTAATAACTGCCCTCGATAGCACAGTATCATTTTTTTTGCACCATTCTTTACTACATTAACCCTTCAGTCATTTAAGATATGCCTCACAGGTAAGGATTTTAAAAAGTGGTCAAATTTTTCTGCTATATTCCTTTGAAAAGGTAGAGTTTACATTAGAAAACTGTCAACTATTGAAAAACAAAACAAAACTCAATGGTATGATATTGGTTAAAAAACTTATACACAAACTTTCAACCAAGCTTATTCTTTAATGATAGGATTACCTGGTTATGTTACTGATTGGGGTGATCGGCTGGGACCTTGGTTCTTCGTGTGGACACAGAAAAGATTTTAAGGTCAACGAAAATGAAAGGAAAACAAAGTGGGACTTATTGAAGATACACTCCAACAGAGGAGTGGGCCAGTTGACAGAGATAAAGGCTCCCAAATTATAAGTTATACTAGAGGCCTGGTGCACGAAATTTGTGCACTAGGGGGGGGGGGGTCCCCCAGCCCAGCCTGCACCCTCTCCAATCTGGGACATCCCTCTCACAATCCAGGACTGCTGGCTCCCAACTGCTCGCCTGCCTGCCTTCCTGATTGCCCCTAACCACTTCTGCCTGCCAGACTGATCACCCCTAACCACTCCCCTGCCAGCCTGATTGATGCCTAACTGCTTCCCTGCCAGCCTGATTAACCCTTAACTGCCCTCCCCTGCAGGCCTGCCCCCCCCAACCGCTCTCCCCTGCAGGCCTGGGTCCCCCCCCAACTGCCCTTTCCTGCAGGCCCGGTCACCCCCAACTTCCCTCCTCTGCCAACCTGGTCACCCTTAACTGCCTTCCCCTACAGGCTTGATCACCCCCAACTGCCCTCCCCTGCTGGCCTGATCCCTCCCAACTGCCCTCTCCCGCTGGCCATCTTGTGGTGGCCATCTTGTGTCCACATGGGGTCAGCCATCTTTGACCACATGGGGGCAGCCATCTTGTGTGTTGGAGTGATGGTCAATTTGCATATTACTCTTTTATTAGATAGGATGGTTTAAATGAGGAATTTTTCTTGGCAGACATGGCCCAGTAATTAGAGCATTAGCCCTCCAACCCAAGGGTCACAGGTTTGATTCTGGGTTGTGGATTCACTCCCTGCTCCCTGTCAGGGCACATGTGAAAGGTGACCAATTCATATGTCTCTCTCACATCAACGTGTCTCCCTCTCTCTCTCTCTCTCTCCCCGCACCCCTCTGCCCATCTCCCCTGAACCCTTCTCTCTAAAATAAATAGAAAAAATATCCTCCATTGAGAACTAACAAAAAAATACGGATTTTCTGGGTGGAAAATTTCATTTGCATTCAGGGATGATTGAAAGAAAAGGGTTATATAATTACTAGGACCCCAGTGCACAAATTCATGCACCTTGAAAGGAACTGTGGGCCATGAGGCTGCAGTGGGCACAGGGGCAGGTCTCGACCCATTCTTGGTGCCCCTGCCCAGCCACTCCCACCAAAGCCCCATGGTCCCTTGTCTGCTAGCAGCCCCAGTCCCACTGCCACTCCTCCCATGCACTGATGGTGCTGGCTCCTCTCACACCTGCTGATGGCATAAAGTGATTGGGGCCAGTGCAAGCAGCAGGTGCAAGCAGGGCTGGCACTGTCAGTGGGTGCTGTTCTGATCACCCCTTAGGAGCAGGTGGAGGTTAAGAAGCCATTAGGAGTGATTGGGATTGGTGCCAGCAGAGGATGTGAGTGGGGCCATCATCGGCAGCAGGTACAAGAGGTGGCTGCTGGCCCCGAGAAACCCTGAGAGGTGATTGGGGCCAGTAGCTGCTGCTTGCACCTGCTGATGGCGCCAAGCGATTGGGGCCCAGCAGGTGCAAGCACCGGGCGGGACCGCGGTGCGCAGGAGCAAATAATTTTTAGGAACCACCAGAGGCTGGTCCTGATGACAGCAACAGGCATCCCGCCTTGATCTGGTGCCCCCACTCACCTGCTCTACCATCCCGCAGCAGCCGACACCTGAAATGTTCCACACGCGCCCCCTGGTGGTCAGCACACATCATAGCAACCGGTTGTTCAGTTGTTCAGTTGTTCCACCATTTGATCTATTTGCATATTAGCCTTTTATTATATAGGATATTTCTTCTGTGCATGCCCTTACCCATAATGCATACAGAAAAACCCATGGGGGAGGGGCAAAACTGCAATGCAATTTTATTATAATTAGTCCAGGGCTTTAGCAAGGTGGCATTGAGGTCATGATGTCTTCCTCTGAGCTTGTGCCAAGAACTGGCTGGTTCCAAACTTGCCCACTGGTGAATTGCTGGCTGCTGGGCCTTCTATGACTAGGCCTTCTGAAGGCAATGTTGGTGTGGCCCCTGTGAGGACCCCAAGGCAGGCCCCATCTCAGCCGTGCATGTCTAATTTCTTACCTGACAGCTGGAAGTCCTTTCATGACATTTGTGTTATCTCCTTTCTTACTATGCTCATTCTACTCCCATATAATCTTTCAATTCAGTTCAATCTCATTTTGGTCTTCCTTTCATGAAAAAGAGAGAAATGTGAAGTTTCTTTTCTTTCTCGCAAAGAAAATTTTATTTTCCTTCAATCATTAGTGAGTAACTGGGGAAACAAACAACTGCCTTCAAATCAACATGCCTATTATAGAAGAATACAGAATCATGTGTCAGTCTTCCAGAGGAGTCAAACAAAAATCTCTGTCTGAAAAATTCATTCTTTTCTTCATACATTGAGCAAAGTCATAAGAGGTTATAACCAGGGCCAGCCTTGGAAGAGAATCACGTCTTTTTTCTGAGTTCTGTTTCCATGCCACTGTTCTGTTTCTCTTTCTTGTTGTCTCCTCTCAATGGAAACATGGGCCTCAATTTTATTGAAACCTTGGTGTGTTCTGCTTGACAGGTCTGTATCTAGATTCCTGTGCCTCAGTTTTATTTAATATGATCAAGAATGACTGCGATTCAATGTTAGTTGAATTAAATCAAGATTATTTAGAGAATGATAGTTATATACCCAGAGTGACATAAATGTTACGAATTTCAAACAAGGCAAACTAAGGATATATGATAGTGACCCCTTTCCAAGACACACCCCCCCCCCAGTGAATGCCTGAAAATGCAAATAGTACTGAACCTTATATATATACTAGAGGCCCAGTGCATGATTTAATCATGCACCTGGTGCACCAGCGGGCTAGCTGTCCACCGGTGCACCAGGCCTTCCGAAAGCCTCCGGCGCAGCCATGGCTCAGCGTCCTGCTGGCCCAATCAGCTACCCCGGCCACCCTGAGTCCCGCCCCCTGTGCCTCCTGCTGGCCCAATCGTGGGCGTAGCGGAGTGATGGTAATTTACATATTACCATTTTATTATGTAGGATATTAGTGGTTTCTTTCTATACATATGTACTATTTCACTTAAAGGAAGATTTATGGCTTCTATTTGGCATATAAAATTGCCACATCACTACTCTTGCACTTTGGGATCATTATTGAGTAAAATAAGGGGTACTAAACACAAGCACTGCGATACCTTGACAGTTGATCAGTAAATGAACATGCGGGGAGCACATACAGTTTGGAGATGCTGGACAAAGGGATGACTCATGTCCTGAGTGGATAGAGCAGGATCAGTGAGATTTCTTTACACTTCTTAGCATGGGTAGCAATTTAAAACTTATGAATTGCTTATTTCTATGATTTTCTATTTAATATTTTTGAACTGTGGTTAATGCTGGGTAACTGAGACCAAAAACAGTGAAACCATGAAGAAAGGGGGACTATTCTATACTATACCAAACTATACTTCATATCCTGCCTTTGCTTTTCTTAACTGCTCACAGTTCAGTTGCAAAAGGAAACAGCTACCCTATGATTTTAACTCCCAGTCAGTGGAGAGCAAATCAGATTGTGGCAGAAAAAGCTTAAGTATTTTTATTCTCTCTCTCCATTTATTTAATGGATCTCAAGTATCTTTTTATATCTTAAAACCAATTTAACAGTTTAACTGAGGGTAATCAAGACTGAATAACCATCAGATTATAGGCAAAGACAGATCTCTTGAGGCATTGAGTCTTTGCCTAATATCCTTCTGGGCAAGGGGATAGGAAAAGCAGACCCTGGTGCATATCCTAGTCCTGTCCAAAGGCACCCAGCCCCAGCAGAGGGACCCACAAGCTGTGGATTGCTGATAGTTCCAAACACGGGCCTCAGGACTAGTCACAAACATCATCTGATACTGTCCTGCACTAGAGATTGTGAGTTGTAGTAGACCTTCTTAATTCATAGACACAAATCCAAATAGGCAGCCAAAATGGGGAGATAAAAAACAAGCCCCATATAAAAGAACAAGAGAATTATCCAGAAGAACTAAGTAAAATGGAGATAATAAATTTATTAAATATAGAGTTCAGAATAATTATTACAAGGATGCTCAACAGCATAAAAAAGATATAGTAACTATGAAAAAAAGAAGAGTCAAAAATGAAAAATGACATAGCCCTCATAAAGAACACAGTAGAAGGAATACACAGCAGATTAGGGCAAGCCAAGGGTCAGATCAGTGAATTAGAAAATATGATAGAAAAAAATGACTCAATCAGAGAATCAAAAAAAATTAAAAACAAAAATAAAAAACCAGGAGGAAAGCTTAAGGGAGTTGTGGGACAGCATTAAACATAACAATATTTGCATCATAAAAATGCCAGAAGGGGAAAAAAGTGAGCAAGGGATAAAGAATGTGTTTGAAGAAATAATGGCACAAAACTTCCCTAACTTGGTGAAGAATAAAGTCACACAAGTTCATGAACACAGAGAGTCCCTAGCAAGAAGAACCCAAATAGTCCCACACTCAGACAATTCATAATTAAAATGCCAAAAATTAAAGATAAAGAGAGAAACTTATAGGGAATAAGAGAAAAGCAATTTGTTACCTACAAAGGAGCTCACATAAGGATATCAGCTGATTTTTCATCAGAAACTCTACAAGCCAGTAGGCAATGGCATAAAGTATTCAAGGTAATTGAAAGAAAGAATCTGAAACCAAGATTACTATATCCAGCAATGCTATCATTCAAAACAGATGGTGAAATAAAGAGATTCACAGACAAAAAAAAAAGGGTAAAGGAGTTCATTACTACCAAACCAGCACTGCAAGAATTGCTTAAGGGACTGCTGTAATGAGAAGAAGAAAGAAAGAGAGTGAAACATAGGCATAAATAATTAAAGTAGCAATATAAATGTAACCATCAATAATAACCTTAAATGTAAATGGATTAAATGCTCCAATCAAAAGACATAGGGTAGCTGAATGGATATAAAAACATGACCCAAATATAATCTGTCTACCAGAGAGCCACCTCAGAAGAAAAGAACAAAAGGATGAGAGTGAAGGGATAGAAAAAACAATTTCCATATAAATGGAAATGAAAAAAAAAAAAGCTGGGGTAGCAATACTCATATCTGACAAAAAAAACTACAAAATGAGGGCTACCACAAGAAACAATAAAGGTCACTATATATTACTAAAGAGATCAATATGACAAGAGAAAATAACACTAGTAAACATATATACACCTGATATAGGAGCCCCTAAATATATATATTTTTTAAATTCTAGAGGACTTTAAGGAAGAGATCGACAGCAATACAGTCATAGAACGGGACAATGTGGTTGAAATGGACAAATTCCTAGAAAACTATAATCTTCCAAAACTGAATCAGGAAGAATCAGAAAACCTTAACAGGCCAATAATAACTGATGAAATAGAAGCAGTAAACTCCCAGCAAACAAAAGCCTTGGTCCTGACAGCTTCACAAAAGAATTTTACCAAACATTCAAAGAAGAACTAACACATATCCTCCGGAAACTATTCTAAAAAAATCTATGAGGGAGGAAAACTTCCAAGCTTTTTTTTGAGTACAGAATTATCCTAATTTGAAAGAACTAGGTAAAGACACTGCCAAAAAAGAGACTAACAGATCAATATCCCTGATGAACATAGATGCTAAAATCATCAACAAAATATTAGCAAATTGAATCCAGCAATATATTAAAAAGATCATGCACCTTGACCAAGTGGGATTTTTTTCCAGGAATGCAAGGCTGGGGCAATATTCACAAATCAATAAATATGATATATTACATAAACAAATTGAAGGACAAAAATAACATTATCATATTAATAGATGCAAAAAAGCATTCGACAAAATCCAACACCCATTTTTGATAAAAACTCTTAGCAAAGTGGGAATAGTGGAATCGTATCTCAATATAATAAAGACCACATATGACAAACCTACAGTGAACATCATACTCAATGGACAAAAACTAGAACAATTTTCCCTAAGAAGAGGAACAAGACAGGGATGTCCACTTTTACCACTCTTATTCAACATAGTACTAGATGTCCTAGCCACAGCATTCAGATAATAAGAGGAAATAAAAGGCATCCAAATTGGATAGGAGTTAGTACAACTCTCATTATTCCTAGATGGCATGTTGTTGAAGATAAAAAACCCTAAAGACTCCAACAAAAAGCCACTAGATTTAATAAATGAATTTGGCAATGAGGCAGGATGCAAAATTAACAGCTAAAAATCAATGACATTTTTATATATCAACAATAAATTCTCAGAAAGAGAAACTATATATATATATATATATATATATATATATACATATATATATATATATATATCATACTAGAAGCCCGTTGCACGAAGTTTCGTGCAATAGACTTTCCTTCACCTGGCTGCCAGCACCAGTTTTCGTCTGGCCACCCCTGATCGAAGCGCCTCTTGAAGGCTGAGGGCGGGACTCGGGAGGCGCTCCGATGGGGGGCGGTGGCCAGAGGAAAACTGGTGCCGGCAGCCACGCAATTTGGTCACCGGTGTCTTCCACTGCCACCGGCGTCTTCCGCAGCCACCAGCGTCTTCCGCGGGCCCCATGGGTCCTCCCGCAGCGCCAGCCGTTTAGGCCTGCGGGAGGAGCGGGGGACAGGGACTCGCGAGTCCCCGCCCCCTGCTCCTACTGCCAGCCAATCGGCCACCCTGAGTCCCGCCCCCCGCGCCTCCAGCCGGCCCAATCGTGGGCGTAGTGGAGTGATTCAATTTGCATATTGCCTTTTTATTATGTAGGATATATATATATACTATATAACAAAAAAATTAAGATACTTAGGAATCAACTTAACCAAGGAGGTAAACTACTGGACATTGAAAAAATAGATAGAGGAAGTTAAAGAAGTGGAAGGAAATACCATGTTTATGGATTGGTAGAATTATCATTAAAATGTCTATATTACCAAAAGCAGCCTATATATTCAATGCAATCCCTATTAAAATACCAAGGGCATATTTCACAGATGTAGGAAAAATACTCCAAAAATTTATATTCAACCAAAAATGATACCAAATAGCTGCAGCAATCTTGAGAAAACAGAAGAAAGTTGGAAGGATCGCAATATTAGACATCAACTTATACTACAAAGCCCCCTTAATCAAAACAGCCTCGACTGCCAAGAGAACAGGCATATAGGTCAATGGAACATATTAGAGACCCCAGAAATCTACCCAAGCCATTTATGCTCAATTAATATAGTCAAGAGCATACAATGGAATCAAGACAATCTCTCTAGTAAATGGTGTTGGGAAAATTGGAGAGATACATGCTAAAAAATGAAATTAGACAACCAACGTGCACCATACCCAAGAATAAACTCAAAATGGATGAAAGACTTAAATGTAAGATGTGAAACTATAAAAATCCTAGAAGAAACCATAGGCATCAAAATCTCAGACATCTCTCAAAGCAATATGATTGTGGATACCTCTCCTAAGGCAAGGGGAAACTAAGGAGAAAATAAGCAAATAGGACTATCTCAAAATAAAAAGCTTCTGCACAGAAAAAGAAACCATCAGCAAAATGAAAAGGGAGCCACTGTATGGGAGAATATATTTGGCAATGATACATCTGTTAAAGGTTAATATCCAAAACATATAAGTAAACCATACAACTTAACAAAAGGAAGACAAATAATCCAATTTAAAAATGGGCAAAGGACCTAAATAAAACTTCTGCAAAGTAGCACATACCAGATAGCCAAGAGACATATGAAAAAAATGGTCAGT